>NC_057802.1:134745919-135071733 GCF_018294505.1 Triticum aestivum
TCGGTGATCCCCACGCCACCGCCCAATCACCGCGCCCCCACCGCCGGCGACTGCCAACCAGAGGTCTCATGACTTCGAATCCCCACCGACCACTAATTTATTACCATTTCTGTCCTTCATATACGCGTTGACGGGTGGGCCGTTTGACTGGTCAATTGATCGTGTCATCAACAAATTATGGAGCTGTATGGTGAGCCATGACCGTATGATCACCCTAAAATGTATTTTATTAACACAGTATAGACTCAAACTACCATTTCTTTCTTTCATATACGCGCTGACAGGTGGGCCCCACGGTTACGCGCCCGATGGTGCAACACTAGTTGCGCCACGTGGAATGTTTGACTGGTCAATTGATTGTGTCATCAAACAAATATGGAGTTGTACGGGTGATCCAGTGACCGTATAATCATGACATGTATTTTTTTAACACGGTACAGATGCAAGCGCTCATATATATGCGCAAGCACTCACCGCTATAAGCGCACACACGCAGACCCTACCCCTATGAGCACCTTCGAGAGAGTGAGCCAACATATGATCTTGAGATTTTACGAAGTCACCATAGGTGCCTCGTAGTCGAGTGGAACGTCTCTTCCAACTGAACGCATATCGCCGGAAAAAATACTGAAATTAACCCAGGATAAATGCGAGCACCAGGACTTTAACCCTGGTGGGCTCGAGAAACCACTGTCCTCCTAACCATCCAACCACAGGTTGGTTAGCACCACAAAATGTATGTGCTGGCCGTGATGAGCTTATTCTGAAGTCCAGTGACCATATCGTGCTTTCGCTTCAAATACAATGACCGTAAGTGTCGTCAACAAAATACGGAGCACACATCAAATACAATGTCTGTCAGTGTTATCAACAAAATACGGAGACGTATCGTGAGCTAGATACCGTATGATCACCATGAGAATATATACGGTGACCGTAATGAGCATATTCTGAAGTCCACCGACCGTATAGTGCTTTCGCTTGAAATACAGTGACCGTCACGCGTGAATGTGTCATGGGCATGCATACTTTTAGAGGGCCGAGAGATAGTTTGTGTGCGTACGTGAAAGTGGTGTAGAAAGAGTGGGTGTCCGGTGGAGACAAGGAGAGATATGCCCTTCGTTTCTCGTTCCCGTGACTAATATTTTAGGAGAAAATATAAACATTCACAATGCAGAACAAATATTTTTGGATGCACCATGCAATTAACTTTCATGTATTAGTGGCCGATTGCGTGTGTGGTGTGGTGGGCACATCATTTCTAGTTGGGGTGGGCACATCATTTCTAGTTGTGGTGGGTCAACATGAGGACTCATGGGTCGGTTCCGTCCTGCGCCACATAGGTTGGACCGAGACGCATTATACGAAGACCCATGTGGAGGACTCGGCGTACAACACGAAGCTACCAGAGTCGTGGAGGACTCTATCCCCACTGGTGATAAGCCGACTATATATGATTTGTAACCCTAGGCCCCGAGTATGTTATAGAAGCCTGGGGGCTAGTTCGTAGATAGTATACACACACGCACAATGCCTGGTATTCATGTGTACTTTGTACACACCCCTATCACTAATATACAGTACCAGGAGTAGGCTTTTTCCTCAACTGCAAGGGTCCGAACTTGGGTAAAACCTTGCCTCATATTACCATCCAGCCTAACAGTCAGGGATATCCTACCGAATGATCTGATAGAATCATATCTTCCAACTACTAAGAGAGAGGTGTGTCTGTGGGGGGGGGGATGTGTGCGAGAGAGGCCTAAAGATAATGTGCGTGCGGGAGACACGTAGGCACATATGTGTGCGTATAGAGGGCTAGTAGAGACCGTGCGTGTGTATATATGCATGTGAGAGAAATAGTGTTTTCCAACTGAGATTAGTGAAAAGAGTGGTACATAGTAGTCAGAAAGAGAGAGAGAGAGAGATACAGAGAGAGTGTGTGCGTGAGACACCCCGACACACCGGGAGAGATTGTGAGCATGTGTGAAAGAGAAATGCCGATGTATATAAAGTGTGTGCACTTATGCGTTAGATAGAGAGATATATAGCACGTTTGTGAGAACGGGCCGAGGCATAGTGCATCTACGTGTAAAAGGCGGTTCTACGCATTAAATTAAAATATAAATGCCATTATTATTTTTGGATGAGATCATGAATTTTGCAATTTGCGTATGAACGAAAATTGTTCTATCAGACACCCATACTCTATTGAATTCTAACATGTGCATGTGTTTATTTCATATTATCGATCCATAGACTGAGAGCGGTTTGAAATACAGGCAATGCATTGCTTTTGCAATTCATATATAAACATTAATTAGTGCACTCCATGTTGTTAGTGTGAAGCACTTTATACATTTTTCACTTACATGGATACATTCCAAATTGCTAGCTATGAAATAGAATACATGTTGAATTCAACATAAAGGGGATTTCGAAGATTCGAATTCATAGGAAGTGCATTCATCTATTTGAACCCGAGATAATGGCATTTGTAAATCAGATCTAAAAGGGGGCATCAATATTTGTTGTGTGTTTGAACATGCTATATATTCATACACATGTCTAACTATTTTTTTGCAACCAAGGAGATTATATCTGGAACCATGCAAGAACTGAGGTAAGTTGCATATTTTTTAATATATACTCGTGTACAATGTATATTCAAATGTACCCCATCCATTTGAAAATAATCGTAGTTATAGGATTTTCAAGAGTAAAGATTTGTGAAGTTTGACAAATCCTGGAAGTTCAATTCAAGAGAACCGAAAACGTTAATGCTTCTGCTCCCAAATATTGAACGAAGCGCCAAATAAGCCTCTTGTCACCCGAAACCGCGCGAGACTAATGTTTGGTGGTAGGAAATTACTGTCCTGACTCTGGCACGTGTAGCCTATCGGCCCGATGTCCAAAGGCCTAAACGGGGGTAGGTTTGTAACTTCACCAAGATGCCAGTCTCAACCGCCTCCTAGAAGCATGCATTCATACGCCGTGGG
This sequence comes from Triticum aestivum, assembly GCF_018294505.1. Taxonomy (NCBI): domain Eukaryota; kingdom Viridiplantae; phylum Streptophyta; class Magnoliopsida; order Poales; family Poaceae; genus Triticum; species Triticum aestivum. Next base: position 134,748,916 of record NC_057802.1, read on the forward strand.
CGCCTAAACACCCATGCGCTCAGCCGAAATCTATCCCGACCACCATTTGGGACACCTGAGATTACTGTCCTACCCCCAACCCGCAATATGTCCGAAATTTTAGATGGGGGCAAAGTTTGTAACTTTCCCCAAATTTCAAACAAGCGCGTCCCAAACCGAAACATTGTTCACCCTTAGTTACCCCTCCCTCCGTTTCCCCATTTATACTCCGTGGGTGCCAAAACGCCCTCTCCACCAGCCGTGAAACCCCAGCCTCCTCCGTCCTCCACCCCATCGCGCCCAATCCACCGCCGCCCTCGTCCATCACGCCGGAGCCGGTACCCCAACGTCGTCTTCCAACGCAACCGCAATCGCAACGCCCTCAAGGACTTAGTAGCTGAAGCCGAGGCAGAGCTGCCTCCACGATGCCCACGCTGACGTGCGCCGTACCAGAACCACTTAGACCACGCCGTCCTGCGCTTCACCACTACCGCTCCACTATCGCAACCGTCCACCGCACCGGAGCTGTTCCCACTATGTCGTCGTTCGCCGCCTTGGATCTGGTTCCCCGCCGCCAACAAACGGCCACTGCACCACACTCAACAACTTGGCCATGGGTTCGTCCAAGGCTCCATCGTCCTCCACAACTTCTCGTTTCCAGCGAACCACAAGAAGATCGTTGGAAAAACAGAAGGAGGACACATCACTGCCAGCAGAAAGAGGTACTCCTCTTCCCTTATTCGTGCAAATCTTACGTCTCTGCTCACACCATATTCATCCCACGAAAGAAACTAGTTGAGCACTTCATACTGCATCTTCTTCGTGATACTAAATGCACAAGGTTTCCTCCCATTTACCATTTCACCTTTGCTAGAGGTCAGTAGCCCGCCTGGATTTAAATTTCGGGTCAGTCGAATCGCAGTTAAAAGAAGCAGCACCCGCTTAGGCGCGTGGGGCACCTAGTCCGCCTGTTCGCCGGGGAAGCGGCGCATCGGTGTCTATCATAGGGGTGTGGGGTGCGGGAGCTGCTTGCGCCCGATCTGGAGGTCGGCGGGGCTTGAAGGGATGGCCGGGGCGGTGCCAAGCACGGCGGTGCGGTGAGGTCGAGGGGAGGGCAGAGGCAGGGACTGGGCCCGTGGTCGCTGGCGTTTTGAGGAAGATCGTAACACTGACTGGCTGGAGGTAGATGAAGGCGATCTGCCCGTTCTTTGTACATCGGACGATGTAGAAAAAATGGACTGACCTACTTGTTTTCAGTCGACTGTTATTTTCATAGGACCACACCTTGAGGTGTGCTGGAGGAGCATCTGCATTTCCCAGCCATCCCTGTGCTCATATTTCGAAATCCTAGAATCTAGTAATTTCGTGTGCCATGCATGTTGTAGAGCTATCATATGTCTCCCGTCATTTATTTCTCACCGACCTGCTATCTGCTACCTTTACACTGTACTACTTGTGGACACACTTCACCCATACTCACACTATTGTTTTTTTATGCATGGGTATTTCAGACTCTGACGAAGTGTTGATGAATACAAAAAAGAAAAGACAGAAGTCGCTCCAGTGTATTTCGAAGATAAGCACTAAGCGTCTCAGCGCTCTAAAGGGTGCAGTGCCAGCAGATGGAGACAATGAACGTAGCTCTGCAGTTGATGATCTCAATTGCCACACACAACCATCCCAGATGCTTGCTTTAAGTTCGCGCTGTCAAATGTGGTTGCATGTTGCATATGGTGTCTAGCTTGTATTGCTTCCAATTTGGTTAAATTGCATCAGCTTACTTTGCACATTATACCTTTGATAATGACATGCCTTCCTGTTTTAATACATACTACATATGTCTATTAACCATGTTCGTACATCAAACTAATGCTCTTTTATATCCTCATCAATCACTTATGACGAGACAGTCACCCGAGTGGGTTACTGTGAGACGCGCTACTCGTTTAAAGAGTGCAGTGTCATCCTCCCCACATGATTCTCAAGAAACATCAAGGCTAAATGAAGATAGTCAACGTAGCTCTCTAGTAGATGACCACAATTCCCCCACACCACCATCGCAGGTGCTTGCTCTTACTTGGCAGTGTGATATGTGGTTGCATGTTGCATATGGTGTCTACCTTAATGCTTCTAATTAGGGTAAATTGCATCTGCTTAGTTAACACATTATACCTGTGAATATGACATGTGTTCCTGTTTTTGGTACATATTACGTCTTTGTATTAACCATGTTCTTAATCAAACTACTTTTCTTGTGTATCCCTCATCAATCACTTCTGACGAGACACCTTCAAGTTGACAATGTAATATTGGTTGCATCTTGCATATCATTTCAAACATGTATTGCCTCTAATTTGTTGAAGTGTCACTTATAATGAGACACATCTAACTTGGTATAGTGATTTTGGTTGGATCTTTCATATGGTGTCTAGATTGCATTGCTTCCAATTTGTTGAAATGCCTTCTGCTTAGCCTTTTTCGTACATATTCCATCCTTCTACAATGTGGTTGCCATACATAAAAGTTGTGTTCGTCAGTATCATGCATCAACGAATTTGGAAGTGCGAATTTCATTCCTTTTTATTGTATGTTTACTTGACAAGCCAAAATCTAAAAGGACGAAGGCATGGAATATGTTGGTCCTCTGGAGTAACCGAAACAGATGATCTCTGCAGATTCTCCTGCTACTCCTACTGCAGTGCAAGTTCTAAATCTCATCTCCCCTACTCCACAACCCCAGGTGCTTGCTCTAACATGGCAGTGTGATATCTGGTTGCATGTTGCATATGGTGCCTAGCTTGTATTGCTCCTAATTTGTTAAATTGCATCTCCTTAGCTTACACATTATACATGTGAATATGACACGCCTTCTTGTTTTTGGTACATACTACATCTGCCTATCACACCATGTTTTTACATCAAACTACTGTTCTTGTGTATCCTGCATCTATCGCTTATGATGAGACAGTCATGCCCGTTGTTGGTGTACAAAAGAAGGGGCGCACCTTTGTACCCCTTTACCTGTGCATGGGCAGTCGGAGCCGCGCCCACGGCCACACCAAGCAGAGCAGGGGAGGTGAACCAAGGCAAAACCGAAGCCCAAGACAGCCAGAGCAACGCCAAGACCAAGAACGCAAAGAAGCAGAGGGGCGGAGCAGTTTCCCCTGGAAAGACCCTTGCCGGGGACTGCCTCAGCAGCCCCGCCAAGACCCTTGCCGGGGCAGCACACCCAAATGCCAACAGGGCGAGCCACCCTTGAGCCCACGTCCCCAACACCATCAGCCACGTGGGGCCAGGGCTCGGGAGGCACCACTGTGGTGGCATGCAGATCTTTGTGAAGACATATTCAAGATCAGATGAGGATTAGAAGACAACGATCATCAGCAAGATCCTTGCCGAGGAGAGCCACGAGACCCCCGGCAAGATTCTTGCCGGGACGACAGCACGCCACGGCAAGACCCTTGCCGGGCCCCCCGGCAAGGCTCTCGCCGAAGACGCCAGCAGGGCCACTGCCAGGCCCGCACCAACCAAGTCTCCACCGCCGTTCGCATGCAGCTGTCAGCCCAAACCACCTGGGCAGGCACCTGCGTGGCAACATGCAGCTTCCAGGCCAACTCAGCAGGCGCCTGCGTGGCGGCATGCAGATCTTCGTGAAGACCCTACCACCGCGCCACCTCAGCTGCCTGCCTACCTACATGGCGCTGCACGCATTGCTGGCCAGGGTGCGTGTTGAAGCGAGGAGGAGCGGCGACGGACGGGACGGGCCTCGCCCCCGTCCCCGATAAAGCTAGGGGACACCTCAGCGGCGCATTAAATGCGTCTTGTCCTGTAATATAAGCGATAAGCTCATAGCACTGTGCGCCTTTCCACCTCCTGTGTGCCATTGTGGCAGCCCCATTCGATTATAAAAGGAGGCCCATGGCATACTGGAGAAGGATTCGGCTCTTTCGAACCACGCACTCACCATAGCTAGTTCGAGAGCTCAAGAACTCTCTGAAATACACCCACCAAAGCAGGACTAGGGTTTTACGCATCCTCGCGGCCCAAACCTGGGTAAACGATCCTTGTGCTGACTACTGATCCTGCTTTTCTTGCAACCCTGCGCCCCGGAAACCGTAGTAGGGATTCTTGTGATCCCATAGGTGTCGTTCCACACCGACACCCGTGGGTTAGTATGAGATGCACTACTCTTATAAAGAGTGCAGTTTCATCCTCTCCACATGATTCTCAAGAAACAGCAAGCCTAATTGAAGATATTGAACGTAGCTCTATACTTGAAGACCGCACTTCCCCTACACCACCATCGCAGGTGCTTGCTCTAACTTCGCAGTGTGATATGTGGTTGCATGTTGCATACGGTGTCTAGCTTGTAATGCTTCTAATTAGGGTAAATTGCATCTGCTTAGTTTACACATTATACCTGTGAATATGACTTGCCTTCCTATTTTTGGTACACACTACATCTTTTTCTCCGTTTTGAGTCCGCTCAACAGCTCAAAGCGGCCGCGTCGAGAGTGGAGGGGTAGCCTTCCGCACTTGGCAACGCTCGACTCTGACTCGAGTCAAGCTCGACAGTTCGGGCGGCCGCGCTAAAGGCGGTAAGGTGGTTCGCTCGGCAGCAAGCACACCCGCCAGGCCAATGGGGATCCGTCCGCAAGACGCCGCCCTGGTTTACGCGCCGGCAAACCTACCAGTTAACGTAGGGTGGACATACAAAGGAAAATCGAACAGGAAAATAACATGCATGATACTAAAAATGCTGCAGAGTTATATTACATCGGTTTGTTGCTGCGGTTCTAACTAAAGATAGCAATTGTCTTGGTTGTGAACCTGCAGCGGCGGTAAGAAACAATGGGGTGCCTAATCCCGGCACTGGCCCTCTACCCTCTGAATTCCGCCGACACGGCTGATGATGGGCTTGATGCGCTCCCTGAGCGGCGAGAGGTCAGTATCCTCCGTCAAGCTTTCCAGCGCGGCGTCGAAGTCGAGGTCGGGGTACTAGTAGGCCACCTTGGTGAGAACCTTGGTAATGGCGCCCTGGGAAAGCCTCCGGGCCTTGTCGGCCAGCGAGGCCACCCGGTTGGCGTGAAGCCGCTCCAAAGCGCCGACAACCTTCTCAAAGAACAGGGTCAGGCTGCATTTGGCGCTCACGCTCCTCTCCGGGGCATACCTCACGTCCGGCATCCCCATGGTGGCCAGCTGCGCGGCTGCCTTGTTGGCGACGGTGGCAAGGCGGTCGAGCCAGCGGTTCTCGCCCTCCACGTGATCCATGAAGTTGAGGGCCTCGTTCTTCCGCAACTGCTTCTCGGCCTCCAGCTCCTCGGCCAGGGTCCCCTCTCGGGTTTTGGCCTCCAAGAGCATCCCCTCGAGGCCCTCCAGCTTCAGCTTGAGGTCCTTGATGGACTTGTTGGCCTCGGAGAGCTCCTCGGCCCTGCTGACGACCGCGCCCTGCGCCTCCGTCAGAGCGCTGTTGAGCGTGTCCTTCTCCTGGGACATCTTTAGGGCCTGCTCCTTCAGCTCGTCCCGCTCCGCCTGCAGCTCCTTTACCTTGCCGGCGTGGACCTGGGTCTAGGCATTGAGTGCCTCTTTGTGCCTCTGCTCCAGCTCACCGGTCCGCTGCAAGACAAGCTTCTCCACCTCTTCATCCTTGCCGCGAAGCGTGGCGGCAAGCTTCTCCTCGGGCGCGGCGAGGTCCTCCTCCTGGGAGTTCAGTGCGGCCTCATGCTGGGTCCGGGCGGCCTCGGCGGCAGCGGCCAAGTTCCTCGCCGTCTCTTGGGCTTTCTCGACGTCGGCGAGCTTCATCGTGAGCTCCACGTCGCGCTTGGCCAGCTCGCCCTGGGCAGCCTTCAGCTCTTTGTGAGCCTCGCGGAACCAGTCCTGCGTCTCGGTGACGCGCTTCTGGAGGTCCGCCTCCGCCTTCTCCACCACTGCCGTCCTGGACTTAGCCTTGTCCAGGCGGGCGCGATGGAGCGCCTGGAGCTTTCGGAAGCTGGCGCCCATGGCGTGGAGGAGCCGCTCTTCCTGCGAGCCGTCGCCACCAATGCTCGGCTCGTCGACGACCACAAGCCCGGCGGCGGCAAGCACTTCGTCGTCGAACACCTCTCCCTCGATGGGCGTCCTGGTGATCGACGCGCCTAGAAGGTGGACGAACAAGTCGTCACTCACCCTCAGGTACTTGCCGGAGCCGGAAGCAGCAGAGGAGGAAGGCTGGTCATCAGTCACCTCCTACTCCTCCTTGCAGCGGCCTTGCCGGCCTCCCTGGCAGGCCCCGTTCCGGTCTCCTCAGCGGTGGCCTTGCCGGCTTCCCTGGCAGGCCCCTTGGCGGCGTCCTCAGCAGCGCCCTCGGCGGCGATCTTCTCGGCGTCCGCCTCGGCGGCCTTGGCGGCGTCCTCGGCAGCGCCCTTGACGGCCTCCTCGGCGGCCTTGGCGACGTCCTCGACGATGGCATCCACGTCCTCTGGGTTCACCCAGGAGGAATCTGGACACCAAAGAAGGGAGTAAGGCGAGGCCAAGGCTAAGAGCAAGAAAGAAAAAGGAACAGGGACGAAAGGCGAGCGACTTACCAGCACCAGTGCCAGGCTGGGAAAAAGAAGTCCCCTCCCCGCCAACATTTGGCGTCGAGGCAAAGCCGCTGGCGCCCAAGTTCTCCTCCTCCTCCTCCATGTGCGTGGGCTGGGTGCTTGGCGCCCTTGCCGGGGACGCCCCTCGGGGCGGCGTGGTCGATGGGGGCGGCGTGTTGGGAGTAGCCCTCTGCGGCTCCTCCTGCTGTTGCTCTCCTCTTGCGTACCTGGCAAGGTCAGCGCCAAAGTGTCGTGTCCCTGACACATGTCGACGAGGATAGAGTAATGAACTTACACTGGGGGCTATGCCCGGGGCTGCTGTCCGGGCTGCTCAACACCACCAGTGGCACCCTCGAAGTACCAGCCGGGGGCTGGCCACCCACCGAGACCTTGGCCCTCTTCACTCTCTGGGCCAGTGTCTCCACGTCCCTGCAAAGACGAAGACAAGTCAAGACAAGTGACACAGATTGAGGGGGCGGAGATAACGGGAAAGAGCCAGATACTTACTCGTCGTCCGCCTCCTCCTCTGTTGTTTTCCTCTTCCTCCTCGGGCTGAGGGATCCGTAGTCGAAGGTGACCCCGCGTCGGCGTCGGCCGAAGGAGGGGAGGAGGGCGGAGTCTACGCGCGCTTGGACGACGAGGAAGCAGATGCCTTCTTCTTCGCCACCGCGGCTTTCACCACCTTCTTCGCCGCCGCGGCCCTCGTCTGACGTGCGGACTCCTCCGGGGACCTTGGCCGCCGCGCGGCCTTGACGGGCCGTACCGGCTCGCTGGAAGTGGCCTGGCGCAGGGCCCGCCCTCTCCCTATGGCCGGAGGGTCAACAGCCCTGGCCTCCTCCGACGATGACTCGTCAGCCGCATCTTCAACCAGAGGAGCCCCGGCGCCGGTGCTGCTGGCCTCCCCGACGGCCACCGCCCATCGGGCGAGCTCCTCCTCCTCGGCGGCCGTCGCGGCCTTGTCCTCCACACCACCAGCGCTGCCGGCCTCCTCGGCAAGCTGCGCCTCCCTCGCCCTGGTGGCGATGTAGTCCAGCTCCGCCTGGGTGGTGTCCTGGACGAGCAGCCACTCGGCGTCGGCATTAATGTACACCTCGTGCAGAGTGTCAAAGAACTGCTGCACCTCGACATCCTCCGGCTCTTTCCAGCTTGGGTCCGGCGCGAATTATTGCACAGCGGGACCACTCCCACCGGCAGCTTGAACAAGGGCCCCTTAAAGACCTTGCCGGCCTTCGCGGCGGCCCTCGCGACCTTGCCGGTCCGCTCGACCTCGCCGTCGCGGCCCACATCAAACTAGAAGAGCCGCTGGCAGAAATGGGCATGCCCCATCACTGTGAAGTTGTGGTTGAGGCCGGGGCGAAGCCGCATGATGTCGGCGGGGTTCGTGAAGAGCCAGGCTGGCCTCCCCTTGTTGTGTAGTGGAGCGATCCGGCGGCGGATGAAGTCCACCCCAATCATTTCAAGGGTGAGCCCGGCCTCGGTGAGCCGAAGGATCCTGGTGGTGGCGACCGTGAGCTTCTCGTCGTCGGTGTCGACGTCGCTCCAGTCGCTTCTGCGGACCGGCGGCGCCCGGCGAACTTCGCAGAACGTCGGCAGGTCCTTGTCCTCGATCTAGCACCACCGGCCCCGCCATTCTTCCCACCTCTCCTTTATGGCGCCATCTGGGTACGCTCCCTTGGACCTTGGGATCCAGGTGATGCAACCGGAAATGGCGCCTCCCGTATGGATCCGAGGGAAGAAGTAATGGCGGAAGAGCGCCGTGTTGGGGTGCACCCCGGCGAAACCCTCGCAGAGGTTTCGCAAAAAGGGCCATGCACGCCACCACATTCGGGGTAAAATCCAAGTGGCGGAAGCAAAAGGTGTGCATAATGTCACTAAAGAAATCTGAGAAGGGGGGACAAAGCCCGCAGGAAAAATAGTCGACAAAGAAGGGGTACCGATTTAGGGTAGCCTCGGCGCAGTTGGCGGGGATGACGCGCGTGGCTGGATGCCCCGACTTCTCTCCCCCCGTCTTCACCCCCCACAAGGGCCTGAAGGAGTCCCGAAGCTCGAACACATCGACTGTCGAGGGGAAGAAGGCGGACTGCGTCCGCTACACCGCCAGCGCACTCTCCGGCGGCTCCGCCGCTCCGGCGTTCTTGGCCACGCCCTTGCCCTTGACGGATTTCGGCGCCATGACGGCTGGGAGAGAAGGGCGAGGCAGAGGGCGGCGGGAACGCAACGGAGGCAAACAAGAGCGAAGCTTGGGGAAGAAGAGGAAGGTGAGCGAAGGCTTCCGAGATTGGGATTGCGCGAAGGGTAAAAGGAACAGTGCGCTCGCGGTTATCCCTTTTTATGGGGAAGCCGCGGGTCGCGCTGTCCATTTACTACGATGTGACACATGCGTGCAGGAACCGCCCCATGCATGCTGCCCACGTCACGGGCACCCCTCCATGCCACGCCGCGCCACGCGCGAGTCGTGGGAAGTGCAGCGCGCGAAAAGTTTTACCGCGGTAAAAACCGCCCCGCCTGCCCGCGCACTATTTTGGGCCTTGCCCAACAACGTGTCGCGCTTATGTGTGGCCCAGGCCCGGGCGCTCCTGTCGGTGTACAAAAGAAGGGGCGCACCTTTGTACCCCTTTACCTGTGCACGAGCAGTCGGAGCCGCGCCCACAGCCACACCAAGCAGAGCAGGGGTGGTGAACCAAGGCAAAACCGAAGCCCAAGACAGCCAGAGCAACGCCAAGACCAAGAATGCAAAGAAGCAGAGGGGCGGAGCAGTTCCCCCCGGCAAGACCCTTGCCGGGGCAGCGCGCACAAACGCCAACAGGGCGAGCCACCCTTGAGCCCACGTCCCCAACACCGTCAGCCACGTGGGGCCAGGGCTTGGGAGGCACCTCTGTGGTGGCATGCAGATATTTGTGAAGACATATTCAAGATCAGATGAGGATTAGAAGACAACGATCCTCGACAAGATCCTTGCCGAGGAGAGCCACGAGACCCCCGACAAGATTCTTGCCGGGACGACAGCGCGCCACGGCAAGACCCTTGCCGGGCCTCCCGGCAAGGCTCTCGCCGAAGACGCCAGCAGGGTCACTGCCAGGCCTGCACCAACCAAGTCTCCACCGCCGTTCGCATGCAGCTGTCAGCCCAAACCACCTGGGCAGGCACCTGCATGGCAACATGCAGCTTCCAGGCCAACTTAGCAGGCGCCAGCGTGGCGGCATGCAGATCTTCGTGAAGACCCTACCACCGCGCCACCTCAGCTGCCTGCCTGCCTACATGGCGCCGCATGCATCGCTGGCCAGGGCGCGTGTTGAAGCGAGGAGGAGCGGCGACGGACGGGACGGGCCTCGCCCCCGTCCCCGATAAAGCTAGGGGACACCTCAGCGGCACATTAAATGCATTTTGTCCTGTAATACAAGCAATTAGCTCATAGCACTGTGCGCCTTTCCACCTCCTGTGTGCCACTGTGGCAGCCCCTTTCGACTATAAAAGGAGGCCCATGGCATACTGGAGAAGGATTCGGCTCTTTCGAACCATGCACTCACCATAGCTAGTTCGAGAGCTCAAGAACTCTCTGAAATACACCCACCAAAGCAGGACTAGGGTTTTACGCATCCTCGCGGCCCTAACCTGGGTAAACGATCCTTGTGCTGACTACTGATCCTGCTCTTCTTGCAACCCTGCGCCCCGGCAACCGTAGTAGGGATTCTTGTGATCCCATAGGTGTCGTTCCACACCGACACCCGTGGGTTAGTATGAGATGCGCTACTCTTATAAAGAGTGCAATTTCATCCTCTCCAGATGATTCTCAAGAAACAGCAAGCCTAATTGAAGATATTGAACGTAGCTCTGTACTTGAAGACCGCACTTCCCCTACAACACCATCGCAGGTGCTTGCTCTAACTTCGCAGTGTGATATGTGGTTGCATGTTCCATACGGTGTCTAGCTTGTAATGCTTCTAATTAGGGTAAATTGCATCTGCTTAGTTTACACATTATACCTGTGAATATGACATGCCTTCCTATTTTTGGTACACACTACATCTATGTGTTAACCATGTTCTTACATGAAACTACCTCTCTTCTGTATCCTGCATCAATCACTGACGATGAGACACCTTTATTCGTTGCTTATTGCATATTATTTCTAGCCTGTTGCGATGTATTGCTTCTAATTTGGTCAAATACATTTGTTAGGACACCCTTTTAATTTGGCAGAGTGATATTGGTTTCATCTTTCATATGGTTTCTAGCTTGCATTGCTTCTAATTAGTTCAAACACCTTGTGCTTGGTTTACACTTTATACATCATACATGTCAATATGTCATGTCGTCCTGTTTTTCATACATATTCCATCCTCCCATCATGCGGCTGTCTTACATGAAAGTAGTGCTTGTCAGTTTCATGCATCAATGAGTTCTGAAGAGGAAATTTTATTCCTTTTTCTTGTGGGTTTGACTTGACAAGGCAAAATCAAAAAAGAGGAAGGAAAAGAGTAAGAAAGGCGATGATGGTGGTCCTCTGCAGCAACATAAAAGGAGCATCTTTACGGATTCTCCTTGTACTGCTAGTGCATTACAAGTTCCAAGTCTCCGCTCCCCTACTCCACCATCCAAGGTGCTTGCTCTAACTTGGCAGTGTGATATCTAGTTGCATGTTGCATATGGTGTCTAGCTTGTATTGCTCCTAATTAGTGTAAACTGCATCTGCTTAGCTTACACATGATACGTGTGAATATGACACGCTTTCCTGTTTTTGGTACATACTATATCTGTCTATCACACCATGTTCTTACATGAAACTACTCTTCTTTTGTATCATGCGTCAGTCACATATGATGGGGCACCTTTAAGTTGGTAGTGTGATATTGGTTTGCGCCTTGAATATGATTTCTAGCATGTAGTGCTTCTAGTTTGATGAACGCCACCTATGACGAGACAGTTTTAACTTGGCAGAGTGATATTGATTGCACCTTCCATATGGTGTCTAGCTTGCAGTGCTTCTAATTTGTTGAAGTGCCTTCTGCTTAGTTACCACATCATAGGTGTGAATATGTCAAGCCGTCTAGTTTTTCGTACATATTGCATCCTCGTATCATGACTTTGCCTTTCATCAGAGTAGTGTTCGTCAGTATCATGCATGATTGAGTTTTGAAGAGTGAATTTTCTTCCTTTTTCTTGCCGGCTTGACCTCACAATGCAAAATCAATAAAGCGAAAGGAAATTGGTAAGTCATTGGATGATGGTGGTCCTTCCGAGCAACTGAAACAGAGGGTCTCTACAGATTCTACTCCGCCATCCTCCCAACAAGATTTGCAAGACAACGCACGGCTAGATAGTCAACGTCGCTGTGTAGATGATGAGCACATCTCCCCTACTCCACCATCACAGGTGCTTGCTCTAACTTGACACTATTATATGTGGTTGCATGTTGCGTATGATGTCTAGCTTGTATTGCTTTTAACTTTGTTGAATTACATCTGCTTACTTTACACATAATGCTTGTGAATATGACACGTGTTGCTGTTTCTAGAACATACTATATCTCATCACACCATGTTCTTACATCAGACTACTGTTCCGCATCAGTCACTTATGATAAGGCACCTTTAAGTCACCACTGTGATATTGGTCGTGTCTTGCATATGATTTCTAGCATGTACTGCTTCTAATTTGTTGAAACGCCAGACAGTTTGAACTTGGCAGAGTGATATTGGTTGCACCTTTCATATGGTGTCTAGCTTGCAGTGCTTCTAATTTGTTGAAATGCCTTCTGCTTAGTTACCACATCATAGGTGTGAATATGTCAAGCCGTCCTGTTTTTCGTACATATTCCATCCTTGTATCATGCGTTTGCCTTTCATCCGAGTAGTGTTCGTTAGTATCATTCATGAATGAGTTCCGAAGAGCGAATTTTATTCCTTTTTCTTCTTGGTTTGACTTCACAATGCAAAATCAATACAGCTGAAGGAAATTAGTCCAGCAGTGGATGATGGTGGTCCTTCGGAGCAACTCAAACAGAGGGTCTCTACAGATTCTACTCCGCCATCCTACCAACAAGATTCGCAAGACAACACAAGGCTGGACAGTCAACGTAGCTGTGTAGATGATCAGCACATCTCCCCTACTCCACCATCATAGGTGCTTGCTCTAACTTGGCACTATTATATGTGGTTGCATGTTGCGTATGATGTCTAGCTTGTATTGCTTCTAACTTTTTTGAATTGCATCTGCTTACTTTACACATAATGCCCGTGAATATGACACATGTTCCTGTTTCTAGAACATACGTGTAGATGACGAGCACATCTCCCCTACTCCACCATCACAGGTGCTTGCTCTAACTTGGAACTGTTATATGTGGTTGCGTGTTCCATATGATGTCTAGTTTGTATTGCATCTGATTTTGTTGAATTGCATCTGCGTAGCTTACAACTTATACCTGCAACGATCACTTACCCATAAGACACATTTAACTTGGGAGTGTGATGTAGGTTGCATCTTGCATTGTCTTCTAGCTTGTACTGCTTCTAATTTCTTGAAATGGCACTTACGACGAGACACTTTTTACCTGATAGAGTGATATTGGTTGCATGTTCATATGGTGCCTAACTTTCATTTCTTCTAATTTTGTTGAAATGCCTTCTGCTTACTGTTTTTCATACATATTCCCTCCTCCTATCGTACGTCTGAATATGCAATGCTGTCTTCTTTTTGTATATATTCCATCCTCCTATCCTGTGCTTGCCTTACATCAAAGTAGTGTTCGTCTGTATCATGCATCAACCAGTTATGCAGAGCTAATTTTATTCATCTTCTTTTGGTTTTGACTTCATAAGGCAATATCAAAAAATAGGAAGGAAAAGAGTAAGTTAGGGGGTGTTGGTGGTCCTCCGGACCGACGCAAATAGAGACTCTCTAGATTTGCCACTGCTACTGCTAATGAAGTTGAAGTCCCAAGTCTACATGATGAGTTCATCTCCCGTACTCCACCGTCGCAGGTGCTTGCTCTAAGTTGACAGTGTGATAATTGGTTTCATGTTGCATATGTTGTCTAGCCTGTATTTCTTCTATTTTGATTAAATTGCACCTATTGAGTTTATACGTTATACATGTGCATATGACATGTCTTTCTGTGTCTAGAATACACTGCATCTATCAATCATACCATGTTCTTACATCAAAGTACTGCTGTTGTGTATCCCGCGTCAGTCACTCATGATCGGACCGTGTTAACATGGCAGTTTGATAGTGGTTGCATCTTGCATCGATTTCTATGTTGTACTGCTTCTAATTTTTCGAAATGCCACTTATGACAAGACACTTTTAACTAGGCAGAGTGATATTGGTTGCATCTTTCATATGGTGTCTAGCTTGCATTACTTCTATTTTCTTGAAAATCCTTCTGCTTAGTTTACACATCGTAGCTATCAATATGTCACGTCGTCCTGTTTTTCTTAGATATTCCATCCTCATACGGTTCTCTTACATCAAAGTATTGCTTGTCTGTATCATGCATCAATGAGTTCTGAAGAGCGATTTTATTCTTTTGTGTTGTGGGTATGCCTTGACATGGCAAAGTCAAAAAAGAGCAAGGAAAAGAATATAGTAGGGAATGGTGTTACTCGTCAGGTGAAACGGAAAAGGATCTGCCCTCGAGATTCTGCTAGTACTTATAGTGCAGTAGAAGGTCCAAGTCCACCGGCTAAATCTACAAACACAGTATCACCTGCTCCAGCATCCGCTTCAACTGTACCAGCATCTCAACGAGTTACTCGTTCATTTGCTCCGGAACTGGCTAGTTCCCAAACTGCATTCACACCTAACACTACTTCCAAAGCACTGCTGACACAACAGGACTTGGCAAGATCAGATGAACCTCATGAGCATCAACACCAAGATGGTACCTGACCGAGTCAAGTTGCAGTTGCATGCTCCTTTATATGTACTCTCACAGTTTGATGTGCACTAACACTTTCCAGATTCGTTGTTGAACTAGCACCACGGTGCAAGCGGAAACAGACATCAGGGATAATGCTTGACAGATTAACAAAATCTAAAGGAGGAAGAATGGAGATCCATTTTGAGGCAGGTTTACAAAGGCCATGTGATGCTACAGAGTCAGCCAAGTTAGTATCAGAGGCAGCCATTGCTGTTAGGTGTCATGCACGTATCCTCCCAACGTGGATCCAGTACAGGAATGAGAAAGACAATACCCAGTTTAACACCTTCCTTGACCATTTATACGTAAGTAATGTTATTCATCGCAATTTGTAATATTGTCTTGCTCTGTGCCATACTTTCTAGCTTCCTCCTAATAAGACTCACATTCTTTTTTCAACAGATGAGGTTCAAGTTGGATCTGAAAGATGATGCAACTAAACAAGCATGCACTCATGTTTTCAGTCTGATCTGCGACAGTATCGGTACCACCTTAGAAAATCTCACATTGAAGGCAAGGCTAACAATGAAATTGCCCAAACATCTCCAGTGGAATACATTACAAATGAAGACTAGAAACCCTTGTTAAACACTGGTCTGATCCAAAGTATCAGGTAGGGTATATGTATTTGATCAGACCACATATTGAACTTGTATTTATGTATGTCCCTTACAAGTGTATCTTCTTCTAGGCTAACTGTTTGAAGAACAAGACCAACCGTTCTAAAGTGAAATTCCAATAGACAACACGATCTCGTAGCTATATTGCACACTGCGAGGCTCTTGTAAATAGCTGCTACTTCCTTCTTTTTTCTGTGCCATATTATCGTATCTATATTGAGTTGTTCCAAATACAGAGGAAAACCCGTGCAGACCAAAAAGAACCTGAACCGAATGCAGTGCAAATCTGCAAGGATTGCCACACCAGCAAGATGAAGGGCATGAGCACACCAGTTCAGGACGCTGTTGTAAGTCCTTACTCCTCCTGCCTTTGAACTGATTGGTACTATGATGTGTTCATTTAACTGCTTAGTTTGCAGCCAATGTCAGTTACTCTGTTCACTTTTATACACAGTTGTCTTAGCGTATCATTTCACCTTACATGGTTTAAAAGAGATGAAGGATATTCTTTTGGTCTTGATCTGTAATCTAGTTGTGATGTTCACGTGCGCACACAATGATAGAATAGCCTGTTTATTTTATATCTGTTTGCCCATGATATGGATGATGTCATACTATGTTCATCCTACTTTAAACCATGTCTCTTTATCCTTAGATGTCAACGAATGTGAGGAAATAGACAATACAGTAGGCATGCTACATGGACATATGTTCCGAAAGTGATTTTATTATGTAGTTGGCACTACAATACATGCTAATGTATTATAGTAGTTCAGCAAAGTAAGTTATGTATAAACGTGAAACCTACTTAGTTTGTTTTTGTCTCATTAGTAACTTATGTGGTACACTAATCTACAAGTTCAAACTTTCAGCAAGCTATAGAACAAATGATTGAACAGCCACAACCACCTGAAGGTGACGAGGCTACCACAGGCAAATTGTCACCTCTTGCTGCAGTGCGTCAGTATGTCTCCACTAACAGTGCAAAAAGCACCTTCCTGCGTAATTCTGGGTTGGTTGTCAAGGTAACCTCATCCAAATCGCCTACTGAACAAAATCTTGCGGCTAGACAGAGTGATATATCTGTGCTCCAGACACAAGTCCAATCCCTAATGGACATTGTGTTGGAAACAAAAATAGTGGTTGGCAAATGTCATGAAGATATGAATGGTTTTGAAACTAGACTATCAGACATTTGCTTTGTTGTTCAAGAGCAATGGTGGAAAAAAGGGGAAGATCGTGCTGCTCCATCAGATTCTACAGCCTGAAACATAAGCACTCAGGTCAAATGATCTGTGGTTCTATACATCTATGGTGCTTTTATCTGCAAGGACTGTAAACTTTATGCCAACAGGCCTTTTGTTGTATGGTTGGAATTTATTTTGTTGTGATACAACATTTATGATGCTGCCAAAGGTTGCAGTAATTACGACGCTATTTTTGTATAGTGTAGGTTTATCTTAGTAATGTATTTGGCCAAAAGCTTTGTAGGAGCCCAACATGCCAACATTCGTCGGGCCCATTCCAATTGGGCTAAAAACGATTCTGGGCCGAAATTTTCATGTAGCCCACTAAAAATATCTGGGCCTAAATCAGCATAAGCTTTCATATTTTTCTGGTAGGCCTATGCCCATAGTGGGCTTTAACAGGCCTAAATATAATTTGGGCCCTCAGTAATAATAGGCCGTTTACATGTGTAAATATCCCGAGCCCATAAAAAACATGGGCCTTTAATAGGCCGAAAGTAAGATTGGGCATTGATTGTACCAAATAACCCACTGGTCTCAGCAGGCCGAAATGGTGGCCCATTTACAATGCGGATCGTCCACAGGCCGAAAGTCAGACGGGCCGTAAATGCGCTGACCTACTACACGGGCCTTTAACAAGCCAAAAGTTCGGTCGGGCTTGATTAGTGTCATTTTTATATGGGTCGTTATTAGGCCCGATGTGGCGTTGGGCCACATATGGCCCATGGATTTCGTCCGACGTTAACAGGCCGAAAGTCACAACAGGCCCAATGTGAGACATGGCTGAATATGACCCATATCCTTCACGGTCGTTTATGGGCCGAAAGTTTCAATGGCCTATAAATGGGCCCAAATGAAGCAGGACCTTTAACAGGCCGGAAACACACCGGGCCGTAATTCGGCCCAAATTCTTAGCGGACTATTAACAGGCCAGAAGTGACCATGGGTCGCGATGATGACAAGTTTAGGACGGGCCATTGACGGGCCAATTTGACACTAGCCGTACGGGCCTTAACTGAGAATGTTGGGCCTTTAGCTGGGCCGGCCCATTATGGTCTACAAAATCTTGTGGGCCTTTAGCTGGGCCATCCCATTATGGCCCGCTAAATCTTGTGGGCCATTAGTTGGGCCGGCCCATTATGGCCCACTAAATCTTGTGGGCCTTTAGTTGGGCTGGCCCATTAATCTTTATGGGCCACTTTTGCGCCGGTCCACATGTCAACGTATCATAGGCGCATCTCGCCCATTGGATGAGTGACACCTGTCCCAACGGTGAGCAAACACGTGTTTCCTCCGGCCAATGAGTATTTTACACATGGAAAATCCCCATTGGTCCGGGCTGTTAACGGGTTATCGGATCCAAAATCGGACCCGATAGCTTAACGACGTTCCGTTACGGTGGATGCCACGTGTCGGTCACCCTTGACGAAAGCACTTCTATGACGTGCGATTTATCGTCATGGAAGTGGACACTTCTGTGATGATAATTTTGTTAATGTCATGGAACACTTCTATGACAACACAAGTATGACTATCTTGATTCTGTCATGAAATTGTCATGGATGTACATGCATGAGAAAAAACGTGACCTACTGTGACAAACACGTATCATTACGGAAGTGTATTCTTTTTGTAGTGGCACCACCTGACCTTGTGGGCCCCCTGGGCCTCCACCGACCTCAACTCCAACTCCATATATTCTCTTTTGGGGAGAAAAAAATCAAAGAGAAGGATTCATCGCATTTTACGATACGGAGCCGTCGCCAAGCCCTGTTCTTCCTCGGGAGGGCAGATCTGGAGTCTGTTCGGGGCTCTGGAGAGGGGAATCCGTCGCCATCGTCATCATCAACCATCCTCCATCACCAATTTCATGATGCTCACCACCGTGCGTGAGTAATCCCATCATAGGCTTGCTGGACCGTGATGGGTTGGATGAGATTTACCATGTAATCGAGTTAGTTTTGTTAGGGTTTGATCCCTAGTATCCACTATGTTCTAAGATTGATGTTTCTATGACTTTGCTATGCTTAATGCTTTTCACTAGGGCCTGAGTCCCATGATTTCAGATCTGAACCTATTATATTTTCATGAATAAATTTTTGTTCTTGATCCGATATTGCAAGTTATAGTACCTACTACGTGTTATGATCCGGCAACCCTGGAGTGACAATAGTCGGGACCACTCCCAGCGACGACCGTAGTTTGAGGAGTTCATGTATTCACTAAGTGCTAATGCTTTGGCCTGGTACTCTATTAAAAGGAGACCTTAATATCCCTTAGTTTCCATTAGGACCCCACTGCCACGGGAGGGTGGGACAAAAGATGTCATGCAAGTTCTTTTCCATAAGCACATATGACTATATTCGGAATACATGCCTACATTACATTGATGAATTGGAGCTAGTTCTATGTCACCCTATGTTATAACTGTTGCATGATGAATGCCATCCAACATAATTATCCATCATTGATCCATTGCCTACGAGTTCGTTTCATATTGATCTTTGCTCTGTTACTTTTCCATTGCTACTGTCACGATTGCTACAAAACAACTACTGTTACTATTGCCACTGTTACCGTTACTTCCATACTACTTTGCTACTAAATATTTTGCTGAAGATATTAAGTCTTTCAGATGTGGATGAATTGACAACTCAACTGCTAATACTTGAGAATATTCTTTGGCTCCCCTTGTGTCGAATCAATAAATTTGGGTTGAATACTCTACCCTCAAAAACTGTTGTGGTCCCCTATACTTGTGGGTTATCAAGACCTTTTTCTGGCGCCGTTGCCGGGGAACATATCTCTATTCTTTGAGTCACTTGGGATTTATATCTGTTGATCACTATGAGGAACTTGAAAGATCAAAGAACCAAGATTTTTCCCTCAACTACGAGGGGAGGAAAGGAACTGCCATCTAGCTCTGCACTTGATTCTCCTTCTGTTTTGAGTAAACTTGCGACACCTACACCTGCTATTGATTCTGATATGTTGCATGTTATTGATGATGCCACTTCTGCTATGCATGATGCTTATGATGAAACTACTTCTGTGCTTGATAAGATTGTGCCACTAGGTAAATTTCTTGATGAATAACTTGCTAGGGTTAGAGAGAATGAAATAACTGAAACTGATGATATTGTTGAAAATTGTGATTATGATTCTCCCCCTAGAGATGAATTGCCTGTTGTACCTGAGGGTTATGTTATGGATGAAGAAACTACTAGAGACTTCTTTGCTTGCAATGATAGAGAGGATCTTATGAAATTGCTAACTAAGCTGAAAGAAAAATCCTTGAATGCTAGAATGAAATATGATCCCGCTTTTGCTACTTCACCTATCTTTGTTACTGATGAGGATTATGAATTCTCTGTCGATCCTGAGTTAATTACTTTGGTTGAATCTGATCCTTTCTATGGTTATGAATCTGAAACTGTTGTAGCACATCATACTAAATTGAATGATATAGCCACCCTATTTGCTCATGAGGAAAAAATTCGCTATTACTATATTCTCAAATTGTTTCCTTTCTCATTAAAGGGTGATGCTAAGATATGGTTTAATTCTCTTGCTCCTGGTTGTTTGCGTAGTCCCCAGGATATGATTTACTACTTCTCTGAAAAATATTTCCCCGCTCATAAGAAACAAGCTGCTTTAAGGGAAATATTTAATTTTAGGCAAAATGAAGAAGAGAGTCTCCCACAAGCTTGTGGGAGGCTTCTCCAATTACTTAATGCTTTGCCTGATCATCCTCTTAAGAAAAATGAAATACTTGATATCTTTTATAATGCACTAACCGATGCTTCCAGAGACCACCTGGATAGTTGTGCTGGTTGTGTTTTCAGGGAAAGAACTGTTGAGCAAGTTGAATTGATATTGAATAATATATTGAGTAATGATAATGATTGGACACTTCCTAAACCAACTCTGAAGCCAACTCCAAAGAAGAGGGGTATTCTATTTCTCAGTCCTGAAGATATGCAAGAGGCAAAGAAATCTATGAAAGAAAAAGGTTTTAAAGCTGAAGATGTTAAAAATGTACCGCCTATTGAAGAAATACGTGGTCTTGGTCCAAAGTTGTTTTGATGCATGATATAGCCTCTAGGCACTTGTAGGAGTAGTTGCTATCAATTTTGTTGAGTTTGGTTCACTTTTATTTGGAGTCACTAAAAATCTCAGAATTTTTTCAAAGAAAGAAAAATGTCTAGGAGAATGTACCAAGGTGGTACTTCAAGGAAGCACGAGGCATGCGATACATGAATTGGACCCTGAACCACCAAGGGAAGCTCAACTGAAGCCGTGTGAATGGCCATCGGATGAATTTATGGATCGTGCGGGTTTCAAAGAAGAGTTCTATGCGTACGTACAAAATGCCGGCCTTGAGGATTTCTTATCAGACAAGTGCTTACAATATTATTATCTCACCGATTCCTTTGTTCGGAGGTTTGAGTTTTCATCTAAGCGTAATACTCATACTATCTTGTTTGACCTTTATGATGAATCTTATACCATGGACCTAGAAGATTTTTGTGATGCATGCAAAATTCCATAATGGGGTAATCTTAGTGAGCCTCACAAATCTGAATACACTGATTTCCTTGCTAGCATCACTGTTGGAGAAACTAGAAATATCACTCAAGCTACCATAGGGAGCATTCACTTTCCTGCCATACACTACTTTGCTCTCTTTATGGGAAGATGCATTAATGGTAAATACGAGCATTGCCTCGTGTGTTCCAGATCTTAGTGTCCTCAAATGTGCGGTTTTAGGCGATAAGCGATATGATTTAGGGGCTATTATTGCTAGGAGGTTACACCATAATGCTAAAGATGGAGATTTATTTGGTGGGATTTATGCAACTCGTTTAGCTAATTATTTGGGTGTACTCATAAGACGATATGATGTTGAGTTACCACCTGCTTTCCTAGATTATGAGGTCATGGTACGCTACCAGTTTCATAAGAGGAATGAACAGATCCTCCAGTACCGATTAATCTTTGATAGACGGCGCGCCTTTGATGTCTACTACGCAGCTTTATTCTTGTAGACTCGTGTTGGGCCTCCAAGCGCAGTGTTTGTAGGACAGTAGCAATTTTCCCTCAAGTGGATAACTTAAGGTTTATCAATCCGTGGGAGGCGTAGGATGAAGATGGTCTCTCTCAAACAACCCTGCAATCAAATACAAGAAATCTCTTGTGTCCCCAACACACCCAATACAATGGCAAATTGTATAGGTGCACTAGTTCGGCGAAGAGATGGTGAAAAAAGTGTAATATGGATGGTAGAAATATATTTTTATAATCTGAATAATAAAAAAATAGCAAGGTAGCAATTGATAAAAGTGAGCACAAACGGTATTGCAATGCTTGAAAATGAGGCCTAGGGTCCGTACTTTCGCTAGTGCAATCCCTCAACAATGCTAATATAATTGGATCATATAACCACCCCCCAAAGTGCGATGAAGAATCACTCCAAAGTTCCTATCTAGCGGAGAACATAATAATAAATTGTTTGTAGGGTACGAAACCACCTCAAAGCTATTCTTTCCGTTCGATCTATTCAAGAGTTCGTACTAAAATAACACAAAGCTATTCTTTTCGTTCGATCTATCGAGTTTGTACTAAAATAACACCAAAGCAAATTCATATTCATAATACTCAATCCAACACAAAGAACTTCAAAGAGTGCCCCAAGATTTCTACCGGAGAAACAAACACAAGAACGTGCATCAACCCCTATGCATAGATTACCCCAATGTCACCTCGGGAATCCGCGAGTTGAGTGCCAAAACATATATCAAGTGAATCAATACGATACCCCATTGTCACCACGAGTATTCAATTGCAAGACATATATCAAGTGTTCTCAAATCCATAAAAGTATTCAATCTGATAACAACGAAATCTCAAAGGGAAAACTCAATTCATCACAACAAGAAGGAGAGGGGAAAACACCATATGATCCGACTATATTAACAAAGCCGGCGATACATCAAGATCGTGACATCCCAAGAACACGAGAGAGAGAGAGAGAGATTAAAGACATAGCTACTGGTACAAACCCTCAGCTCTGAGGGTGGAATACTCCCTCCTCATCATGGTGGCCGCCGGGATGATGAAGATGGCCACCGGAGATGATTCCCCCCTCCGGCAGGGTGCCAGAAAGGGTCTAGATTGGTTTTCGGTGGCTACAGAGCCTTGCGGCGGCGGAACTTCTGATCTAGGTTCTCCCCGAAGGGTTTTGGAATATTTGGGAATTTATAGGGCAAAGAGGGGGTATGGGAGGCCACCGAGGTGGGCACAACCCACCTAGGCGCGCCCTGGCTGGCCCATTGGTGGTCTTCTTGTCCATAAAAAATCCACAAAAAGTTTCGCGATGTTTGGAGTCCGTTTGATATTGATTTCCTGCGATCTAAAAAACAAGCCAAAAATAGCAACTGGCACTGGGTCAATAGGTTAGTCCGAAAAATGATATAAAGTTGCTATAAAATGATTGTAAAACATCCAAGAATTATAATATAACAGCATGAATACTTTATAAATTATAGATACGTTGGAGACGTATCAGCATCCCCAAGCTTAATTCCTACTCGTCCTCGAGTAGGTAAATGATAAAATAAATAATTTATGAAGTGTGAATGCTAGCAAAGTGCACAAGTTTGATCAATGATAATTTCAATCACTTTTCCTAGCGTAATAACATCAATTCTTTCTCATAAAATTTCTCATGTTAAAGTAGCAACCAATTCACATGTTAAGGTTCAAACAATGAACTCTCTTGAAACTCAATAACCTATGTTCTTAGTCACCAAGCAATTGCAATTCAACTTATTCAACGGAGTTTAAGTAAGAGCTCCACATACTCAACCATCTTATAGTCTTCTATGATTGCTAACACTCACCGCATACACATGAGCAAAACGTTTCAACCAGACACATATAAAGATAGGGGCTTATTGTTTTGCCTCCCAACATATTCACCTCAAGGGTGATGTCAACAATAATAACTCATGCTACCCATATTCAACTGGACATATGTGCCTAGATCTTTCCTCACCACATGATGCTTGCCAAAGAGAAAAATAAAAAGGAATAGAGAGAAAAAATTTGACTCTTTGCATAAAAGTAAATACTGAAAAGTAAAAGATAGGCCCTTCGCAGAGGGAAGCAGAGGTTGCCATGCGCTTATTGGTTTGTATGCTCAGCCCCTTAGTGCAAAAGAACGTCACGTTATATTTCCCCTTATGATAGCAACCTTTATTATGCAGTCTGTCGCTTTTATTATTTGCCATCACAAGTTCGTACAATGCTCAATTTTCTCTTACACTAAATGATCTAACACTTTTAGAAGCAATTTTTATTGCCTTATTGCACCGATGACAACTTACTTGAAGGATCTTGCTCAATCGTCCTTAGGTAGGTATGGTGGAATCTTGAAAATAAGATTTGGGTTTAAGGGTTTTTGGATGCACAAGTAGTATCTCTACTTGGTGCGGAATTTTTGGCTAGCAAAGATGGGGGTCAAGCACGACATGTTGAAGGATCTATGACAATATAACTTCTATGTGAATATGAACAAACATAAACCATTACGTTGCCTTCCTTGTCCAACATCAACAATTTGGGCATATAATATTTTGATGGGGGCTCACAATCACAAAAGATTTCCAAGATAGTATATTTGCATGTGAAAGTTCTCTTCCTTATACTAATTATTGGTGAATTGCTTGTATGGCCAATATTATGATTGTCAAGCCTCAAAAGATTTCACTTTCTAAACCCAATCTGAAGCTACCACTAGGCATGATATGATTTCAACTTCATGACATTCAATTCATTCAACAATTTACTCATAGGATATAAGTGAAGCACAAGAGTAATACCATAGAAAAGAGCTTCGTTGACGGGATGTGAGTGTCGCTTACTTAGCCTGCCTGGCAACTATTTGAGGACTCTAGTTTATTTAAAAACTTTCAGATCTAAGTACTTTATTAAAACAGCAAGCAAAACAAAATAAAATGACATTCTAAGAATAGCACAACTCATGTGAAGAAGCAAAAACGTAGGCTCAACCGCTACTAACCGATAATTGTTGAAGAAGAAAGGTGGGATGCCTTCCGGGGCATCCCCAAGCTTAGATACTTGAGACTTCTTGAAATATTATCTTGGGGCTCCTTGGTCATCCCCAAGCTTGAGCTTTTGTGTCTCCTTAATTCCTCTCATATCACGGTTTTCCTAAATCTCAAAAGCTTTATCCACACAAAACTCAACAAGAACTCGTGAGGTAAGTTAGTATAAACCAATGCAAAAACCTTATCATTCTCTACTATAGCAAATCACTAAAATTATTATTCAACATTGCATACTAAATGCCTCTGCATATTTAACACTCCTATCCTCAAATAGAATCATTAAACAAGCAAACATATGCAAACAATGCAAACATAACAACAATCTGCCAAAACAGTACTGTCTGTAAAGAATACAAGAGTATCAATACTTATTTAACTCCAAAAATTATGAAAAATTACCAAACTGTAGAATATTTATCACAGCTTATTGTGCAAAAAGTTTCAACATTTTATCACATTCTGACTTTTCTCGGGAATTTTTGCAAGATCAATAAACTTTCTGTTTTGAAACAGCAACTCATATACTTGCAAAATAAGCATGGTGAAGGCTATCCTTGACACTTTTATTGAAATAAAAGATGCAAAAAGTTATTCTAAATAACATAAAGCAAATCCTAACAAAATAAAATGACGCTCCAAGCAAAACTCATACATGTGACGAATAAAAATATAGCCTCAAGTAAGGTAACCGATATTGTTGGAGACGAAAAAGGGGATGCGT
Organism: Triticum aestivum; assembly: GCF_018294505.1. Lineage (NCBI taxonomy): Eukaryota > Viridiplantae > Streptophyta > Magnoliopsida > Poales > Poaceae > Triticum > Triticum aestivum. Next base: position 134,774,099 of record NC_057802.1, read on the forward strand.
TCCGGGGCATCCCCAAGCTGAGTTGCTTGGATCTTCCTTGGATATCACCTTGGGGTGCCTTGGGAATCCCCAAGCTTAGGGTATTTTCACTCCTTATTCTCTTCATATCGATATCTCACCCAAAACTTGAAAACTGCAATCACACAAAACTTAACGGAACTTCGTGAGATGAGTTAGTATGATAAAGACCAATCATTCACTTTGGTATTGTCAAAGACAAGAGTCATAATTGTTCTCACACAATTCCTACTGTACCCTATCATTTCTACAATTTATATTGAGCAATATAAGCCATAGAAACTAAAAAACAAGCAAACTATGCATTGAAAACAGGATCTCTCAAAAACAGAATAGTTTGTAGTAATCTGTACTCCAACCATACTTCTGCTACTCCAAAAATTCTAAAAAATTAGGACAACGTAGGGAATTTTTATATCTATGACCTGTAAAAAATTCAGATCAAAATGACGTTCCAGTGAATTTTCAAAATTCCTGGACTGAGCGCAATAGGTTCTGTTTTTGGACAGAATCAAGTGAACTATCATCCACGCTATCCCAAAGGCTTTACTTGGCACTTTATTGAAACAAAAGCAATAAAACATGATTACTACAGTAGACTAATCATGTGAACACACAAAAATAGTAGGTAAAAGTGTTGGGTTGTCTCCCAACAAGCGCTTTTCTTTAATGCATTTTAAGCTAGGCATGATGATTTCAATGATGCTCACATAAAAGTAAAGAATTGAAACACAATGGGAGCATCATGATAGACTAATTGCTGAGATTATATAAGTGATAATGGATCTGATCTAATACACATGAACACAATTTAATCTGATGCAGAATTTAGTGGACAGTCGATAATTATACCTCCGTTTGGAGAGGCCATCTCGGTAGAGAAATTAGAGTCTGAAGTTGATGACAGATTGCAGCAGCGTCTCCAGCACTTCGCCGGAGAAACGGCAAGGCCTTAACGTCAATGAGCTGAGCTCTCCTGATTGGAAAAGGAGTGATTTTGGGAGAAGACGATGACTAATGTGATTGACTCATGTTTACGTGCATCTGCTCCCTTATATAATGCGCTGACTTTGACCGTGGGACCTTAACCATATTAACATAAATTCGCCCCCCCATCACGAGCCCAATTGTTAATTGCCATTTAATTGGTATTAATCCCGAAATTATTTAATGGGCCCATGTTAACTTATGGTAATTAACGTTTTGACCATTTGATCACATAATAATTCCAACATTCTCCCACTTGATCGAATGGTTAATCATCATTAGTCCATAGCTCGACAAAAATACCATACCAAGGTAATGTATTCACAGTTATCGAATAGTTATTACTGGAACCCCATTATCTATAGCATAATATATACTCCATCTTGACACGGATAATTATTCATGTTTGGGAGTTTGTATGTGCATGCAGGCATACTCCCTACTTATGGTCCTAGTAGTTTGTTTCTTTATTAATCATCATGTGCACTTATTGAGCGAAACAAACTTTCTTATTGTCCAGATCAAAATTTAAGATCTCATTTATATAATTGTCCCAACAATTAGAGGCCTTGAGTTATACTTATGCTAGCAATATTAATGGTAAGCCTTTAGTTAGGGGATCATCTATCATGCACTTGGTACATATATGCTGAACTTAATATTTGGTCTTGGACAGTATATTTCACAACATGATACTCACTTAATTGTTGTTACTCATGAACTAATGTGCGGATTTCTTATCGCACAAAAAATATTAGATAAGTAGTGTACCAATCTAAGTTCGGGAAAAATTGTTAAGGCACAAGGCTTGCCTGGTTGTATCACAACATAGCTAAAATTAAAAATTGCATTGTCACCTTAATTAGACAGTAGGCTTAGTAGTGTAAAACTAATTTTATATGTATCGTACCATAAAGTACAAATGTGATATACTAGCTCCCACTCATCTCAGCGTACATGCAATGTCCCTTCTTATTTCCTATATGGACCCATCAACTTTAATTTTTCATTGCCCTTTTGTATATAGCTCCCACTGATGCAAACAATCTACAAAGAATTAGAGTTTTTAACACCAGTGAATATTGGGCGACAATAACATACGCAAAATAAAACTTTGTTCTTCTGGAAAATGGGCCAATGCGAATAATTATGGGTGAAGGTAATGAAAGCGTAAAACACTTATAAGTGCTAGGAACTGGACCGCATTTTCTTATGCGTATTAATTCCATATCCCGAGTACTATAGAAAAACTCCTTTATCGATTTTCTTTACTTATTTCCCTCAATATAACTAATAGTTTCATCCAAATCAGATAAGCAGAGTAGATGAAATGAAGGTGTCTCTTACTTAATGAGAGTGTTAATTTCTCCCCTTTTAAATATGTCTTAAATGGTAGTGTCATCATTTCAATGAGCATTCATAATACACATTCAAGGATTCACAAGAGACACCGCAATCAAAACCATCATGAGAACTCTTAATGATCAGACATTGCAATCAGAAACATCATGGCAACTCTTAATGATCATTTCTCCCCTTCAAAACATGGCTTAAATTTATAGTGACATCATTTTGATGAGATATAAAACTCATAATAAACATTCAAGGATTCACAAGAGACATCACAACCAGAACTGTCATGAAAACTCTTAATAACACGATATTTGTTTTAAATCCATCATCTAATAGAGAAACAAAATAAGGTCCCTCTTTATGCTAGGAAAATAACAATATATTATTAAGATGGAGGATGAACAAATCTCCAACGCTTAAGGATAAATCCAATGCTTGAACATCAGTCTAGCTGGAAAAATCTAAGACTTCGATCCATCCTTTTGGAGTGTCCTCATAAAATGGAATCCCTGAAATGAGTTTGAATTGTGCAAGTGGCACCTGAGTAAACTCAACATTGTTTATGGGAAGATAAGTAAACTAATGATTCATACATTTAAGAAATTATGTCATCACCCTTATTAGCAATATTCTGATGGCAACACTTTCATACCATGCCCATGAGATGGTCTTCTCTTGAACACACATAGCTATGAGCTCACTCATGGTCCACTTCTCCTTTCGTGTGATATAATTGATCCTAAATGGACCATACTCCACAGGAAGGGAATTCATAATGAAGTCTACCAAAATGCCCTCAGAAATCTCAGTGCCTATGCCCTCTAATTTCGTTGCCATATCGTTCATAGTTATGATATGTTTCCTAATGGAGCTTACACCGTCATACTTAGTGGTGAGTATTTCCATTATCAATGTGCTAGCATATAATTTTGAGGATTTTTTGAATTGCTCCTCCACTAATGACAGGTAAGTTTTAGCACACACAGAGTCAGGAATTGCTTCCTTGATCCCATAAGTTATTATGCTTTTCGTGAGCTTGACAGACATGCAGTTGGAACGCTCCCATTTCTCCTTATTACATAAACCTTACTTTTCTCAAGAAGGTTTTCATCGTCAGAGGGCGGAGGAATACGAGCTTTTTCTCTAAGTGCGCAGTCAAGGTCCATGATCACAAGGGCATTCAGAATATGCTCCTTCCAGGAAGCAAAATTAGTTTCATTGAGATGCTCAATTCCACTGATGTGCCCAGAAACAGCTAATGGGTTGAAGGCTAAATTAAAGGGAAAAATAACATGGATATTAGAATTAAAAGTTCTGAAAATAACATCCATATCAAATTGTAATTTATTGCATGTTATTTGCATTAGTCTGATTAATACATGCCAAAAATAAATTAAATCCTAATTCGCAACACCGTGGGGAGTAATGAAAAAAGGAACAAATGAAATATATTTATTGGGAAATTAATTCTAATAATCATGATCATAATCAACTTTGGTCAGAATATAATCATGTGTAACAAAAATTAATTATTACAATTATCCCAAGATATATAGTAGCCTTAGATAAAAGGTCCAAAAATAATCATGATCACATACAACGTTGGTCAGTATGTAACCATGTAGTACTAAAATTAATTATCACAATTATCCTGAGAATATATAGCAGTGTTAAACTAAAATTTCTCGTTGGTTCCATCCTAACTCAACACTTAATGCTCGTGAATGACGACTGAAATGCACGTAAAAATAATAATAATAAACCATGCAATTTAGTTAGCAGAATTAAATAAGAATGCACATCGTACGATTAACTTGTGCACAGGAGACGGCAGTGCAGGAATCATGCGCTGCTGCCTAACTAAAGCACTAGCAAGTAATTGATGACTGGCAGCAAACAAAACTAATGCACATGTAACCTATGAAATATACAGCAGGTGCAAAGGCTAAGGCTCTAATTTGTATGATGCAACAACCGGAAGAAGAAGAAAAAAATACTCATTAAATATACTGAATCATACAAATGTTTAAACAGCCATCTACTATTTTAAAATAACAACATAATTTAAAAGCTTGGCATGTACTCTTCCTGTAAGTACTAGGAACCTGAGGAGTTAAAACTAAATAAGCCGCACGTGCTAGTACTAGATTACTTTGCAACTCTGATGCTGCCTGCCATCGCTAGTTATTAACCAAAAATGCTTCTGTGCGGCCCAAGAATAAGTAAGACCCATCTAGGTGCGACTACAAAAGAATGTGAGCCTTCTATGAAAGAATAGAAAAAAGCATCCGGGACCATTGGATTGGAGATGAATGGTACAGATTCAGGTGGACGGATCTCGGATCACTTAATGTACATTTCACAGAAAACCCCCTGATAATAGTTAGACATGAAATAGGACATTTGCAGTATACACCTCAAGTCTTCATGAAATATGACCATTTTCAGCTTTGCACAGTGTTGACGCCAATCTCTTAATTTTGATACAAAATCTTTGCAAATATTTACTACAAGAAATCCATACACATATAGTTTTTGGCCTATAAGACATCACTAAATTTTCAAGAGTTGAAGATAAGTCACTAAAAAACATCAATATATATCACAGATAGTACATGAGAGAACTAAGCCATTCTGGATCAAGCAGAATTACACGTAGATGTCAAACTAGAAGTATCTAAGTGCATGAGCAAATGAAGGACTGAAGACGGGGCTCAGCAAGCATTTGAGTACATGAGAACAAAACACAAAGAGGCATGCATAGAACATTTTTAGTACATGTCCGGCAAGACCGAGCATTAGGGACTAAAATTATCACCACCCAACAAGCATCTTCATGAAACATGACAGAAAAGATCTATCATTTTTCTTCCTGTTTTAGTGCTTCTTGGTAATCGAGCTTCAACTTCTGGGAGACATGACAACCACCATGGGATCTTGTACACTTCATCAGTTCAATCTACCTAGCTAAGTACAACAAATAAATAGGTGTTAGTGAGAAACATACACCAAATATCATATCTTGACAACAGAGAGTTCAAATGTCTAGCATCAAGGGCATAGCTTATGGGAACAATTCTATTGTAGGGAAATGTGATTACTCCGGTACAAGAAAAAACCCACATTTATTGAAGTATTCTTGACGGAGAACAGAAGTGTGAATAAGGGTTGTAGGCATGTGAACCGTGTGAGGATGGTATAAGCCTGTGAATAGAAAGTCAAGGAAATCATGATTAAAGGATCACTCTTTCCAAAAGGATCATTTTTAGGACTGCAACATTAGCACTAATTAATAAATTGATGCATCGTGCTCCATTGGATCAAATTGTGCAATGAATACATCATTTGCACAAAACTAATATTGGTTCATTAAGTAGAATCAAATCTATAACAACAACTGGAAGGGAATATAGTCACATGAAATCATCTATTACAAACCGGATTCACCAGTTCTACTTTAAGGAAAATCGTAAAGTATCACCTACGAACAACTAGCATAAAATTCGACAAGACAATGGAATGAAGAGCACATAAGCAATAAGCTTGCTGTTGGGGATCGTAGCAGAAATTTAAAATTTTCTACGTATCACCAAGATCAATCTATGGAGTCATCTAGCAACGAGAGAGAGGGGAGTGCATCTACATACCCTTGTAGATCACGCGCGGAAGCGTTCAAGAGAACGGGGTTGATGGAGTCGTACTCGTCGTGATCCAAATCACCGATGATCCTAGCGCCGAACGGACGGCACCTCCGCGTTCAACACACGTACGGAGCGGGGACGTCTCCTCCTTCTTGATCCAGCAAGGGGGGAGGAGAAGTTGATGGATATCCAGCAGCACGACGGCGTGGTGGTGGAAGTAGAGGGATCCCGGCAGGGCTTTGCCAAGCGCAAGCGGGGAGGAAGAGGTGTCACGGGAGGGAGGGAGGCGCCAGGGCTTTGGGGAGCTGCTCCCATGCGCCTCCCCACTATATATAGGGGTGGAGGGGGCTGGTTTCTTGCCCTCCAAGTCCATTGGGGCGTTGGCAAAGGTGGGGGAAAGAAATCCCATCATTTCCCTTCCCCACCGATTGTTATCCCCCTTTTTTAGGGATCTTGATCTTATCCCTTCGGGATATGATCTTATTCCTTCTAAGGTGGGATCTTGGTGCGCCTTGACCAGGGGTGTGGGGCCTTGCCCCCACTACCCACGTTCATGTGGGTCCCCCCATGCAGGTGGGCCCCACTTCGGAACCTTCTAGAACCTTCCCGGTACAATACCGAAAAATCCCGAACATTTTCCGGTGGCCAAAATAGGACTTCCCATATATAAATCTTTACCTCCGGACCATTCCGGAACTCCTCGTGACGTCCGGGATCTCATCCGGGACTCCGAACAACTTTCGGTTAACCGCATACTAATATCTCTACAACTCTAGCGTCACCGAACCTTAAGTGTGTAGACCCTACGGGTTCGGGAGACATGCAGACATGACCGAGACGACTCTCCGGTCAATAACCAACAGCGGGATCTGGATACCCATGTTGGCTCCCACATGTTCCACGATGATCTCATCGGATGAACCACGATGTCGAGGATTCAATCAATCCCGTATACAATTCCCTTTGTCAATCGGTACGTTACTTGCCCGAGATTCGATCGTCGGTATCCCAATACCTTGTTCAATCTCGTTACCGGCAAGTCACTTTACTCGTACCGTAATGCATGATCCCGTGACCAAACACTTGGTCACATTGAGCTCATTATGATGATGCATTACCGAGTGGGCCCAGAGATACCTCTCCGTCATACGGAGTGACAAATCCCAGTCTCGATTCGTGCCAACCCAACAGACACTTTCGGAGATACCCGTAGTGCACCTTTATAGCCACCCAGTTACGTTGTGACGTTTGGCACACCCAAAGCACTCCTATGGTATCCGGGAGTTGCACAATCTCATGGTCTAAGGAAATGATACTTGACATTTGGAAAAGCTCTAGCAAACGAACTACACGATCTTGTGCTATGCTTAGGATTGGGTCTTGTCCATCACATCATTCTCCTAATGATGTGATCCCGTTATCAATGACATCCAATGTCCATAGTCAGGAAACCATGACTATCTGTTGATCAACGAGCTAGTCAACTAGAGGCTCACTAGGGACATGTTGTGGTCTATGTATTCACACATGTATTACGATTTCCGGATAACACAATTATAGCATGAACAATAGACAATTATCATGAACAAGGAAATATAATAATAACCATTTTATTATTGCCTCTAGGGCATATTTCCAACAGTCTCCCACTTGCACTAGAGTCAATAATCTAGTTACATTGTGATGAATCGAACACCCATAGAGTTCTGGTGTTGATCATGTTTTGCTCTAGGGAGAGGTTTAGTCAACGGATCTGCTACATTCAGGTCCGTATGTACTTTACAAATATCTATGTCTCCATTTTGAACATTTTCACGAATGGAGTTGAAGCGACGCTTGATATGCCTGGTCTTCCTGTGAAACCTGGGCTCCTTGGCAAGGGCAATAGCTCCAGTGTTGTCACAGAAGAGAGTCATCGGGCCCGACGCATTGGGAATAACTCCTAGGTCGGTAATGAACTCCTTCACCCAGATTGCTTCTTGTGCTGCCTCTGAGGCCGCCATGTATTCCGCTTCACATGTAGATCCCGCCACAACGCTTTGCTTGCAACTGCACCAGCTTACTGCCCCACCATTCAAAATATACACGTATCCGGTTTGTGACTTAGAGTCATCCAGATCTGTGTCGAAGCTAGCATCGACGTAACCCTTTACGACGAGCTCTTCGTCACCTCCATAAACGAGAAACATATCCTTAGTCCTCTTCAGGTACTTCAGGATATTCTTGACCGCTGTCCAGTGTTCCATGCCGGGATTACTTTGGTACCTTCCTACCAAACTTACGGCAAGGTTTACATCAGGTCTGGTACACAGCATGGCATACATAATAGACCCTATGGCCGAGGCATAGGGGACGACACTCATCTTTTCTCTATCTTCTGCCGTGGTCGGGCATTGAGCCGTGCTCAATTGCACACCTTGCAATACAGGCAAGAACCCCTTCTTGGACTGATCCATATTGAACTTCTTCAATATCTTGTCAAGGTACGTACTTTGTGAAAGACCAATGAGGCGTCTTGATCTATCTCTATAGATCTTGATGCCTAATATATAAGCAGCTTCTCCAAGGTCCTTCATTGAAAAACACTTGTTCAAGTAGGCCTTTATGCTTCCCAAGAATTCTATATCATTTCCCATCAACAGTATGTCATCCACATATAATATGAGAAATGCTACAGAGCTCCCACTCACTTTCTTGTAAACACAGGCTTCTCCATAAGTCTGTGTAAACCCAAACGCTTTGATCATCTCATCAAATCGAATGTTCCAACTCCGAGATGCTTGCACCAGCCCATAGATGGAGCGCTGGAGCTTGCATACCTTGTTAGTATTCTTAGGATCGACAAAACCTTCCGGCTGCATCATATACAATTCTTCCTTAAGAAAGCCGTTAAGGAATGCCGTTTTGACGTCCATTTGCCATATCTCATAATCATAGTATGCGGCAATTGCTAACATGATTCGGACGGACTTCAGCTTCGCTACGGGTGAGAAAGTCTCATCGTAGTCAACCCCTTGAACTTGTCGATAACCCTTAGCGACAAGTCGAGCTTTATAGATGGTAACATTACCATCCGCGTCCGTCTTCTTCTTAAAGATCCATTTGTTTTCTATCGCTCGCCGATCATCGGGCAAGTCTGTCAAAGTCCACACTTTGTTTTCATACATGGATCCTATCTCGGATTGCATGGCTTCAAGCCATTTGTTGGAATCTGGGCCCGCCATTGCTTCTTCATAGTTCGAAGGTTCACCGTTGTCTAACAACATGATTTCCAGGACAGGGTTGCCATACCACTCTGGTGTGGAACGTGTCCTCGTGGACCTACGAAGTTCAGTAGTAACTTGATCCGAAGTACCTTGATCATCATCATTAGCTTCCTCTCTAGTCAGTGCAGGCACCACAGGAACATCTTCCTGAGCTGCGCTACTTTCCGGTTCAAGAGGTAGTACTTCATCAAGTTCCACTTTCCTCCCACTTACTTCTTTCGAGAGAAACTCTTTCTCCAGAAAGGACCCGTTCTTGGCAACAAAGATCTTGCCTTCGGATCTGAGGTAGAAGGTATACCCAATGGTTTCCTTAGGGTATCCTATGAAGACGCATTTTTCCGACTTGGGTTCGAGCTTTTCAGGTTGAAGTTTCTTGACATAAGCATCGCATCCCCAAACTTTTAGAAACGACAGCTTAGGTTTCTTCCCAAACCATAATTCATACGGTGTCGTCTCAACGGATTTCGACGGAGCCCTATTTAAAGTGAATGCGGCAGTCTCTAAAGCATAGCCCCAAAATGAGAGCGGTAGATCGGTAAGAGACATCATAGATCGCACCATATCCAATAGAGTGCGATTACGACGTTCGGACACACCATTTCGCTGAGGTGTTCCAGGCGGCGTGAGTTGTGAAACTATTCCACATTTCCTTAAGTGTGTGCCAAATTCGTGACTCAAATATTCCCCTCCACGATCTGATCGTAAGAACTTTATTTTCCTGTCACGTTGATTCTCAACCTCACTCTGAAATTCCTTGAACTTTTCAAAGGTCTCAGACTTGTGTTTCATTAGGTAGACATACCCATATCTACTCAAGTCATCAGTGAGAGTGAGAACATAACGATAGCCACCGCGAGCCTCAACACTCATTGGACCGCACACATCAGTATGTATGATTTCCAATAAGTTGGTTGCTCGCTCCATTGTTCCGGAGAACGGAGTCTTGGTCATCTTACCCATGAGGCATGGTTCGCACGTGTCAAATGATTCGTAATCAAGAGACTCCAAAAGTCCATCTGCATGGAGCTTCTTCATGCGTTTGACACCAATGTGACCAAGACGGCAGTGCCACAAGTATGTGGGACTATCATTATCAACCTTACATCTTTTGGTATTCACACTATGAATATGTGTAACACTACGTTCGAGATTCATTAAGAATAAACCATTAACCAGCGGGGCATGACCATGAAACATATCTCTCATATAAATAGAACAACCATTATTCTCGGATTTAAATGAGTAGCCATCTCGAATTAAACGAGATCCTGATACAATGTTCATGCTCAAAGCTGGCACTAAATAACAATTATTGAGGTTTAAAACTAATCCCGTAGGTAAATGTAGAGGTAGCGTGCCGACGGCGATCACATCGACCTTGGAACCATTCCCGACGCGCATCGTCACCTCGTCCTTTGCCAGTCTCCGTTTATTCCGCAGCTCCTGCTTTGAGTTACAAATATGAGCAACCGCACCGGTATCAAATACCCAGGAGCTACTACGAGTGCTGGTAAGGTACACATCAATAACATGTATATCACATATACCTTTGGTGTTGCCGGCCTTCTTGTCCGCTAAGTACTTGGGGCAGTTCCGCTTCCAGTGACCACTTCCCTTGCAATAAAAGCACTCAGTCTCAGGCTTGGGTCCATTCTTTGGCTTCTTCCCGGCAACTGGCTTACCGGGCGCGGCAACTCCCTTGCCGTCCTTCTTGAAGTTCTTCTTACCCTTGCCTTTCTTGAACTTAGTGGTTTTATTCACCATCAACACTTGATGTTCCTTTTTGATCTCCACCTCCGCTGATTTCAGCATTGAATATACCTCAGGAATGGTCTTTTCCATCCCCTGCATATTGAAGTTCATCACAAAGCTCTTGTAGCTCGGTGGAAGCGACTGAAGGATTCTGTCAATGACCGCGTCATCCGGGAGATTAACTCCCAGCTGAGTCAAGCGGTTGTGTAACCCAGACATTTTGAGTATGTGCTCACTGACAGAACTATTTTCCTCCATCTTACAACTGAAGAACTTGTCGGAGACTTCATATCTCTCGACCCGGGCATGAGCTTGGAAAACCATTTTCAGCTCTTCGAACATCTCATATGCTCCGTGTTGCTCAAAACGCTTTTGGAGCCCCGGTTCTAAGCTGTAAAGCATGCCGCACTGAACGAGGGAGTAATCATCAGCACGCTGCTGCCAAGCGTTCATAACGTCTTGGTTCTCTGGGATGGGTGCGTCACCTAGCGGTGCTTCTAGGACATAATCTTTCTTGGCAGCTATGAGGATGATCCTCAGGTTCCGGACCCAGTCCGTATAGTTGCTGCCATCATCTTTCAGCTTGGTTTTCTCTAGGAACGCGTTGAAGTTGAGGGCAACATTAGCGTGGGCCATTTGATCTACAAGACATATTGTAAAGATTTTAGACTAAGTTCATGATAATTAAGTTCATCTAATCAAATTATTCAATGAACTCCCACTCAGATAGACATCCCTCTAGTCATCTAAGTGAAACATGATCCGAGTCAACTAGGCCGTGTCCGATCATCACGTGAGACGGACTAGTCAACATCGGTGAACATCTTCATGTTGATCGTATCTTCTATACGACTCATGCTCGACCTTTCGGTCTTCCGTGTTCCGAGGCCATGTCTGTACATGCTAGGCTCGTCAAGTCAACCTAAGTGTATTGCGTGTGTAAATCTGGCTTACACCCGTTGTATTCGAACGTTAGAATCTATCACACCCGATCATCACGTGGTGCTTCGAAACAACGAACCTTCGCAACGGTGCACAGTTAGGGGGAACACTTTCTTGAAATTATTGCGAGGGATCATCTTATTTAAGCTACCGTCGTTCTAAGCAAATAAGATGTAAAACATGATAAACATCACATGCAATCAAATAGTGACATGATATGGCCAGTATCATATTGCTCCTTTGATCTCCATCTTCGGGGCGCCATGATCATCTTCGTCACCGGCATGACACCATGATCTCCATCATCGTGTCTTCATGAAGTTGTCACGCCAACGATTACTTCTACTTCTATGGCTAACGTGTTTAGCAATAAAGTAAAGTAATTTACATGGCGTTATTCAATGACACGCAGGTCATACAAAAATAAAGACAACTCCTATGGCTCCTGCCGGTTGTCATACTCATCGACATGCAAGTCGTGATTCCTATTACAAGAACATGATCAATCTCATACATCACATATATTTCATTCATCACATCCTTTTGGCCATATCACATCACAAGGCATATGCTGCAAAAACAAGTTAGACGTCCTCTAATTGTTGTTGCATGTTTTTACGTGGCTTCTATAGGTTTCTAGCAAGAACGTTTCTTACCTACGTAAAACCACAACGTGATATGCCAACTTCTATTTACCCTTCATAAGGACCCTTTTCATCGAATCCGATTCGACTAAAGTGGGAGAGACAGACACCCGCTAGCCACCTTATGCAACTAGTGCATGTCAGTCGGTGGAACCTGTCTCACGTAAGCGTACGTGTAAGGTCGGTCCGGGCCGCTTCATCCCACGATGCCGCCGAAACAAGATAAGACTAGTAGTGGCAAGAAAATTGACAACATCTACGCCCACAACAAGTTTGTGTTCTACTCGTGCATAGAAACTACGCATAGACCTAGCTCATGATGCCACTGTTGGGGATCGTAGCAGAAATTTAAAATTTTCTACGTATCACCAAGATCAATCTATGGAGTCATCTAGCAACGAGAGAGAGGGGAGTGCATCTACATACCCTTGTAGATCGCGCGCGGAAGCGTTCAAGAGAACGGGGTTGATGGAGTCGTACTCGTCGTGATCCAAATCACCGATGATCCTAGCGCCGAACGGACGGCACCTCCGCGTTCAACACACGTACGGAGCGGGGACGTCTCCTCCTTCTTGATCCAGCAAGGGGGGAGGAGAAGTTGATGGAGATCCAGCAGCACGACGGCGTGGTGGTGGAAGTAGCGGGATCCCGGCAGGGCTTCGCCAAGCGCAAGCGGGGAGGAAGAGGTGTCACGGGAGGGAGGGAGGCGCCAGGGCTTGGGGTGCTGCTCCCATGCGCCTCCCCACTATATATAGGGGTGGAGGGGGCTGGTTTCTTGCCCTCCAAGTCCATTGGGGCGTTGGCAAAGGTGGGGGAAAGAAATCCCATCATTTCCCTTCCCCACCGATTGTTATCCCCCTTTTTAGGGATCTTGATCTTATCCCTTCGGGATATGATCTTATTCCTTCTAAGGTGGGATCTTGGTGCGCCTTGACCAGGGGTGTGGGGCCTTGCCCCCACTACCCACGTTCATGTGGGTCCCCCCATGCAGGTGGGCCCCACTTCGGAACCTTCTAGAACCTTCCCGGTACAATACCGAAAAATCCCGAACATTTTCCGGTGGCCAAAATAGGACTTCCCATATATAAATCTTTACCTCCAGACCATTCGGGAACTCCTCGTGACGTCCGGATCTCATCCGGGACTCCGAACAACTTTAGGTTAACCGCATACTAATATCTCTACAACTCTAGCGTCACCGAACCTTAAGTGTGTAGACCCTACGGGTTCGGGAGACATGCAGACATGACCGAGACGACTCTCCGGTCAATAACCAACAGCGGGATCTGGATACCCATGTTGGCTCCCACATGTTCCACGATGATCTCATCGGATGAACCACGATGTCGAGGATTCAATCAATCCCGTATACAATTCCCTTTGTCAATCGGTACGTTACTTGCCCGAGATTCGATCGTCGGTATCCCAATACCTTGTTCAATCTCGTTACCGGCAAGTCACTTTACTCGTACCGTAATGCATGATCCCGTGACCAAACACTTGGTCACATTGAGCTCATTATGATGATGCATTACCGAGTGGGCCCAGAGATACCTCTCCGTCATACGGAGTGACAAATCCCAGTCTCGATTCGTGCCAACCCAACAGACACTTTCGGAGATACCCGTAGTGCACCTTTATAGCCACCCAGTTACGTTGTGACGTTTGGCACACCCAAAGCACTCCTATGGTATCCGGGAGTTGCACAATCTCATGGTCTAAGGAAATGATACTTGACATTTGGAAAAGCTCTAGCAAACGAACTACACGATCTTGTGCTATGCTTAGGATTGGGTCTTGTCCATCACATCATTCTCCTAATGATGTGATCCCGTTATCAATGACATCCAATGTCCATAGTCAGGAAACCATGACTATCTGTTGATCAATGAGCTAGTCAACTAGAGGCTCACTAGGGACATGTTGTGGTCTATGTATTCACACATGTATTACGATTTCCGGATAGCACAATTATAGCATGAACAATAGACAATTATCATGAACAAGGAAATATAATAATAACCATTTTATTATTGCCTCTAGGGCATATTTCCAACACTTGCCACCATAGTCCTTGTTCTCAACATCAACATAGGAATCAGGAAGCATAAAAAGAACACCTGGCAGGTTTGTATATTGATAATACAAACTACGGTTATGAAACCACCAAAGAATATCCAATAGCAAAATATCTCTTTATATTAGCTACTTACATTAAACAGATGTTTTCATGTTCCAGATTGGGCATACTACTTACATCATGGGGGTCTATGCCTCCGGGGACGTCGAGCCGCTCTACAGAGCCAGAGTGAGTGACATTTCCCTTTCCTACTGGTATTCATGTTCCAGGTTTGTTGGGGATATAACTATTGAGTATAAACCGCCCAGGAGGGGCCGGATTATACTCATGATGATTACCGGTATTGAAGCCCATGAAGACATAGAAGATGGCGACTTATGAAGGAGACTTAATAAGAAATCCCAAAGCCCAGAGGCGGGTTAGGGCCCATAGACATGAACCGCCATAGGCGTATGACTTGTATTGTAAGATAGGAAAGAGTAGATACCGAGCCGGGATTCTGTGAACCGCGGGCCGTCAACCTGTGTATATAAAGGGATGACCCGGAGGCGGTTTAGGGACAAGAAACAACAGATCAAGAGCCAGGTTAAGCGTGTTCGCTCCCTGGTCATCAAAACCCTAGCAATACCACCTCAAACTGGATTAGGCCTTTACCTTCACCACAAGGGGCCGAACCAGTATAAACTCCTCGTGTCATTTGTCCTGTTTAACCCCTTTAAGCTAACTTCGTTGCGATGGCTCCACGACTAAGTCCTCACACTAGGACATCTGCTGTGACAATTCCACGACTAAGTCCTCACACTAGGACATCTACCGTGACAATTCCATGACAGTTGGTGCCCACCGTGGGGCTATCGCATGATGGTTTGAGGTTCTTAGAGGGCAACTTCGAAGGGCTCAAGGGATACACTGTGGGACTGATGACCAAGAGTCGTTGCGGCAAGCTCTACATCGATGACGCAGGCTGGGGCCCCGAGGCCGGCTCAATCGAGTACGTGTATCGAGTACCCTTCAGCGGAATTCACGTCTTCATTGGCAAGATCAGCGAACCAGGCCCTGAGCCGGACATCTGCACCGACATCATCGAGACGGCTCAGCGTGCAAGACCTGCCCAAGTTCAGCCCGCCATGAAGCGTGCCTTCGTGGGATTCATTAACAGTGCGGAATCTGAATCGGTATCTAATGGTGAGATGGTTGTCTATTTAGATGGCGAGTCATCCACCAGTGAGACCGAGTCATTGTACCAACTGGAAGATGGCCGGCTTGGGGGCTGTTCCGATGGCGATAGTATTCCGGACCCCTGCGAGCCGCCGAACCGGGTCGCGATCTTCATGGCCGGTACACAGCCGGTACAACATTCCTCAACTGCAGCGGCATTGATTTCCAGATCAGGAGCGGCGACGACAGCCGGGGCAGGAGGCCCTGTGCGTACACCGGCTCAGGCCTTGACTGATTTGCCGTATAAGCTGACAGCGCTGTTAACAACAGTGGTTAATCCGGCGGATCAGGATCAGCATAATGCGGCGGTTGCAAAGTTGCGTGATGATATAGCACATGCCAAGGAGGAGCTGAACGCAGAAAATACTAGGATGGCTAAGGAGCGGGCCTCTTTGGATGCTCAGGCACAGCGGATTCAGTCGGAGTCTTACCGGCTCATGCTAGACCAAAACGCTTCAAACGATGTCATGAGGAGGAGGCATATGACTCGACTGCCCCCGGTTTACGAGGCAAGAAATCTCTTTAACACGCTAGGAGCAGGAACCAGTAACCCGACAGTGGTAAACCGGGTCGAGGCACCTGGGGCGGGTATGCCGGTTCAGCCACGAACGACGGGCCCGCCTTGTTAGAACAATAACCTGCCTCAGCACGTGCTGACACCACCGGGTCATTACTCTAACCCTTTGGATAACATGATCGCGGCGGCATCACGATTGGCAGCTCTCCCAGTTGAAGGCGAGTCTCCGACAGCTGTTGAAACACGGAGAGCTAGAGAGCTCCTTCAGACAGCTTTGGTTAGCAGCAGGCTTATTCCTACAGTCGTGACAGGATTCATTCCACCCCACGCCCGAGCCGGAGTTACAGCAACCATATCGATGAACCGGCTGTGTCAAGCAGTGGACGAAACCATAACCCGCCCCGTGGACATAACCCGGCGTGCGGTGGAGCTGACGCCCAGAATGTAGTGGATCAAGGTAGAGCGCGTCGAGAGGCCGAATTAGCGGCACAATATGTGGCCCGTCAACCTACTCTGGTTCGTCCGACAACTTCAGTGGATCCCGGTGTTACCTTCAGGAATTTGGGCGTGCCATGTTTAGTGCCAGCTCTATGTAATGAGCGTCTGCCCAAGGATTTCAAAGGCCCTCACAAGGTGCCTAACTATATAGCCGACTTACCTCCTGAGGCATGGATCGAGAGTTATGAGATTGCCATGGAATTGCTGGATGTTAGTGATGCTGCGTGTGCTAAATATTTCCCCTTGATGTTGGAAGGGACGGGCCGCATTTGGTTGAAGGGGCTCCCTGCTAACTCCATTGGGTCATGGGCCGAGTTAAAGGCCCGGTTTATCCAGAATTTCAAAGACGCATGCAAGCAGCCCATGTCAATTGTGGATTTAGCCGCCTGTGTTCAAGAAGAAGGTGAATCGACGACTCATTGGGTGCGCCGGGTTTCAACAATCCTGCACTCGTCAGATCGTATCAATGTCGATTCAGCAGTCTTAATGTTGGAAAGCAATTGTCGTTTCACGCCTCGGAAGCGGAAATTGGGATGGCTCAAACGCCACTGCAATGACATGGGGACACTCATGGCGGCTCTGGTTAAGTATGCTGACTCCGATGGTACCAAGGACCCCGAGTCCGATGATGAAAAGCCGGGAAAGGGAAAGAAGAGCAGCAACACCAAGGGGCAGCAGCATAACCCGGCGAACCAAGGAGGCAACGGTAAGCGCAAGGCTGATAATAGTTTTGACTTTGTGGCTAACACCAATGCACAGAATAATGGTCAGCGTTGTAAGGGTAAACTGCTCCCGCAGACTGGAGGGCCAGGCATCAATCTTGAGCAGCTATTGAATCAGCCCTGCCCAAGACACGGGGAGCGAGAGAGGCCATCTGGGCACCTCTGGAAGGATTGCTTCATTATGAAGGATTTCAAAAATTCGAATCTTTTTCAAGACATTCATGGGCCGGGTGGCGGTTCAGGATCCGGTTTCCATGGAGCGGGTTACGGCGGAGGCGGCTCTAGTTCAGGGTTCCTAGGGAATCAAGGCAGTCATGGCAACCAGGATGGTTACAATCGGCAGAATAATCAGGGGAATCAATAGCAGCAACAGTCTGGTTATCAGAGCAACCCGAAGCAGTTGAATAGCGGACAGTATCATGTCTTCACCACTAGTTTATGCAAGCGTGGCCAGAAGCTTCATAAGAGGGCGGTGTATGCTATTGAACCGGCAGTCCCCCGTTACTTGCGCTGGTCTGAGCAGCCCATTGTGTGGAGTCCCGGAAGATCACCCGCCCTGGGTTGATAATCCGGGTCACTTGGCTTTGGTGATCACACCTCAGGTTGGAAGATATAAGTTCACCAAGGTGCTCATGGACGGAGGGAGCAGCATCAATATCCTTTATTATGAAACTCTCGGTCGCATGGGGTTGACAGATAAAAATCTTAAACCG
This sequence comes from Triticum aestivum, assembly GCF_018294505.1. Taxonomy (NCBI): domain Eukaryota; kingdom Viridiplantae; phylum Streptophyta; class Magnoliopsida; order Poales; family Poaceae; genus Triticum; species Triticum aestivum. Next base: position 134,792,450 of record NC_057802.1, read on the forward strand.
TCGAACACTATGTTCCATGGCATGGTGCCTGGTAAGTCGGCGTACCCAGTTGGTAAGATAGCTCTGGAAGTGGCTTTTGGAGATGATCATGACTCTAGGTCAGAGACATTAACCTTTGAAGTGGTGAAAATCAAGAGCCCTTATCATGCCCTCTTTGGACGGCCGGCTTATGCTAAATTCATGGCAAGGCCCTGTTATGTTTATTTGCAGCTCAAGATGCCAGATCACAAGGGAACCATCACAGTACACGGGAGCCGGAAGATAGCTTTGGAGTGTGAAGAGGGCGATGCAGCTTATGCTGAGTCGGTTTGTGCAGCGGAGGAGTTAAAATTTTATAAGGACAATGTTGATCCGGCAGATATGACTTCTTTGAAAAAGCCAACTATCGAGCATGATCCGGCCTTGAAGTTTAAATCGGCTGATGATACTAAGATGGTTGATTTTGTTCCTGGCGACTCATCAAAGCAGTTCAGTATCAGTGCTAATCTGGATCCGAAATAGGAAAGCGCACTCATCGAGTTCATCCGTGAGAACCGGGATATCTTTGCATGGAAACCTTCTAACATGCCAGGTGTACCGAGGGAACTCGTTGAGCACACTCTCAATATTGATCCAAAATTTAAACCGGTCAAGCAGTTTCTTCGTCGTTTCAAAGAGGAAAGGCGCAAGGCCATTGGTGAGGAGGTAGCCCGGCTCTTGGCGGATGGGTTTATTGTTGAAGTTTTTCATCCTGAGTGGTTGGCTAACCCGGTGCTAGTACTTAAGAAGAACGGCACTTGGCGTATATGTGTGGACTACACGGATTTAAACAAGGCTTTTCCGGCTGATCCTTTTGCTCTCCCTCGTATTGATCAGATTATTGATGCTACGACGGGTTGTGAGCATTTGAGTTTTTTGGATGCTTCTTCTGGATATCATCAGATCAAGATGGCAGTTAAGGACCAAGAGAAGACAACTTTTATAACTCCCTTTGGAGCCTTCTGCTATGTGTCTATGCCTTTTGGGCTCAAGAGTGCCAGGCGACTTACCAGCGATGTGTGCAGAATTGTCTTCATAATCAGATTGGGCGCAATGTTCATGCTTATGTGGATAATATTGTGGTAAAGTCCAGAAACAAGGAGACATTGATAGACGATTTGAAGGAGACCTTTGATAATCTCTGGGTCTATAAGATGATGCTTAACCCGGCCAAGTGTGTTTTTGGTGTACCGGTAGGCAAACTCTTGGGATTTCTGGTATCTAACAGGGGTATTGAAGCTAACCCAGGGAAAATCAAGGCCATTACTTCATTGGCTAAACCGGCATGTGTCAACGATGTCCAGCGTCTGGCGGGTCGTATTGCGGCTCTGAGCCGGTTCATAAGCCGGCTAGGTGAGAAGGCTATTCCTCTTTATTAGATGATGAAAAAGACAGATAATTTTGTCTAGAGTGATGCCGCTAATGCGGCGTTTGAGGATTTGAAGAAGCAGTTAGCCGAGCCACCTGTTCTTGCTGCCCCTGTTGATAAAGAGCCATTGCTGTTATATGTGGCTACCAATGCCCGGGCTGTCAGCGTGGCCATTGTGGTGGAATGAAAGGAGGCAGGCAAGGAATATCCGGTTCAACAGCCGGTTATTATATCAGCGAGGTGCTTATTGAGTCCAAGCAGAGATACCCACATTGGCAAAAGCTTGTGTATGGAGTTTTCATGGCAAGCCGGAAGCTTAAGCAATATTTTTAGGGTCATCCCATCACTATGGTCAGTTCTGCTCCTTTGGGAGATATCATCCAAAACAGGGAAGCAACTGGCCGGGTTGCTAAGTGGGCCATTGAGCTTGGACCTCACGGGTTAAAGTATATGCCTCATACGGCTATCAAGTCCCAAGCACTCGTGGATTTCATCAATGACTGGACAGAGTTTCAGGTACCGGAGGAAAAGCCGGATAACATATATTGGACTATTCACTTTGATGGGTCCAGGCAATTGGAGGGCTCGGGGGCTGGAGTGGTGCTCGCTTCCCCTTGAGGTGATAAATTTTGTTATGTTCTCCGTTTAATGTTCCCTTGCACTAACAATGCAGCTGAATATGAGGCCTTGCTCCACGGTCTTCGGATGGCTAAGGAGATGAACTTAAGCCGGGTAAGGTGTTTTGGTGACTCAGACTTGGTGGCTCAACAAGTCTCTGGTACTTGGGATTCCAAGGTTCCACTCATGGCGGCTTATCGACGAGAGGTGGATGTTATTGCTGGTCACTTCAAGGGTTATCAGGTCGAGCATGTCGATCGGCGCAAAAATGAAGCGGCGGGCGCTTTAAGCCAGTTGGGTTCTCAATGTAAACCGGTGTCGCCCAATGTCTTTCTTGACGTTTTGCATAAGCCGTCGGTTAAGTTACCTACAGAGGAGGATTTGGCTATTCCTGATCCGGAAGCACAGTTGGTGGCAGCTCTTCATGTAATCCCTGATTGGACGGTTCCATATTTGGCTTATATGACCCGGGGCGAGTTACCTGAGGATGAAACTTTGGCCAGGCAAATAACCCGGCGGTCCAAGTCGATGACTATTGTCAATAGGGAGTTACATCATTGAAGTGTCAGAGGGGCGTTTCAATGTTGCGTTTCTCCTGAAGAAGGTTGTGAGATTTTGCCTGAGATCCACGAAGGAGATTGTGGACATCATGCCGGTTCTAAATCTCTAGTAGCCAAGGCTTTTCGTCACGGTTTCTATTGGCTGACAGCTCATGCTGACGCTGAAGACTTGGTCAGAAAATGTGACGGTTGTCAGAAGTTTTCACGACACGCTCATGTTCCAACTCAGGAGTTGAGGATGATCCCAATCACTTGGCCATTTGCAACTTGGGGGCTTGATATGGTTGGACCTTTTAAGAGGTCCAAGGATAAGAAGACCCACCTTTTGGTGGTGATACGTCTCCAACGTATCTATAATTTATGAAGTATTCGTGCTGTTATATTATCCTTCTAGGATGTTTTATATGCATTTATATGCTATTTTATATGATTTTTGGGACTAACCTATTAACCTAGAGCCCAGTGCCAGTTTCTGTTTTTTCCCCTTTTTTTGAGTATCGCAGAAAAGGAAAACCAAACGGAGTCCAATTGACCTGAAACTTCACGAAACTTATTTTTGGACCAGAAGAAGGCCATGGAGCAAAAGAGATGGGCCAGAAGAGTCCCGGGCTGCCCACGAGGGTGGGGGTGATAACCCACAAGTATAGGGGATCGCAACAGTTTTCGAGGGTAGAGTATTCAACCCAAATTTATTGATTCGACACAAGGGGAGCCAAAGAATATTCTCAAGTATTAGCAACTGAGTTGTCAATTCAGCCACACCTGGATAACTTAATATCTGCAGCAAAGTTTTTAGTAGCAAAGTAGTATGATAGTAGTGGTAACGGTAACAAAAGTAACGGTAGCAAAAGTAATATTTTTGGTGTTTTGTAGTGATTGTAACAGTAGCAACGGAAAAGTAAATAAGCGGAAAACAATATGTGAAAAGCTCGTAGGCATTGGATCGGTGATGGAGAATTATGCCGGATGCGGTTCATCATGTAACAGTCATAACATAGGGTGACACAGAACTAGCTCCAATTCATCAATGTAATGTAGGCATGTATTCCGAATATAGTCATACGTGCTTATGGAAAAGAACTTGCATGACATCTTTTGTCCTACCCTCCCGTGGCAGCGGGGTCCTAATGGAAACTAAGGGATATTAAGGCCTCCTTTTAATAGAGTACCGGACCAAAGCAATAACACATAGTGAATACATGAACTCCTCAAACTAAGGTCATCACCGGGAGTGGTCCCGATTATTGTCACTTCGGGGTTGCCGGATCATAACACATAGTAGGTGACTATAGACTTGCAAGATAGGATCAAGAACTCACATATATTCATGAAAACATAATAGGTTCAGATCTGAAATCATGGCACTCGGGCCCTAGTGACAAGCATTAAGCATAGCAAAGTCATAGCAACATCAATCTCAGAACATAGTGGATACTAGGGATCAAACCCTAACAAAACTAACTCGATTACATGATAGATCTCATCCAACTCATCACCGTCCAGCAAGCCTACGATGGAATTACTCACGCACGGCGGTGAGCATCATGAAATTGGTGATGGAGGATGGTTGATGATGACGACGGCGACGGATTCCCCTCTCCGGAGCCCCGAACGGACTCCAGATCAGCCCACCTGAGAGGTTTTAGGGCTTGGCGGTGGCTCTGTATCGTAAAACGCGATGAATCCTTCTATCTGATTTTTTTTCTCCCCGAACACGAATATATGGAGTTGGAGTTGAGGTCGGTGGAGCGTCAGGGGGCCCACGAGGCAGGGGGGCGCGCCCAGGGGGCAGACCTGCCCCCACCCTCGTGGACAGGTGGAGGCCCCCTGACGTGGATTCTTCTTCCAGTATTTTTAATATTTTCCAAAAATACGTTCCGTGGAGTTTCAGGTCATTCCGAGAACTTTTGTTTCTGCACATAAATAACACCATGGAAAGTCTGCTGAAAACAGCGTCGGTCCGGGTTAGTTCCATTCAAATCATGCAAGTTAGAGTCCAAAACAAGGGCAAAAGTGTTTGGAAAAGTAGATACGACGGAGACGTATCAGGGGGCGCGCCCACCCCCTGGGCGCGCCTCCCACCTCGTGGACAGCCCGGAGACCCCCCTGACTTGTTCCCGACGCCAAAAGCTCTTATATATACAGAAACCCCCAGAACCTAACCTAGATCGGGAGTTCCGCCGCCGCAAGCCTCTGTAGCCACCGAAAACCAATCTAGACCCGTTCCGGCACCCTACCAGAGGGGGGAATCCTTCACCGGTGGCCATCTTCATCATCCCGGCGCTCTCCATGACGAGGAGGGAGTAGTTCACCCTCGGGGCTGAGGGTATGTACCAGTAGCTATGTGTTTGATTTCTCTCTCTCTCTCGTGTTCTTGAGGTGGTACGATCTTGATGTATCGCGAGCTTTGCTATTATAGTTGGATCTTATGATGTTTCTCCCCCTCTACTCTCTTGTAATGGATTGAGTTTTCCCTTTGAAGTTATCTTATCGGATTGAGTCTTTAAGGATTTGAGAACACTTGATGTATGTCTTGCATGTGCTTATCTGTGGTGACAATGGGATATTCACGTGATCCACTTGATGTATGTTTTGGTGATCAACTTGCGGGTTCCGTAACATTGTGAACTTATGCATAAGGGTTGGCACACGTTTTCGTCTTGACTCTCCGGTAGAAACTTTGGGGCACTCTTTGAAGTTCTTTGTGTTGGTTGAATAGATGAATCTGGGATTGTGTGATGCATATCGTATAACCATACCCACAGATACTTGAGGTGACATTGGAGTATCTAGGTGACATTAGGGTTTTGGTTGATTTGTGTCTTAAGGTGTTATTCTAGTACGAACTTTTGAATAGATCGATCCGAAAGAATAACTTTGAGGTGGTTTCGTACCCTACAATAATCTCTTCGTTTGTTCTCCGCTATTAGTGACTTTGGAGTGACTCTTTGATGCATGTTGAGGGATAGTTGTATGATCCAATTATGTTATTATTGTTGAGAGAACTTGCACTAGTGAAAGTATGAACCCTAGGCCTTGTTTCCTAGCATTGCAATACCGTTTACGCTCACTTTCATCATTAGTTGCCTTGCTGTTTTTATAATTTCATATTACAAAAACGTATATCTACCATACTGTTTTACCCTACTGTTTATAGTCAAAAAAAATTCATATTGCACTTGTATCACCATCTCTTCGCCGAAGTAGTGCACCTATACAATTTGCCATTGTATTGGGTGTGTTGGGGACACAAGAGACTCTTTGTTATTTGGTTGCAGGGTTGTTTGAGAGAGACCATCTTCAACCTACGCCTCCCACGGATTGATAAACCTTAGGTCATCCACTTGAGGGAAATTTGCTACTGTCCTACAAACCTCTGCACTTGGAGGCGCAACAACGTATACAAGAAGAAGGTTGCGTAGTAGACATCAGTGGCGGTTGACAAGTTCACTAGGTGGGTCAAGGCACAGCTGGTCAGTAAATGTGATGCAGCCACGGCGGTTCAATTTATGAAGAAGGTGATCTTCCGTTTTGTCTTTCCACACAACATTATAACAGACAATGGCACTAATCTCTCCAAGGGTGTTATGAAGGAATTCTATCAACGTCAGCATATCCGACTTGATGTATCATCAGTGGCTCACCCCCAATCTAATGGTCAAGCTGAGAGAGCCAATCAAGAGATCTTGAGAGGCATCAAGCTCCGGCTTATGGTTCCCTTGCAAAGGACGCCGAGTTGTTGGGTGGAGGAGTTACCTTCCGTGTTATGGAGCATTAATACCACCCCAACAGGTCTACGGGTTACACGCCTTTCTTCATGGTTTACGGAGCAGAGGCAGTTCTCCCTAGTGACATCCGTCATGACTCACCTTGGGTGGCGGCTTATGTTGAAGCGGACAACGAACAAGCATGTCAGGAAGCACTGGACTTGTTGGATGAGAAGCGTGACATCGCAGCGGCTCGTTCAACGATTTATCAGCAAGATCTGCACCGTTACCACAACCGCCGGGTTAAAACCAGAACTTTTCAAGAAGGCGATCTGGTGCTCCGGCTTATCCAGGATCAAACTGATATGCACAAGTTATCCCCACCTTGGGAAGGACCTTTTGTGGTCAGTAAGAATCTCAACAATGGGTCCTACTACCTTATCGATGTTCTAGAGCACAAAGACTCACGTAAGTTGGAGGAGGAGACCCACCGGCCGTGGAATATTGCTCATCTTCGGCCCTACTATACCTGAGCCACTGGCTCTTCTGATGTACATATTTTGACAATGTATATATTATGATCAATATAATAAAACCGGCATCCCTGTTAAAGCAGGGCCTCTGTCGTTTTCTCTTAAATAATGAGTTTTTGGTCACTTGGGGGCTTCTACTTTATAGAGCAAAGTTATGATTACCCTTTGATCCGGCTTATCGGCCACACAAAAAAAAACATGGGGGCTTGCTACCCCGATTAAAGGGACCAAAGAGACTTTTTTGCAAAAGCACAACTCAAACATAGGTGCCCATTGAGCATAGCTCAGAAATATTGCTTGGGGGCTCTTTTGTTCTAAAGAACCAGAGTTGCTATAACCCTTGTGATAGGCTTAAAAGCCAGGCTTGGAAGCCAGGTGTATTCACCTAAAACCCAGGGTTATCCTGCCTTTTTAAGTAAGCCACTCCGCCCAGGTATTCCTGGAATGACCCGCCGAACGTCTGACAAGTCAATCTTATGCAGACCCTGAACTTGTCAAAGTTAAGACGACGATTGGTTACGTGAGGTCCATCTTATAAGGTTTGTAAAACGGTTTAACTCAGTGGCCTGGCAGCCCTTGAAAAGCCTCGATTTTTTGGCCTGGCAGCCCATGAAAAGCCTTGTTTTTTTGTTTTTATTTGACAGGTCTTTTGAGGTTTATTTGATGAAGCTTATAAAGTTTTTCTTATCATAATTCGCCGGTGTTTATTAACTCGGCTTGGCTTTCGATTATAAGTCATCAGTAAATTATAAATAAAAATCCAGTGTATATTAACCCAGCCTGGTTTTTGACTATAAGTCGCCAGTATGAGGTAACAAAATATCCGGTGTTTATTAACCCGGCCTGGTTTTTGACTATAAGTCGCCAGTATGAGGTAACAAAATATCCGGTGTTTATTAACTCGGCCTGGTTTTTGACTATAAATCGCTAGTATGAGGTAACAAAATATCCGGTGTTTATTAACCCGGCCTGGTTTATTTCATAAACTGGCAATATAATTACCAGTGCTCAAATTTTGGGTTATCACCCCTATACTGGCTTGGTAAACCAACAGTGTGATCAAATATCACAGGTATGCTATATTCTCAATTATTTATGGTTATTCTTAAGTCCAGATTTGGTTATAACCTAGGATTAATTCTCCATGGTTTTATATTGAGCATTATAACCCGTCCAGCGGTAAACCGCCAGGACACTTTTTACACTGTTGAATGCAGAGACAAATTCAAATTGCTCATATCATAAGCATATGTGGCATGTCTTAACATGGCGGATCAGCAGTATCATGCAAAAGCAAATATGCGCAATGGCATAGCAGATCAAGAGTTTAAGCTAGCCTATTACAAAGGCGTTCGGTGCCCAAAAGAATAATTGTTTTCAATAAGTCCTACAGAAAAGCAGACGTTGGAGGTCAATGGTTTATGCCCGGTTTATGAATCTTGGCCGGGCTGACTTGAAGGTTCCGGATCATCCTGCACCGGTTCATCTTCCTCTTCTCTACCCAGTGGTAGGAAGTCAATGGTTGTCCAATCGATCCTAGTTAAGGATTTGAATACAACTTCATCACTTATAAGTGGGGAGGGATCAACATTAGGGGCACAAGTATCCTTACGGATTGGAGGAATAAGAGTTGGAGCATCATAGGTTGGCGCATTAAATCTCTTGTTGTTGGCATCATAAATCGACTGATAATGAGAAAGATTGGTCTCTTCAGCCAATTTGCTAGCCAATGGGTGCATTTCCTTCATCAAAGCTCTGAGGTCTTCATTATCAAAGTCTGACCCGTCCTCCTTTATGCTCGGATAGCCGTTTCCCACATCCGCCGGATCAAGATCAGGTATCCATGCTTTGGCCCGAGTTAGTGCGGTAAGAGCACCTGCCCTTGCAGCTGATCTCTTTAGCTCTTCAAACTGGGCAGACATCATCGACAACCTCTCTAATGTTTCCTTGATCAAAGTTGGGGGCGGCTTGTTATGAGAAGCTGTGCAGATGATCCGTTGTGCGGCGGTATATAATTTCTCTATAAGTGCATAGGCAGCCTTTAATTTGTTCTGCATATCCGAGCCAAGATGAGCAATGCGAGATCCTGCATAATCACAAACGTCAGTAAACCAGCAGTTTATGGGATAATACATGTTTAAAGATTATGAAGAAGTTATTTACCAAAAACGACAGGAGTCATAGCATTTATTTGTTGTTTCAAACAAGTTAGCTCCTCTGCCACCGGATTAAGGGATGCTTCAGCGTCCTCAGCCCTCTGTAGAAGAGTTGTCTTTTCTGCATCCCAGCCTGCCCGATCGCTCTTGAAGCTCTCCTTCAGTTTCTCCATGGCTGCTAAAGCACTGGTCAGCTCTTCCTTGGCCTTGGAAGTTTCTGCTTGTTGAGATTTGATATTTTCTTGAAGGTCGGCGAGTTGGGATTCTTTTTTGCTAAGCTCAGCCTGCAAGAGACATGCAATTTATGAGTTGGCAGTGTATATTTGAAGTTTCAAGCACATAACAAGTCATACACTTGGCATTTGGGGGCTAATGTCTATTCTTTCTTATCAAAAAAATTTACAAGTCCCAAGCTCAATACAAGTATTATTCTTGGCACTTGGGGGCTAATGCATATTTGCTCAAGTTAAAAATGTGGATTTTTTTCTTCCATCAATCAGCTTGGTGGTCAATCGATTTACAAAAGTGTTCAACAAGAATTTTGAGCCTTACAGCATAGAAGTCCCGGTTTATCTTGAAAGTATAAACCGGTCCTTGGGGGCTACACAGGTGCAATTGAAGAATTATTATTCTAAAGTCCCAGTTTATCTTGGAAAGAAAAACCGGCCCTTGGGGGCTACACAGGAAAAATTGAAGTATTGTTATTTCACAAGTCCTGGTTCATATTGGTATTATAAACCGGCCCTTGGGGGCTACTGGAGTTGATATTCTAAACCAGTCATAAGGGGAGAATACTTATGCAGAGTTAATAGCACTTACCTCATACCGCTCCTTCATCATGTTCACTAAACCGGCTTCATAGTCACAGCTTGTGTACAAACGGTTTAAAAACCCTGAATCGATATCTTGGGCGCTGAGGTGGGCATAGCTTTCCAAGTCCTCTTTCCACTTGCCCTTGTCAACAGCAGAGATTTCTTCTTTGGCAGTGTGTTTTGACAGAGCAATAGGGTTGCCAGGGGATGTGTAGCCAAAGCCACTAACCACAACATCATCAGCTTTGTCATCTGCAGCTTTAGGTGGGCTGGGCGGTTTATCAGCCTGGATCATCGGATCAACTTCCATATGTTCAACTTATGTTTCATGATGTTGCGGTGGCGGGTCATGAGGAATGTTTTCAGCATTTGGATTAGATGGTTCAGGGGTCTTCTCCGGTTCAGATGGAATGGGGTCGTCAGCCGGGTTATTCACTTTAGCCTTTTTACTGGCTCTGGCTTTGGCCCTGAAAATAACAAATATACATCAGGTCAGCATAAAGATCAAGTATAAGATATGAAGGGTCAATTAATATGCTTACCTAGGAACTATCTTGAGGGTTGGAATTTGCGTCCCTGTTGATTCGCCAGAGGAAGAATGGGAAGTTCCCTGATAATTTGAATCATACGGATTAAGAGGATGTCGAAAATAACCTGCCTTGGGATAACATGTGTCAGAAGTATAAGAGACCTCTGGGCGGCGTTTACGAACCGGTGTGTTCGATAAACCGGAGGAAGTAACCACCTGGCCACTATGCCAGGTTGTGCGGCGAGCCTCGTGTTGTTGTTTCTGCAAAAGAAAGTTTGGATCCAAGTAAGCTAGAGGGTGTGAAAATCTTACTTTCTGGTTTGCTTGACGGGTTTACTGTGTTGGCAGAGGATCTGAGCCGGAGGAAAGAATAATTACATCTACGTCACCAGCATGGATAGCCTCAGCATTATCCTGATAATGATCATTGTCAATGAGGTGTATGAAAAAGGAGCCAAGAGAATCAAGTTCTACCTCTGACTCCGGGTTATCAAGGTCATCATCGATGTTCAACTCGGTGGATTCGACGGTTTTCTTCTTGGCAGGCTTCTTGTGGACCTTGGTCTTGGGGCGAGCTATTTTGGCCGGTTTATCCTGCGACTTCTTTTTCCAGAATGGATCATCACCCTATTAAAAATTGAAAAGATCATAAGTGAGTATTAAGGATATGGAGTAAGTAGGAGTTGAGCAGTTCTTACAGCTGGCGGTTTATTTGTAGCACAGAAAGGACTTAAGTCTTGTTTTGCTGCACTCAGCCGCCGGTATATCCAGCATTTTCTTGACAGCTTCAGTAACTTCAGTTGAATGTCAATGTGGCGTTGAGGATCTTTCAAGTCCCCTGTATATTCATACATTAAACCGGGATGACGGCTTAAGGGTAAAATACTCCAGGACACCCGGCAACGGACGAAATCAACGCATGTTAAACCGTTTTCCACAAAGGCTCTGAGCTTTGAGAGATGTGGCGCATATTTGGCTCGTTCCTTTGCGCTGAGTCTTTGGGGGAGTGGATGTGTACTGCTATGCCGGTGAGCATGATAACCCCGCAGAGGATTTTCATCAGCTGGAGATGTATCTCGGCAATAGAACCAAGTTTGATTCCAGTCTTTAGGATGACTATGATGGTTGGCATGAGGGAAGCTGACATCTTTTCTCTTTTGGATGGATACCCTGCCAAGTTCAGTGTTGGGCCCGTCCACAAATTCTGTGCGGCGATTTAAATAGTAGAAATCTCTGAACAATTCGACCGTGGGCTCCTCTTGTAGGTAAGCTTCACAGAACACTTGAAAATTGCAAATATTGGATATGGAGTTCGGTCCAATATCTTGAGGGTGAAGCTGGAGGAAATGAAGCACATCACGAAATTTTTTTGATCTAGGAGGGCTAAATCCTCGACTCGGATGATCAGTGAAAACTACCACTTCTCCTTCCTTGGGCTCAGGAGGACATTCAGAACCAGGGACTCTCCAGTGGATGACTTCCTTTTTGGCTAAAGCGGCAGTAGCAACAAACCCGTTCAGCCTTTCTTCTGTAACTCGGGATTGAACCCAGTTGCAGGAATAAAAGGATTTGGCCATTTATTCGATAACCTGGAAGAAGGTTTGTGCTGGTTTAATATTCATGGTTAATCCGCTAAAAGTTAAAAGGTAGAAAGTCTTGAAGCATGCTAAGGTGTTAAACCGGAGATTTATGTTATCAAGTTGCATACATGAGCAATTGGCGGTTTAAGAGGGGACTAATGGTACCTGGCGGATTATGATTTTCTGGGTTAAACCGCCTATACAGATATTCAAAGTATAGATCTGAAGACTAAGTGATGAAAAACAGTTTTCGCAGATTGATGTCGCAATTTTGGATCTACCATGTATCAGAAAAAGAAAAATATTCAGACCTAAATATTGGTACTTGAACAGTTTATGAAGTTCCAGATTGGGCTTTCTACATAAACGAGATGATCTGATGCAAAAGGAAGGGCTATTACTGCTACCACATAGGAATATATCCAGTTTGAATCTGCCATTTATGCTATAGTGAAGAACAGCGCCGAACCTCCATGAGCTAGTGCGAACCCTAAACAGATCTACCAGAGGAGGAAGAAGAACTTACTGAAGCTGTTGAATGGCGGAGGTGTGCGAGCGGAGTCTGGTTCGAACAGGTTGATGCAGCAGCCAACGTTGAAGCAGAAGCGAAGTTCAACGGCGGCGGTGGAGCTCAAAGCGCTAGGACGACGCGAGGAAGACGATGAGGCGAAGAGGCACGGAGGGGGAAAAGCGAAAGGGACCCCCGGTCCTATTTATATGGCGAATGGATAAGTGACAAGCGTGGGAATCGAGGAGGTCAAAAAACGGATCTGTAGACGTGCAGACGCATGTAAAGTTAATGGCAAGTGACATCGTGGCGGGTTATCATGATTCCAGAAGATGACGTCATGGCGAGTTATAAGTTTCGCGAAGGTAATGAAGGAGGGATTTTTCTAAGTGTTGAAGATTGATGTGAACAAGTTCAAATCAACCTGGGGCCTAATGTTGGGGATATAACTATTGAGTATAAACCGCCCATGAGGGGCCGGATTATACTCATGATGATTACCAGTATTGAAGCCCATGAAGACATAGAAGATGGCGACTTATGAAGGAGACTTAATAAGAAAGCCCAAAGCCCAGAGGCGGGTTAGGGCCCATAGACATGAACCGCCATAGGCGTATGACTTGTATTGTAAGATAGGAAAGAGTAGATACCAAGCCGGACAAGTTTATGAGCCGGCCGGGATTCTGTGAACCGCGGGGCGTCAACCTGTGTATATAAAGGGACGACCCGGCGGCGGTTTAGGGACAAGAAACAACAGATCGAGAGCCAGGTTAAGCGTATTCGCTCCCTGGTCATAGAAACCCTAGCAATACCACCTCAAACTAGATTAGGCCTTTACCTTCACCGCAAGGGGCCGAGCCAGTATAAACTCCTCGTGTCCTTTGTCCTGTTTAACCCCTTTAAGCTAACTTCATTGCGATGGCTCCACGACTAAGTCCTCACACTAGGACATCTGTCGTGAAAATTCCACGACAAGGTTGGACATACTACTTCCATTTAGTCCATAGTAGTAGTAACTACTAAGAAGTATCAGAAATTGTTGACATGAAGACCATAGTATGCTAATGTGTTTACTGTTTACTGGCCGATGAATTGAATTAGTTATGCTATAGATATTCTTGTGTCGAATGTACTAATTTTGAACCAAGCCACTGCAGTGCCTGCAAATATGGAATTCTAAAGAAAAAATGTACTCAGATTTCACTATGGCATATGGGACATGAACATTCTAACAACCCTGTCGGTGTACGAAAGTAGGGGCTCTCCTTTGTACCCCTTTACTTGTGCACGGGCAGTCAGAGCCACGCCTGCGACCACACTTAGCAGGGCAGAGGAGGGAAGCAGAAGTGCTAGGCTACCAGAGCAGCGCTCCAACCAAAGGCACAGAAGACAGAGCGATTAGATGGGCTTTCCCCTGGCAAGACCCTTGCCGGGGCGGCCTACAAAGCCCCGGCAAAAACCTTGCCGGGGCAGCTTGCCCAGCGCCAACATCGTAGTCACCCTTGATCCTGAGAGTTCCGACACCATTGACAGCGTTAGGACCGAGGCTCGGGAAGTGCCTACATGGTGGCATGCAGATCTTTGTGAAGACAGAGAGCCTGCAAATCCTAGATGAGGACCAGAAGACAAGACAACCGCAAGGCTCCTTGCCGAGGATGCCCACGAAGCCCCGGCGAGGCACCTTGCCGAAGACACTCGCAACGCCCCGGCAAGACTCTTGCCGAGGGCGATCACAAGGCCCCGGCAAGGCCCTTGCCGGGAATATACGCGAGACCGCGGCAAGGCCTTGTCGCCCCATCGCCGCCCTAGCTCAGCGGCCGACCCACCAACTAAAGCAAGTACCCACGTGGCAGTACGTGGCTCCTAATTCAACTAGTCAAGCACCTGCATGGTGGCATGCAGATCTTCGTGAAGACCCTACCACGACGCCAGCTCAGCAGCCAGCCAGCCTACATGGCGCAGCATACCTCGTTGGCCTGGACGCGTGTCAGAGCAAGGCGGAGCGGCAACGGACGGGACGGGCCTCGTTATCGCCCCCGATAAAGCAAGTGGACACCTAAGTAGCGCATTTAATGCGCTTTGTCCTGTAATGACAGGCGATAAGCTTGTACTCTGTACATACCTTTGCACCTCCTGTGTGCCACTGTGGCGACCCCTTTTGACTATAAAAGGAGGCCCGAGGCGTACTGAGGGAGGATTTGGATCTTTTGGACGACGCATGCACCGTAGCTAGTTCAAGAACTCAAAAACACTCAAATATACACCAAAGCAGGACTAGGGTATTACGCATCTACGCGGCCTGAACCTGGGTAAAATCTCCTTGTGCTGGCTCCTAGACCCGCTCTTTGCACAACCCCGCGCCCGCCAACTGCAGAAGGGATCCCCGTGGTCCCATAGGTGTCGTTTCCACCGACATCTCTGGCGCGCCAGGTAGGGGGCGCAGTTGTGAAAATCTGGTCTAGCTGGCGCGGCGGCTTCATCGTGGTCGTCACTCCAAGGAAGAAGACGACCGAATGAGCAGCATCATTTGCGGGTGCAGTGAGCTCTCTGCAGTGACAAAAAAGCTAAGTCGTGCGAAACTTTGAGTAATTCTTTTATGTATAAGGTTATTTTCCTAGGAGATCTTGCTCTTGGTATGAGAAACCTGCACACTATGGGGGCCTTTTTTTCTATTGGCAACGCCCTTGTTCTATTTCGACTCCGCTCAATAGTTCGAGCGGCCGTGTCAAGAACGGCAGGGTGGCCTTCCCGCTATTGGCAACGCCCTTGTTCTATTTCGAGTCCGCTCAACAGTTCAAGCGGCCGCGCTGAGAACGGAAAGGTGGTTTGCCTGGCCGCAAGCGCACCCGGCCGGCTGTTGAGGATCCGTCCTCGGAACGCCGCGGCCTGGGTTCACGCGCCGGCAAGCCTATCCAGTTAAGCGAAGGGTGTACATACAAAGAAAGACCGAACAGGAAAATAACATGAATCGTTACAAAGTACTGCAGAGTTATATTACACCAATGATTGTTGCGGTTCTAACTAAAGATAAAAATTGTCTTGGTCATGAACCTGCAGCGGCGATGAGAAACGGGGTGCCTAGTCCCGGCGTTGGCCCTCTACCCTTCGAACTCCATCGACGCGACTGATGATGGGCTTGATACGCTCCTCGAGCGCTGCGAGGTCCACACCCTGTGGAAAGCTCTCCAACACGGTGTCGAAGTCGAGGTTGGGGTTTCAGTACTCCACGTTGGTGAGGACCTTGGTCAGGGCACCCCGGCAAAGCTTCCGGGCCTCATTGGCCAGAGAGGTCGCCCTGTTGGAGCGGAGCTGCTCCAGGGCTCCAAGAACGCCCTCGAAGAACAGGGTCAGTTTGGCATTGGGACTCACGTTCGGCTCCGGGGCATACCTCACATTTGGCATCCCCATGGCAGCCATCTTCGTGGTGGTCCTGCCGGCGACGTCGGCGAGGCGGCCGACCCAACGGTTTATGCCCTCCACGTACTCCTTGTGTTCGGCGACGTCATTCCTCTGCAACTGGCTCTCCTCCTCCAGGTCCTTGGTCAGGGCCTCTTCCCGGGCCCTGACCTCTGAAAGCGTCCCCTCAAGACCCTCCAGCTTCAGCTTCAGGTCTTTGATGGAGTCGTTGGCCTTGGAGAGCAGCTTGGCCTTGCCGAGGACTGCGGCCTGCACCTCCACCAAGGCGTCGTTGAGCGTGTCCTTCTCCTTTGCCAGCTCCAGGACCTGTTTCTTCAGGCCATCCCGCTCCATCTCCAGCTCCTTCACCTTGCTGGCATGGACCAGGGCTTGGGCATCGAGCGCCTCCCTGTGCCTCTGCTCCAGCTCATGGGTCTGCTGCATGACGAGCTTCTCGACCACCTCATCCTTGCCGCGGAGTGTGGCGGCGAGCGCCTCCTCACGAGTGGCAAGGTCCTCCTCCTGGGAGTTCAGCTCGTCCTAGTGATGATGTCGAGCAGCCTCGTGCTTGGCGGCCTGTTCCTTCGCTGCCTCTTGGGCTTTATCGACATCGTCCTGCTTCAGGATGAGCTCCTGTTTGCGCTCAGCCAGCAGATCCTGGGCGACCTTCAGTTCCTCGTGGGCCTGGCAGAACCAGGCCTGCGTCTCGGCGACGTGCCCCTCGAGATCCGCCTCCGCCTTGTCCACCTCCACCATCCTAGATTTTGCCTTGTCCATGCGGGCACGGTGAAGCGCCTGGAGCTTCTGGAAGTTGGTGCTCATGGCCCGAAGCAGATGCTCCTCTTGGGAACCGCCGCCGCCGGTGCTCGGTTCATCAACAACTTGGAGCCCGGCGGAGGCGAGCGCCTCGTCGTCGAACACCTCCCCCTCGGTTGGTGCCCTGGTGCTTGCGGTTCCTGGGAGGTGGACGAACAGGTCATCACCCACCTTCAAGTACTTGCCCAAGCCAGAGGTAGCAGAGGAGGAAGGTTGGTCGTCAACCACCCCCTCCTCGGCAGCGGCCTTGCCGGCCTCTCCGGCAGGCCCCTTGTTGGCCTCAACAGCGGCCTTGCCGGCCTCCCCGGCAGGCTCCTTGGCGGCCTCTTCAGCGGCGGTCTTGGTGGCCTCCTCGGCGGCGATCTTGTCGGCCTCGGCCTCGGCGTCCCTGGCGACCTCCTCGATGACGGTGTTAATGTCCTCCCGGTCCGCCGAAGAAAGGTCTGGATACCAAGAAGGGGAATGAGACGGGGCCAAGGTCAAGGTTCAATAAGGAAAAGAAGAAAGGACAGGGGCGAGAAGTGAGCAGCTTACCCGTGACGGGCTGGGAAGAAGTGGCGCCCCCCCCCCCCCCCCCCCGCGCGAACATCCGTCGCCGGGACGGATCTACCAGCGCCCAAGTTCGCCTCCTCCTCCTCCGCGCGCATGGGCTCGGTGCTTGGCACCCTTGCCGGGGACGCCCCTCGGGGAGGCGTGGTTGATAGGGGCGGCATTTTGGGGGTGGTCCTTAGTGGCTCCTCCTGCTGCCGTCCTTCTCCTGCAACCACGGCAAGGTTAGCACCAAGGAATCGTACCCCAACGCACGTCGATGGGGAGTAAGTGGTGAACGCACGCTGGGGGCTGGGACGGGGGCTGCTATCTGGGCTGATCTCCACCACCACCGGCGTGCGGGAAGTGCCCGCCGGCGGCTGGTCGCCCGTCGAGGCCCTGGCCCTCTTCGCCACCCTCTGGGCCAATGTCTCCCTATCCTTGCAAAGATGAAAACAAGTCAAGAAAGTGGCGCGGTCTGGAGGGTCGGGGATGAGGAAGGGCAAGATGCTTACTCATCCTCCACCTCCTCTTCCACTGCCTTCCTCTTCCTCCTTGGGTTGAGGACCCAAGATCGAGGTCGACCTCCAGTTGACATCTGCGGGAGGAGGGGAAGGGGATGGAGTCTTGCGACGCTTGGACGAAGAAGAGACGGTCGCTTTCTTCTTCACCACCGCGACCTTCACTGCCTTCTTCGTTGCCGCGGCCCTCGTCTGGCGCACGGACTCCTCCTGGGTCTCTTGCTGCTGCGTGATCCTGCCGGGCCGGACCGGCTCGCCAGAGCTGGCCCGCCGCAGGACATGCCTTTTTCTCGTGGCCGGAGGATCGTCAGCTGTCGGTGTCAAAACCGGCGGATCTCGGGTAGGGGTCCCGAACAGTGCATCTAAGGTCGATGGTTACAGGAGATAGGGGACACGATGTTTACCCAGGTTCAGGCTCTCTCTATGGAGTTAATACCCTACTTCCTGCTTGATTGATCTTGATGAATATGAGTGTTACAAGAGTTGATCTACCACGAGATCGTAATGGCTAAACCCTAGAAGTCTAGCCTGTATGACTATGGTAATGAGTATATCCTTTCCGGACTACACCCTCCGGTTTATATAGACAACGGGGGGATCAAGGTTACATAGAGTCGGTTACATAAGAAGGAGTCTTCATAGTTGGTCGCCAAGCTTGCCTTCCACGCCAAGGAGAGTCCAATCCGAACACGGGTACAGTCTTCGGCCTTCGCGTCTTCATAGCCCATCAGTCCGGCCCACAGATAACAGGCCGGACGCCCGAGGACCCCTTAGTCCAGGACTCCCTCAGTAGCCCCTGAACCTGGCTTCAATGACGAGGAGTCCGGCGCGCAGATTGTCTTCGGCATTGCAAGGCGGGTTCCCCTTTCCGAACTCCAAGATAGTCTTCAGATGTAGTGATTGTATCTGGACCTGTATACACAATTGCAGAGGATATAATATTTTACAAGCCCAATCTGCGGACAACTTTTTGGTAATATGACATCATGCCTGCTCGGCCATTATTTTCGAACTGTTAGCTAGCCCGTCGCTCCACATCTCGAGACGTGGTTTTATTGGCATGTCTTATCCAAGCGGAGACCGTGTCTCCTCTTTTTTAAGGGATTCTTATCAGCCCGGACGTGGGTAACCCAACCATCGCGTGGATACAACTCCTTGGGAATAGGTAAGTTTTGAGGCCCAGGAGGAGACGTTCCATATTCGCGGCCTTTATATAGGGGTACAGACCCGTCTTTTTCTTTCACGCGTGCTTCTTCCTCAACCCTTGCTACCTCGAGTTCCAACACCCGGGTTTCAGTCGCCACAAGCTCCAATCATGTCCGGATCCCACCGTCAAGGCTGGTGGGTGGCTTCCTCTGTCACGGAGGGAGACATTGCAAAGCTTTAGGCGGCGAGGTATCTGATTGCGAAAATCCTTCATCGGCTTCCTGCTGAGGGGCAGGTTATTCCCACCCCCAGATCCGGCGAGAGGGTCGTGTTCGTGTCCCACTTTCTCCGTGGGTTAGTGTTTTCACTTAATCTCTTCGTCCGAGGGCTCATGTTCTATTATGGGCTAGATTTTCTTGATCTGGCCCCGAACTCTATTCTTCTTATCTCGGCGTTTATCGTTACGTGTGAAGCCTTCCTCTGAACTCCTCCGCACTTCGGCTTGTGCCTCAAGACCTTCGATGTGAAGCCGCAAGTGATAGAGGGAGAGCAGGCAGAGTGCGGTGGCGCCATAGTGAGCAAGCTTGCTAGTGCTGTTTGGCTGAAAGGATCCTTTGCCAAATCTTCCGATTTATGGCAGCAGGGGTGGTTCTATATCACCGAGCCCCGTGGCTCCAAGTGGGCAGCTGCGCCCGCATTTCGATCCAGCCCCCCAATTCAGCTTGCATCGTGGATTAATAAGGGGTTGGACTGGGGATCAACGGACGAGGTGCGGGCTCTGCAAAGTCGCATCCGAAGCCTCATTGAGAGGGACATCAATATCGTCAACGTTGTTCAAGTAATGCTAGTCCGCCGGACCCTGCCGTGCCAGCGACGGCCTCTCCGCATGTGGGAGTTCAATCCAGAAGGGCGCGGACTCTTCAGCACTTCTTCGGCACTACGCACAAAGGAATGTGGAGATTATTTTTCAGGAAACGAAAGCAATGGCCGGACACCACCGAAGATATCGGCCTAGACTGTAACCATCCGGACACCCCGGTAAGTACCCGTTCACCGAACACCTCATAATCAGATCACCCAGTGTAAGACACTGACCGAATCATCTTTTTCAGGGCTGGATAAAGAAGGTGGAATGGATTAGGTGTCCGGCTCCCCTTCCTGAAGACTCGGCTAATCCTGTGTTAACAAGGATGCTGGCCTCGACACCATACCAGGCGCCGGTAAGGGAGGGTAAAGTGGAGAGTGAGAAGACCCGAGATGACCTTGGTTCCGGAGGTAAGTCAGACACTGAGTCCGGAGAAATCAACCTTTCCTCGCCTGAAGACAGAGGCGAAGGAAGACCCTGTATCCCTCCTCCGAGCAGGAGGAAAAGGGCCGCCTCCGAAGGTAGGGAGGGATGGTCTCCTAAGAGGGGCAAGATGCCACCGTCGAGCGGCTTGGGTTTGGAAAGTGACACCGTTGAATAGCTCCAACAAGGGGATAAGCCCTCGGCCAAACCGTAAGTGAATCCGGAGTACTTTGATAGTGCCCCGCTCCTTTGCCGTTACCGGAGATATACGTAACGTGTCCGTGCATTTTTACAGGTCGGCACAGAGATTTTCTGGGCAATCCTCTTCTTCGGGAAGTCTCCTCCCAGAGATGATGGAGAGCGAGACGCCTCCCCCAACCTCCTCGCCCAATAAGGCGGACGACTCTGAAGTGTCATCGCGGAGGGTTTTTCTTGATCAACAAGTTACGCAGGGGATAAAAGAGGCAGTACCCAAAGGTGGATCTCCGACCGTCCGGGATTCTGGGGCTGATAATAATAAAGGCCCCGGACTGTCTGGCTCACAGCCGACGTTGATTCTGGAGACGGGTGAACAGATTCCTTCAAAGGATGGTTGTGCTCCTAGAGCGGCTTCCGGAGACCCGGAGGCTCCGGATATATTGCGGGACATGTTGCGGAAAGCATCTGTCTCAGGGGAACAGCGTACCTTGATGGGTACAATGGTTGAGAAGATTTTGTCCGTGAAGAGCAGATTGAATGAAGCCTTCATGAGCCTGCTAAAAGGCTTCGAGGTTTGTAATATAATGTTTTTAGCTATGTTTTATTGGAAAAGATGCACCTGTGCATAGGTAGCTATTAGCCCCTGAGACTCGGGTTGGCTTCTACTGGGAAGCGAACGGAGGATCAAAAAGGATTACTCAAGGACCGATCTGATGAACTTGAACGCAGGTTGTTTCCCCCTTAGCTACTTCCCAGGCTATGGATATTGCTGAGCTGCAGCGGAAGCTTGATGTAGCAGGGGATGACCTTGCATTAATCAATATGCGTCTTGACGAGTCGCGAGGTATGTATTCGAGGCAATCCCCATACTTTTTTTGTGGTATAAGCATGATGCTAAAGTCTATGTGCTAGAATATGCATGGCTGGAGATGGTGCTGCCGCTGTTGAAGTTCTTCGAGCGGAGCTGGCCCGGGCCAAGGAGCAGGCCCGGTGTAGCAATGCGGCTGCCAAAAAGGCATCGGCTGAGTTAAAAGCCGAACAAGCTGCACGGCGCCAAGACGAGGAGAAAATATCCACGTTGGCGCTCGAACTGAAAAATGCTACTGGCCGCTGTGAACTTCTAGAGAAGGAGAATGAGGCCAGAACGGCTGAACTGGACAAGGCCTTACAAGAGGCGAGGGAAGCGCGGTCCGAATCCAGAGCAGCCCGTGAGGAGATCCGGCAAGCTAAGGAGATTGCGGCGGGTAAGCCCTTTCTGCTACAGACTAAGTTCGGGGATCCGAACTATGCTTAGCTTGACCGAGTGTGGAGTTCTCTGGACGAGTTTTTGGACTTGCCGAAGAGTTCTTCCGATGCAGTGCAGTATTACCAAGCGCGAGAGGGGTGCGCAATGGAGAAGCTTTTTTGGTCATAGTTTGGCGCATCGAAGCGCCCTCTCTTGCTGAATGAACAGATGTCCCAATTGGCCAAACTTCATAGGATATCCGGCGGTGCCATGAAGGATGTCATAATCCAGTTGTGGTGAACTGAGCCTATTCCAGATAGCTACTTCAGTTTGGTGCAAAGACTTGTTGACGCGGTGCCGCGAATCGATGCTGTGAAGCGGTTGGCGTGCATTGAACATGCACGGATGGCCTTTGCCCGAGTCAAGATATTCTGGGGAAAGATGAAGGCCATCGATGTCGTGGCTAAGAGTCCACCCAAGGGCAAGGACCGTCCTGAACCGAAGCATTATTTTGAAGACGTCGTAGAGGTCGTCCGCTTAATAGAGGGTCAATGCTCGAAAGACATAATGTTCGAGTGAGGTGTATGATAATTGTAAAAGACAGTTTTATAGTTAATCTATTTTTATGTTTTGCTCGAAAGCTTGGATTCCTCCTGTGCGGCCATTTTAATATAATCTGAAAGTTTTCCAGTCGTCGGCTTCAGCCCCTCGTAGGAAGTACGGGGGTGTTTGGAAAAGCATTTAATCACTCTTTATCCAACGTCTTGGTCCATGAAGGAGGTGATAATGCGGCGAACTAGGCAATAGGACTATAGAGCGTTAACACTTTCACTTAGCCATAGGAGTTTTATGGTGGGACTACGACATAGCCCCTGGTATGTATGCAGCATATTATAATATGGTGCCTTACATATTTGATCTGAAAAAGATCCCTCGTGTGACACGGAGAATCGCTAAAGATTCCAATAAGTCATCAAGAGGTTGACCAGCTCTCGCCGCACCATGACAGTCAGTTTTCGGATTTCTCTACTCAGGTACTTGACCAGATGAACTGGAAGCACAATCGCAGTAGTTCTCCCTTTACTACCCTAGCCGATGGAGCGGAACATAGGGTAGCAAGCACAGGAGCCGGGCAACCCAACTATTGACCAAGACAATGATTCGGAGCTGATGCATATAAGGCCAAACTTGCGACGCCGAAGTATGCTATAGAGCTGTTCGGACTTTTGTTGGCAACTCATTTGTTCCCATACCGAGCCCCTGGCGGGTTATACCAAGGTATATATGTGAAACAACCATGGGGGCCATATTCATTGGCGAAACAACATGGATGATTAATTCGGATACATTTTACTGGGACTAGAGTGGTGTGCCAATGTTTACTTTATATATATATAGGCCACAACCCCGGCTATTTGACATGCTCGGGGTCGAAGGTGGAGGAAGAGGCATAGTACAGGCTCGAAATAAAGAGAGCGGTCTACAAAAAGTTATTTTGGACCTCCTATCGTACGTCTGCGCCGCCTGTCCTCGGGGAGGGGAATCCTTGATGGAAGTAGCCCATTAGGTGAGTGTACGGATCCGAACTCCGATAGAGTCAGTTTTAGATGTTTGTCCTGTTCGTCACCTATTTTTCAAAGATAGTGAAGGAAAAAATAGATAAAAAATGTCACGGGAATGCTTGCAGGCTCGTCCGTAGTGTGCTTCTGCCAATGCCCATGGTATCTTGAGTGCGTAGTGATGTATGCTCGGTACAAGTTTTGCAGGTGTACGAGGTGAGCGGCGGAAGCCGGACTGCTAATTCCGCTCCGGGAGTAGTCGATCCTTGGGTGGAAATTACTTCTGACCCCCGGTATTTCGTTGGTGAACCTTTCCGTCGTCCCTTTCGCCCGGCGGCCTCCTTCCCTTGTGTTCGGCGTTGAGCTTGCCGGCTTGCTTAAAGACCCAGCAGTTTCTGTTGGTATGATTAGCTGGTTTATCCGGGTGGCCGTGAATCTGGCAGGGTCGGTCCAATATCCTGTCTAGGTTAGATGGTTCGTCTCGGTTTGCCTTAAATGGCTTCTTCCGTTGACTGGGCTTGGGATTGCTGAATCCGTTGTTGACCGCTGTGTCGCGTGATCTTTCGCTATCATTGTGAATCTTGTGTTTGCTTCGCCGTGGCTTGCCGTTGTCGTCTCGGATTTCGGAAGTGCCCGGGTCACTGGAGCTGTTGCTTCTACGAGCGAGCCAGCTGGCTTCTCCCTTGCAAAAGCGAGTCATTAGAGCAGTAAGGGCTATCATGGATTTAGGTCCTTCTTGACTGAGGTGGCGTGCAAGCCATTCATCCCGGACGCTGTGTCTGAAGGCCGCAAGGGCTTCCGCGTCCGGACAGTCGACAATTTGGTTTTTTTGACTAAGAACCGAGTCCAGTGCTTCCTTGCTGACTCTCTGGGCTGCTGGACAATATGACTTAGGTCGTCGGCATCCAGTGGCCGGACTTATGTTCCTTGGAAGTTGTCAAGGAAGGCTTCTTCCAAGTCTTCCCAGCTGCCTATGGAATTTTCAGGCAGGCTGTTTAACCAGTGTCGAGCTGGCCCTTTTAGCTTTAGTGGGAGGTATTTAATGGCATGGAGGTCGTCTCCACAGGCAATATGGATGTGGAGGATAAAATCTTCTATCCATACCGCGGGATTGGTTGTTCCGTCGTATGATTCAATATTGACGGGTTTGAATCCTTCGGGGAATTCATGATCCATTACTTTATCGGTGAAGCAAAGTGGGTGTGCAGCACCTCTATGTTGGGCCACACTACGACGTAACTCCGAAGGAGTCCATTTGCGGTTTTCGGCTCGGGCGTGGCTAGGTTTGTCATGTACGAATAGGTAGCCATCGTCGCGTGTCGAGGCATGCCTTCGCGATCCGTAGATCGGTCTTGCATGTCCTGCTCTACTGTCCAAGTCCCGCTGCAGGTCGTCTGGACAATCGTGAGCTGCGTTATTCTTGCCTTTACGGCGAGGTTGGGCGGTCTGGTGTTCGGCTTGAGTTGCCTCTTTATCCGGACAGAGTTGTCGGTGACCTGCCGCATTGTGTGATGTTGGTACGGGCTCCAATGCCTCGTCATCGAACTGATGTAGCAATCTATGCTTCGGGTAGCTTTTGGCTAGGCCACTAAGGCCGTATTCTTCGGCGGCCAGGACTTCGGTCCATCTATCGTTGAGTAGGTCTTGGTCAACTTGAAGCTGCTGCTGCTTCTTTTTCAGGCTCCTTGTAGTAGCTATTAGCCTGCACTTGAAGCGCTCCTGCTCGAGGGGCTCTTCGGGTACGATGAAGTCTTCGTCGCCGAGGCTTACCTCATCTTCGGAGAGCGGAAGGTAGTTGTCGTCCTCCGAAATGTCGCTGGGCAGGGCCTGTTCATCGGGGCTGGCTTGCCCATTTTCCTGTTCCTCCTGTTCGGATCTTGCTCCAACAGGGTCTTCATTGTTTTCGGCGTCGTCCGGTGTAATATTTTCTCCGGTGCCAGCATTGCTGCGATGTGACTTAGAGCGGCGTTTAGGGCACCGGTACTTAGACCGTGTCTCAGGAGGTTTATTCTCGACTGGATCTTCTTTGTCATCATCGCTAGCTTTTTTAGGTGTATCAACCATGTACACGTTGTACAAAGAGGCAGCCGTTCCACGTCCCGTGAATGGCGGGTCTTGGCCTTGCTCCTTATCGGCATCGTCATCTATACTATCGATGTCTTCGGATCCATAATCAAGCATGTCGGTTAAGTCCTCGACGGTGGCTATGAAGTGGGTGGCGGGTGGGAAGCGAAATTCTCCATTATCAGCCTCTAGCTCGAACGAGACATAGTTCGGCTGTGAGCCCCTTGCCAAGGACAGGCTTTTTAGTGAATTTAGAATGTCGCCCAAGGGCGAGTGTTGGAAGATATCTGCGGCGCTGAACTCAAAGATCGATAACCGATCCAGCTCTGCGCCGGCAGGCGTGCGTGATTTGGAACTTATAGTCGGAGACGAGTCCAGAATTCCGTTGACGCAGATATTCCCAGGTGTTGAGTCTGTGTGCGGCTCCAACGCCGCGGACTCTGTGGCTTCGGATGGTACAATCTGCTCTGGATCTAAGGCCTTAGCAGTTACAGAAACCATCTCCTGAATCTGGTTTGCGGCAGATTTAAGTCATGTTCGTCGGAGTGAGGGGGAGCGATGGCCGCGGTCTCGAATCCATTGGAGATCAAGTCTCCAGGGATATCCGCAACGTAGTTCAAGCTTCCAAATCTGACCTGGTGGCTAGGGGCATAGCTATCGATCTGCTCTAGATGGCCAAGCGAGTTGGCCCACAGTACGAAGCCACCGAATACGAAAATCTGTCCGGGGAGGAAGGTTTCTCCTTGGACAGCGTCATTATAGACGATCGAAGGGGCCATCGAACCTTTCGTCGACGGCACAGTGGAACTCTCAATGAAAGCACCAATGTCGGTGTCAAACCCGGCGGATCTCGGGTAGGGGGTCCCGAACAGTGCGTCTAAGGTCGATGGTTACAGGAGACAGGGGACACGATGTTTACCCAGGTTCGGGCCCTCTCTATGGAGGTAATACCCTACTTCCTGCTTGATTGATCTTGATGAATATGAGTGTTACAAGAGTTGATCTACCACGAGATCGTAATGGCTAAACCCTAGAAGTCTAGCCTGTATGACTATAGTAATGAGTCTATCCTTTCCGGACTACACCCTCCGGTTTATATAGACAACGGGGGGATCTAGGGTTACATAGAGTCGGTTACATAAGAAGGAATCTTCATAGTTGGTCGCCAAGCTTGCCTTCCACGCCAAGGAGAGTCCAATCCGGACACGGGTACAGTCTTCGGCCTTCGCGTCTTCACAGCCCATCAGTCCAGCCCACAGATAACAGGTCGGACGCCCGAGGACCCCTTAGTCCAGGACTCCCTCATCAGCCTCGGCCACTTCCTCGGTCGACTCCTCGACCACATCTTTGATGAGAGGGGCCCCGGTGCCGGTGCTGCTGGCCTCCCCAGTAGACTCCACCAATCCGGCGAGCTCCTTCTCCTCCGCGGCCGTGTCGGCCTCGTCCTCCACATGGCCAGCGCTGCCGGCCTCCCGGGCAAGTGCCGCCTCCGCCGCCGTGGCGGCGATACAGTCTAGCTCCTCCTTGGTGGTGTCCTAGATGAGAGCAGTGGCTCATCGCGGACGTACTTCTCCGACAGGTTGTCGAAGAACTCCTGCACCTGCTCCGCCTCTGGCTCAGCCCAACTTGGGTCAAGGCTGTGCGCGTTGAAGTCCGGCATCATGGCGATGATGTCGGTTTGGTGAGAATTGTTGCCCAGCGGGACTACTCCCGCCGGCGACCCAAACAGAGGCCCCTTAACGGCCTTGCCAGTCTTCACGGCCTTGCCAGTCCTTTCAGTCGTGCCGTCGTCATCCACGTTGAGCTGAAAGAGCCTCTGGCAAAAGTGGGTGTGCCCCATTGATGTCTACTACACAACCTTCTTCTTGTAGACGTTGTTGGGACTCCAAGTGCAGAGGTTTGTCGGACAGTAGCAAATTTCCCTCAAGTGGATGACCTAAAGTTTATCAATCCGTGGGAGGCGTAGGATGAAGATGGTCTCTCTCAAACAACCCTGCAACCAAATAACAAAGAGTCTCTTGTGTCCCCAACACACCCAATACAATGGTAAATTGTATAGGTGCACTAGTTCGGAGAAGAGATGGTGATACAAGTGCAATATGGATGGTAGATATAGGTTTTCGTAATCTGAAAATATAAAAAAAGCAAGGTAACTAATGATAAAAGTGAGCACAAACAGTATTGCAATGCGTTGAAACAAGGCCTAGGGTTCATACTTTCACTAGTGCAAGTTCTCTCAACAATAAAAACATAATTGGATCATATAACTATCCCTCAACATGCAACAAAGAGTCACTCCAAAGTCACTAATAGCGGAGAACAAACGAAGAGATTATGGTAGGGTACGAAACCACCTCAAAGTTATTCTTTCTGATCAATCTATCATAGAGTTCGTACTAGAATAACACCTTAAGACACAAATCAACCAAAACCCTAATGTCACCTAGATACTCCAATGTCACCTCAAGTATCCGTGGGTATGATTATACGATATGCATCACACAATCTCAGATTCATCTATTCAACCAACACAAAGAACTTCAAAGAGTGCCCCAAAGTTTCTACCGGAGAGTTAAGACGAAAACGTGTGCCAACCCCTATGCATAGGTTCATGGGCGGAACCCGCAAGTTGATCACCCAAACATACATCAAGTGGATCACGTGATATCCCATTGTCACCACAGATAAGCACGGCAAGACATACATCAAGTGTTCTCAAATCCTTAAAGACTCAATCCGATAAGATAGCTTCAAAGGGAAAACTCAATCCATTACAAGAGAGTAGAGGGGAGAAACATCATAAGATCCAACTATAATAGCAAAGCTCGCGATACATCAAGATCGTATCACCTCAAGAACACAAGAGAGAGAGAGAGAGAGAGATCAAACACATAGCTACTGGTACATACCCTCAGCCCCGAGGGTGAACTACTCCCTCCTCGTCATGGAGAATGTTGGGATGATGAAGATGGCCACCGGTGAGGGATGCCCCCTCCGGCAGGGTGCCGGAACAGGGCCCCGATTGGTTTTCTCGTGGCTACAGAGGCTTGCGGCGGCGGAACTCCCGATTTAGGTTATTTTCTGGAGGTTTCAGTATTTATAGGATTTTTTGGCGTAGGTCTCACGTAAGGGGGGTCTCCGGGTTGTCACGAGGCAGAGGGCCATGGCCAGGGGGGTGGGCGCGCCCCCCACCCTCGTGGGCAGCCCGGGACTCTCCTGGCCCAACTCTTTTACTCCGGCGGCTTCTTTTGGTCCAGAAAAAATCATCAAAAATTGGCACATCAATTGGACTCCGTTTGGTATTCCTTTTCTGTAATACTCAAAAACAAGTAAAAAATAGAAACTGGCACTGGGCTCTAGGTTAATAGGTTAGTCCCAAAAATCATATAAAATAGCATGTAAATGCATATAAAACATCCTAGATGGATAATATAAGAGCATGAATACTTCATAAATTATAGATACGTTGGAGATGTATCAGCATCCCCAAGCTTAATTCCTGCTCGTCCTCGAGTAGGTAAATGATAAAAGAAATAATTTATGAAGTGTGAATGCTAGCAGGTGCACAAGTTTGATCAATGATAATTTCAATCACCTTTTCTAGCATCATTATATGTCATAACAGTAGCTCAACTCATAAAACTTTTCATGATCAAGTAACAAGCTATTCACATGTTAAAGCATAGACCATAAACTTTCTTGAAAACTAACAAACTATGTTCTCAGTCATCAAACAATTGCAATTCATCATATTTCCAGGAAGGGTCTATGTAAGAGATTTGATTTAGAAAATCCCACATACTCAACTATCATATAGTCTTCCATGATTGCTACCACTCAAAGCATATTTTTAGAACAAACAACATCCATCGAACACATAGAAAGATAGGGGCTTAATGTGTCGCCTCCCAACCTTTTACCTCAAGGGTAATGTCAACAATAATAATTCATGCTCAAATATATTTGAATGGCCATATATGCTTAGATCTTTCTCCACCACATGATGCTTGCCAACTAAAAAGTAGGATGGAATGAGAAGGAATACTACTGACTCTTGCATAAAAGTAAAAGATAGGCCCTTCGCAGAGGGAAGCAGGGATTTGCAGAGGTGCCAGAGCTCGAAGCTAAAGCAGAGATGAAAATAATTTTGAGAGGTATGCTTTCATTGTCAACATAACGACCAAGAGTTCCCAATATCTTCCATACTAGATACATTATAGGCGGTTCCCAAACAGAAAGGTAAAGATTTTACTCCCCCTCCACCAACAATCACACTCCACGGCTTGTCCGAAACAACGGGTGCCGTCCAACTTTCAACAATCCTGGGGGAGTTTGTTTAAATTATTTGCGAATTTGTTTTTGATCTTTTGATCATAGGACTGGGCATCCCAGTTACCAGCCATTTTCTCGTGAATGATGAGCGGAGTCCACTCATCGTGAGAATAACCCACCTAGCATGGAAGATACTGACAGCCCCTAGTCGCTACATGAGCGATTCGGGCATACAAAACAGATTATTATTTGAAGGTTTAGAGTTTGGCACATGCAAATTTACTTGGAACGGCAGGTAAATACCGCATATAGGTAGATATGGTGGACACTCATGGAAGAAACTTGGTTCAAGGAATTTGGATGCACAAGCAGTATTCCCGCTTAGTACAGATATTTTGGCTAGCAAAGGATTCTAAATAGCAAGCACCTCATGTTAGAGGATCCATAACAATATAATTTCTATACAAATATACCCAAGCATAACTCATTATGTTGTCTTCCTTGTCCAAATTCAACTAATTTGCTCAGGTTTTAAAATAATTAATGGGGCTCACAATCATAGAAGATGTCCAAGATAGTATATTTATATGTGAAATCTCTCTTCCTTCAATATTCTTTCATGAATTGTTCAAGTGACCAATACAATGTTTGCTAACCTTCAATAAATTTACCACCTCTACTTCTTATATGTGAAGTCATTACTCCCCATGGGATAGCATATGAAACATATATAATTTCAGATTTATGATATTCAAATCATTCAACTATTTACTCATAGGATATAAGTGAAGCGCACGAGTAAATGACAAACTACTCCAAAAAGATATAAGTGAAGATCAATGAGTAGTTAAATAATTATGTAGCTTTGTGAAGACTCTCTCTCATTTAAGAATTTCATATCTTGGGATATTATTCAAACAACAAGAAAAACAAAATAAAACGATATTTTAAGGATAGCACTCATCATGTGAAGAAGCAAGAACTTAGGCTCAACCGATACTAACCAATAATTGTTGAAGAAGAAAGGTGGGATGCCTACCGGGGCATCCCCAAGCTTAGATGCTTGAGACTTCTTGAAATATTATCTTGGGGTGCCTTGGGCATCCCCAAGCTTGAGCTTTTCTGTCTCCTTAATTCCTCTCATATCACGGTTTCCTGAATCTCGAAAGCTTCATCCACACCAGACTCAACAAGAACTCGTGAGATAAGTTAGTATAAACCAATGCAAAAATCTTATCATACTATACTGTAGAAAATCACTAAAATTATTATTCAACATTGCATACTAAATGCCTCTACATATTTAATAGTCCTATCCTCAAATAGAATCATTAAAGAAGCAAACATATGCAAACAATGCAAACATAACAGCAATCTGCCTAAACAGGACAGTCTGTAAAGAATGCAAGATTCATCATACTTCCCTAACTCCAAACATTATGAAATTCTACCATACTGTAGAAAATTTATCAGATCTTAATATGCAAAAAAATTCAACATTTTATCATATTCTGACTTTTCTAGGGAATTTTTGCAACAGCGGTAAACTTTCTGTTTTGAAAGAGCAACATGTATACTTGCAAAATAAGCATGGTAAAGGCTATCCTTGACATTTTTATTGAAAATAGAGATGCAAAACATTATTATAAATAACAGCAAGCAAAACAAAAGAAAATAAAATGACGCTCCAAGCAAAACACATATCATGTGGTGAATAAAAATATAGCTCCAAGTAAAGTTACCGATGAACGAAGACGAAAGAGGGGATGCCAACCGGGGCATCCCCAAGCTTAGGATCTTGGTTGTCCTTGAATATTACCTTGGGGTGCCTTAGGCATCCCCAAGCTTAGGCTCTTGCCACTCCTTATTCCATAGTCCATCGAATCTTTACCCAAAACTTGAAAACTTCACAACACAAAACTCAACAGAAAACTCGTAAGCTCCTTTAGTATATGAAAATAATCACCACTTAGGTACTGTTGTGAACTCATTCTAAATTCATATTGGTGTAATATCTACTGTATTCCAACTTCTCTATGGTTCATACCTTCCGATAGTACTCATAGATTCATCAAAATAAGCAAACAACACATAGAAAACAGAATCTGTCAAAAACAGAACAGTCTGTAGTAATCTGCATCAAATGCAAACTTCTGGAACTCAGAAAAATCTGCAAAAATAGGAAGACCTAGATAATTTTATTATT
Organism: Triticum aestivum; assembly: GCF_018294505.1. Taxonomy (NCBI): domain Eukaryota; kingdom Viridiplantae; phylum Streptophyta; class Magnoliopsida; order Poales; family Poaceae; genus Triticum; species Triticum aestivum. Next base: position 134,824,059 of record NC_057802.1, read on the forward strand.
GATCTACTGCAATTGGAATCAGTATTTTATCGCTTTCTGGTGATTTTTAACAATTGTTTTCGTGAGCAGAAAGTTTCTGTCTTTCTCAGCAAGATCAAATAATTATCATCCAAGAAGATCCTATAGGTCTTACTTGTCACAAACACTAATTAAAACATAAAACCACATATAACCAGAGGCTAGATGGTTTGTTTATTACTAAACAGTAACAAAAAGCAAGGGACAAAAATAATATTGGGTTGCCTCCCAACAAGCGCTTACGTTTAACGCCCCTAGCTAGGCATGATGATTTCAACGATGCTCACATAAAAGATAAGAATTGAAACATAAAGAGAGCACCATGAAGAATATGACTAGCACATTTAAGTCTAACCCACTTCCTATGCATAGGGATTTTGTGAGCAAACAACTTATGGGAACACGAATCAACTTGCATAGGAAGGTAAAACAAGCATAACTTCAAGATTTTAAGCACATAGAGAGGAAACTTGATATTATTGCAATATGTAGAAGCATATGATCCTCTCTCATAATAATTTTCAGTAGCATCATGAATTAATTCAACCATATAACCAGCACATAAAGCATTCTTTTCATGATCTACTAGCATAAAATTTTTATTACTCTCCACATAAGCAAATTTATTCTCATCAATAGTAGTGGGAGCAAACTCAACAAAATAACTATCATGTAAAGCATAATCCAATTGAAAATTAAAACCATGATGACAAGTTTCATGGTTATCTTTATTCTTTATAACATACGTGTCATCACAATAATCATCATAAATAGGAGGCATGCTTTCATCGTAATAAATTTGCTCATCAAAACTTGGGGGACTAAACATATCATCTTCATCAAACATAGCATCCCCAAGCTTGTGGATTTGCATATCATTAGCATCATGGGTATTCAAAGAATTCATACTAACAACATCGCAATCATGCTCATCATTCACAAATTTTATGCCAAGCATTCTATGTAATTCTTCTTCTAGTACTTGAGCACAATTTTCCTTCCCATCCTTTTCACGAAAGACAATAAAAAGATGAAGCATATGAGGCAACCTTAATTCCATTTTTTTGTAGTTTTATTTTATAAACTAAACTAGTGATAAAACAAGAAACTAAAAGATTTGATTGTAAGATCTAAAGATATACCTTCAAGCACTCACCTCCCCGGCAACGGCGCCAGAAAAGAGCTTGATGTCCACTACACAACCTTCTTCTTGTAGACGTTGTTGGGACTCCAAGTGCAGAGGTTTGTAGGACAGTAGCAAATTTCCCTCAAGTGGATGACCTAAAGTTTATCAATCCGTGGGAGGCGTAGGATGAAAATGGTCTCTCTCAACCAACCCTACAACCAAATAACGAAGAGTCTCTTGTGTCACCAACACACCCAATACAATGGTAAATTGTATAGGTGCACTAGTTTGGAGAAGAGATGGTGACACAAGTGCAATATGGATGGTAGATATAGGTTTTTGTAATCTGAAGATATAAAAACAGCAAGGTAACTAATGATAAAAGTGAGCACAAACGGTATTGCAATGCGTTGAAACAAGGCCTAGGGTTCATACTTTCACTAGTGCAAGTTCTCTCAACAATAATAAAATAATTGGATCATATAACTATCCCTCAACATGCAACAAAGAATCACTCCAAAGTCACTAATAGCGGAGAACAAACGAAGAGATTATGGTACGGTACGAAACCACCTCAAAGTTATTGTTTCTGATCAATCTATCATAGAGTTCGTACTAGAATAACACCTTAAGACACAAATCAACCAAAACCCTAATGTCACCTAGATACTCCAATGTCACCTCAAGTATCCGTGGGTATGATTATACGATATGCATCACACAATCTCAGATTCATCTATTCAACCAACACAAAGAACTTCAAAGAGTGCCCCAAAGTTTCTACCGGAGAGTCAAGGCGAAAACATGTGCCAACCCCTATGCATAGGTTCATGGGCGGAACCCGCAAGTTGATCACCCAAACATACATCAAGTGGATCACGTGATATCCCATTGTCACCACAGATAAGCATGACAAGACATACATCAAGTGTTCTCAAATCCTAAAGACTCAATCCGATAAGATAACTTCAAAGGGAAAACTCAATCCATTACAAGAGAGTAGAGGGGAGAAACATCATAAGATCCAACTATAATAGCAAAGCTCGCGATACATCAAGATCGTATCACCTCAAGAACACGAGAGAGAGAGAGAGATCAAACACATAGCTACTGGTACATACCCTCAGCCCCGAGGGTGAACTACTCCCTCCTCTTCATGGAGAACGCCGGGATGATGAAGATGGCCACCGGTGAGGGATCCCCCCTCCGGCAGGGTGCCGGAACAGGGTCCCGATTGGTTTTCTCGTGGCTACAGAGGCTTGCGGCGGCGGAACTCCCGATCTAGGTTATTTTCTGGAGGTTTCAGTATTTATAGGATTTTTTGGCGTAGGTCTCACGTCAGGGGGGTCTCCGGGTTGTCCAAGAGGTAGAGATCCACGCCCAGGGGGGTGGGCGCGCCCCCACCCTTGTGGGAAGCCTGGGGCTCTCCTGGCCCAACTCTTTTACTCCGGGGGCTTCTTTTGGTCCAGAAAAAATCATCAAAAATTGGCACATCAATTGGACTCCGTTTGGTATTCCTTTTCTGTAAAACTCAAAAACAAGGAAAAACAGAAATTGGCACTAGGCTCTAGGTTAATAGGTTAGTACCAAAAATATTATAAAATAGCATATAAATGCATATAAAACATCCTAGATGGATAATATAATAGCATGAATACTTCAAAAATTATAGATGCGTTGGAGACGTATCACCCATCACCATGAAGTTGTGCTTTAGACCAGGGCGAAGCCTCATGATGTCAGCCGCGTTCCTGAAGAGCCAAGCCGGCCTCCCCTTGTTGTGCAGTGGGGCGATACGGCAGCGGATGAAATCAGCCCCAATCATCTCAAGGGTGAATCCGGCCATGGTGAGGCAGTTGATCCTGGTGGTGGCGATCGAGAGCTTCTTGTCGTTGACGTCGACGCCCCCCAGTCCCTGTGGCAGACCGGCGGACTCTGGCGAACCCGGCAGAACTCCGGTGGGTCCTCCTCCTCGATCCATAACCACCGGCCCCACGGAGGGAGTCCTGGACTAAGGGGTCCTCGGGCGTCCGGCCTATCGGACATGGGCCGGACTAATGGGATGTGAAGATACAAGACCGAAGACTCTCTCTCTCATGTCCGGATAGGACTCTCCTTGGCGTGGAAGGCAAGCTTGGCGACCAAATATGAAGATTCCTGTCTCTGTAACCGACTTTGTACAACCCTAGTCCCCTCCGGTGTCTATATAAAGCGGAGGGCTTAGTCCGGAAACGGATACAGTCATATAGGCTAGACTTTTATGGTTTTAGCCATTACGATCTCGTGGTAGATCAACTCTTGTAATACTCATATTCATCAAGATCAATCAAGTAGGAAGTAGGGTATTACCTCCATAGAGAGGGCCCGAACCTGGGTAAACATTGTGTCCCCCGTCTCCTGTTACCATCGACCTTAGACGCACAGTTCGGGACCCCCTACCCGAGATCCGCCGGTTCTGACACCGACATTGGTGCTTTCATTGAGAGTTCCTCTATGCCGTCCTCAAGGGGTTTGATGGCTCCTTCAATCGTCAACAATGATGTTGTCCATGGGGAGACTTTCCTCCCCGGACAGATCTTCGTGTTCGGCGGCTTCGCACTGCGGGCCAACTCGCTTGGCCATCTGGAGCAGATCGATAGCTACGCCCTTGGCCGTCAGGTCAGATTCGGGAGCTTGAACTACGTCGCGGATATCCGCGAAGACTTGATCTTCGACGGATTTGAGACCATGGCGGTCGCTCCCCGTCGCCACGATGAACATGACTTAAATCTGTCATCGGGCCATGCCCAGGAAATTGCACCTGCAACCGTTCTGGCCTTAGATCCGGTGCAGATCATGCCATCCGAAGACGGGAAGCTCAACCCCGCCACGGAAGCCGTAGATTTCGCGGCGTTGGAGACGCACACAAACCTAACCTCGGGTGATGTCTGTGTCACCGGAACCATGGACTCGTTTTCGGCTATAAGTTCCGGACCATGTGCGTCCGCGTGTGTCGAGCAGGATCGGTCATCAATCGCCGAATTTAGCGCCGCGGACATCTTCCGGCACTCACCTTTGGGCGATGTGCTGAACTCGTTAAAGAATCTATCCCTAGCGGGGGACTCTTAGCCGAATTATATCCGGTTTGAGCTGGAGGCTGATGATGGAGAATTTCGTTCCCCACCCACCGCCCACATCATAGCCACTGTCGAAGACCTAACCGACACGCTTGATTATGACTCCGAAGACATTGACGGTATAGACGACAATGCCGGAGAAGAGGAGGCCCAAAACCCGCCGTTCACTGGACGATGGACGGCCACTTCCTCATATGACGTATACATGGTGGATGCACCAAAAGATAATAGCGGCGATGACAAGGAAAAACCAGTTGAGGATGACCCTCCTAAGATACAACAAAAGCGTTGGCGTCAACGGCGCCGCTCTAAATCGTGCCGCAGCAAAGACAGCAACACCGGCACAGGAGACGATAACACTCCGGACAGCGCCGAAGACACAGAAGACCCCGACGAACAAATTGCCGAACAGGACAATCGGGAAGATGGGCAAGTTAGCCCTGATGAACAGGCCATAGACGAAGACTCGGAGGACGGTAGTTATCATCCGCTCTCCGAGGAGGAGGTGAGCCTCGACAACGAGGATTTTATCATTCCTGAGGAACCTCTCGAGCAGGAGCGCTTCAAGCGCCAGCTAATAGCCACCGCAAGGAGCCTAAAAAAGAAGCAGCAGCAGCTTCAAGCTGATCAAGATCTGCTCAACGACAGATGGACTGATGTCCTAGCAGCCAAAGAATACGGCCTTAAGCGCCCAGCCAAAAGTTACCCGAAGCACAAATTGCTACCTCAGTTCGATGATGAGGCACCAGAGCCCGTACCATCAGCGCACAATGCGGCTGACCGACCACCACGCGGTCGGGATAAAGCGGCAACTCAAGCCGAACACCAGCCCGTCGCACCTCGCCGTAAAGGCAGAGATAAAGTAGCTCAGGGTTATACATATGACCTTCGGCAGGACCTGGACAGTAGAGCAGGAAACACCAGATCGATCTACGGATCGCGAGGACGTGCCACAACACGTGACGACGGCTATCTATTCGGACGTGACAAACCTAGTCACGCCCGGGCCGAAAACCGCAGACGGACTCCATCAGAGCTACGTCGCGATGCGGCCCGATATAGAGGCGCCGCACACCCTCTTTGCTTCACCGACGAAGTAATGGATCATGAATTCCTAGAAGGGTTCAAACCCGTAAATATCGAATCATACGATGGAACAACCGATCCCGCGGTATGGATCGAGGTTTTTATTCTCCACATCCATATGGCCCACGGAGATGATCTTCACGCCATCAAATACCTCCCACTAAAACTCAAAGGGCCAGCTCGGCACTGTTTAAACAGTCTGCCTTAAAACTCTATTGGCAGCTAGGAGGACTTGGAAGAAGCCTTCCTTGACAACTTCCAAGGTACATATGTCTGGCCAGCAGATGCCGATGACTTAAGTCACATAGTTCAACAGCCTGGAGAGTCAGCCAGGAAATTCTGGACTAGGTTCCTAACTAAAAAGAACCAGATCGTCGACTGTCCAGATGCCGAAGCTCTAGCGGCCTTTAAACATAGCATCCGCGACGAATGGCTCGCCCGCCACCTCGGCCAGGAAAAGCCAAAGTCCATGGCAGCCCTCACGGCACTCATGACCCCCTTTTGCACAGGTGAGGATAGTTGGCTGGCCCGTAGCAAAAACACAGCAAGTGAAATGGGCACCTCCGAGGTCAAAAATAGCAACGGCAAGCTCTGACGCAACAGACATAAACACCGAAGCAATGGTGACAACACCTATGACACGACAGTCAATGACAGATTTAGTGGCCCCAAGGCCGGTCAGCGGAAGAAGCCATATAAAAGAAACAATCAGGGACGATCCAGCTTGGACCGCATACTCGACCGTCCGTGCCAGATCCATGGCACCTCAGACAAACCAGCCAATCATACCAACAGAGATTGTTGGGTTTTTAAACAGGCCGGCAAGTTAGACGCCGAGAGCAAGGAAAAGGGATCGCAAAGCGAGGACGATGACGAGGAGCCCCGGCAACCAAACACAGGAGGACAGAAGAAGTTTCCCCCTCAGGTCAAAACGGTGAACATGATATATGCTACACACATCCCCAAGAGGGAGCGCAAGCGAGCGCTCAGAGACGTCTATGTGATAGAGCCAGTCGCCCCAAAATTCAATCCATGGTCGTCATGCCCGATCACTTTTGATCGACGGGGTCATCCGACCAGTATCCGTCATGGCGGTTCAGCCGCACTGGTCATCGACCCAATCATTGATGGATTCCACCTGACGCGAGTACTCATGGACGGTGGTAGCAGCCTCAATCTGCTCTATCAGGATACAGTGCGCAAAATGGGGATTAACCCATCACGGATCAAGCCCACAAAGACTACCTTTAAAGGAGTCATACCAGGTGTAGAGGCCCGCTATACGGGCTCAATTACGCTAAAGGTTGTCTTCGGATCTCCGGACAACTTCGGAAGCGAGGAGTTAATCTTCGATATCGTCCCTTTTCACAGCGGCTATCACGCACTGCTCGGATGAACCGCATTCGTTCGATTCAATGCGGTGCCTCATTATGCTTACTTCAAGCTCAAGATGCCTGGACCACGCGGCGTCGTAACAATTAATGGAAACACGGAACGCTCCCTCCGTACCAAGGAGCACACCGCTGCCTTAGCGGCAGAAGTACAGAGCGGCCTTTTCAAGCAGAACCTTAATTCGGCGGCCGAGCCCCCGTACACTGTCAAGAGGGTCCGGACTATTCTGCAGCAGGACAGCTCGACTCGTCAAGAGCTCGACTGGCAATTTGGCCTCCGTCCCAGTCCCGATGAAGTGGTGGCATTCGCACCACGCGTACATAACCACGCACTCAAAATACCATGGGCACGACGGAGGCATAACTAGCTGGTGATCCACAATACGGCTTGACCGCTCCCGGACACATATACTTTCACTATTCGTTTTCTACTTTTTAGGTTTATTTTCCAGAGGCCTTTCGTGATGGCTTGATCGCAGGTCCTTTCAAAGGACAAATACACCAAGCCGGCAGTCAGCTTGGACGTCGAGGGGAATTTCTAGATGGTTTCTTTAATGACCACTCTACCTATTTTCGGGGCCCACATGCATGTTAAATAGCCTGTTGCTTATCGCACTATTTGTATCAATACGCTTTGACGTATTAATCAAATTATAATGGAAACAGTTTGCGGCCCAAAATTTAGGGCCCCTGCTCATTGCCTTTGCTCCTTTTCTGTTTTCCTTCTTTTTTATATATAAGCTTACTAGATAGCACCTGTACACTCTGGTACATTTGAATTTGCCAGGGGCTTCATAGCGCCCCACACTACGGCAACAAAGTCCGAACACTTTTCACAGTATAGTTCGGCACCCCGAATTTAGAACTATATGCATTGGCTCCGAATCATGTCTTTGGTCAATAGTTGGGTTGCCTGGCTCCTGTGCTTGCTACCTTACATTCCGCTATATCGGCTAAGGTAGTAAAGGGATAACTACTGCGATTGTGCCCTGGTTTATCCGATGGAGCACCTCAGTAGAGAAAGCCAAAAACTGACTGTCATGATGCGGCGAGAGCCGGTCAACTCTACGGAAGTCTCAAATCCTAAGAGATTTTTTCCGCATTACGCGAGGGATCGGTACCTGCCCGATCAGGTGTTTACAGCCTCCTGGTTCGGATACCAGGGGTTGCGCCTAAATTTTTATCGTCAAACTCCTATGGCTAAGTGAGGGTGTTCAAGCCGAATAGTCTGATTGTCTGGTTCGTTGCGCTAAACACCTCCTTCAAGGACCAAATAATTGGATCAAGAGTGTTTATGTTACATCCCGAGCACCCCCGTACTACCTACGTGGGGGTAGAAGCCGACGACTGGCCAACTCTCAGATTTCACACAACACGGCCGCATAGGAGGTGAAAATATTTTAAACAAACATTATATTACATAACAACTTTGTTTCATCATACAAGACAAAGACAACATGAATGTATTCATTCAAAGATGATGTGCTGCGCACATTGCGTCGCCACAATGCAAGACCCCTCCAGGACGTCTCCAATATATCGCGCGGGCGTGCGGTGCTCCTTGCCTTCGGGTGGCCCCTCGTTCACAAGCTTGACGGCATCCATCTTCGCCCACCACACCTCGACGCGGGCGAAGGCCATGCGCGCGCCCTCGATGCAGGCCGACCGCTTGACAACGGCCAGCCGAGGACAGGCGCTCACCAGCCGCTTCACGAACCCGAAGTAGCTGCTGGGTATAGCTTCGGCAGGCCACAGCTGGATTATCAAATCCTTCATGGCTAGCTCGGCCACCCTATGCAGCTCGACCAGCTGTTTTAGCTGATCGGTGAAGGGCACTGGATGTTCTGGTGCAAGGTATTGCAACCAGAACAGCTTCTCCGTTGAGCTCCCTTCTTCGGCTCGGAAGAACTCCGCAGCGTCGGACACACTGCGCGGCAAATCCGCAAATGCCCCTGGGGAACTCCGAATTCGGGTTAGTAAGAAATACTTCTTCTTCTTCACATACTTGCTTTGCATGCTAAATGCCTTACCCGCTGCGATGTTCTTGGCCTCCTGGATCTCCTGGAGGGCACCCTGGGCTTCAACCCGGGCCGCTTCCACGCTTTGGCGAGCCTTGGCGAGTTCGGTCTCTCGAGCCGAAACATCGCACTCCAAGGTCTCGCACTTCTTCACAGCATCTTGGAGCTCTTGCTGGACCTCGTTCAGCCGGGCCTTAAGCTTCTTACGAGTGGCCTGCTCCTTGACAGCTTTCCCCTCGGCTTCGGCTAGGGCCTTTTTAAGGGCCTCGACCTCGGTTGTTGCTCCTACACATATCATGACACTACGGTCAATATACGTCATTTATTCTCTTCGAATATATAGCGAGTCATTACATACCTTGCTTGTCTTCCAGCTGCTTCCTCGCTTGGCCGAGCTCCTCCTCGGCCCGCTCCAGTCTTTGCTTTAGTCCGGAGACTTTAGCAGCGTGTGAGGTCGCGGCCAGCAACAACGCCTGCTCATTCATACAAGACACATTTAGTTAGTTTCCTGCAAAAATGAATTGATCCTCTGTCCGGCCTTGCTTTCCGAACACCGGACAGTGTCTCAGGGGCTACTGTCTATATTGGGATTTTCTCTTTTGTGTCGCTTACCTCAAAACCTGTCAGCAGGCCGCTACAGGCTTCGGTCAGTCCGCTCTTGACGGACTGAACCCTCTCAATCACCGTACCCATAAGGATACGGTGTTCCTCCATAATGGAAGCGCCTCGTAGCGCTTCCAGAAGATTGTCTGGTGCCCCTGGTTGGACAGAGGTCACCGGCGGAATAGGCACACCCCCTTCTTCGAAGGAAGTTGCTGGCTGAACTCCGGAGCCGTATAGGCCTCCGGCAACGTACTCGACTGGGGGTCGAACTAAGCATGGCCCCTGTCGCCAGCCTCCATGGGGGACTGCTCCCCCATGTGTCCCGCGGCCGAGGTTTCTCCCTCTGGCGCCACCCTGACAGCCTCATGAGACTCTCCCTGGCTGGGGAAAGTCCTTCGCGACAGCACCTCGGCGTCGCCCTTGGCCGTGGGAGAGTAGGCGGCCGGCGGTGACTCACTGGCCATCGCCTTTGAATCCAACGAACCTCTTGATGAGGATCGCTGGGAGCTGTCGTGGGCCGGACTACAATAGCACAATTAACCATGTTAGTACAATAAAACGGAGAGGCCGGATAAATGGACGTATGCGGGTTCTTAGTACTCACGATGCAGCCGGGGGCTTATTCCGGGGGCATCGCTCCGGACTACTGTCGATGTCCCACGCAGAGTTATCCGCGTGAGGGCCTTTCCCCCTTATGGGCGCCTCCGTCTCCGGATTTGTGGAGGTCGCCCTCTTCTTCCTCCCCCCATCAGGGGGAGAGTCGCTCTCCTCCTCCTCCTCCTTGTCGTCTTCAGCGGCAGAGGAGTGAGTCTTCTCTTCGGACGTCACGTTCGAAGCCCCCTTGCGGCGGGGGCCACACTGAACCCCCTTGGCCTTCTTCTTGGCCTTCTTATCCAGCGCCTTATAGGGCGCCGATACTAGCATCGCCAGGCGCGGGATGACTGGTTCCTCGGGCAGCAGAGCTGGACACCGAATCCGCTCCGCTCTCTCCGTACATACCTGAAATAATAAAGTTTAGATATCTTCCTTGAGACAAGCAAGTAGAGGATGCGTAAAAGGCTTACGTCGTTGGCAGAATGGGTGATGTCGTGCCCGCGGTCCGAGTCTGCGGCTGGCGCCGTCTCATTGCCCTTAAACAGCAACTTCCAGGCATCTTCGTGAGTAGTTCCGAAGAGCCTCTCCAAGGTTTGGTGCTTCTTCGAGTTGAATTCCCACAAGGGGCTGCTTCGGCTTTGGCATGGGAGAATCCGGCGAACTAGCATCACCTGGATTACATCGACGAGCTTGACATTTTTATCCACCATGCTTTGAATGCGCGTTTGTAGCGCTATCAGCTCGTCTGACGAAGACCAATTTGGGCCCTTCTCAATCTAGGAGGTGAGCCGAATTGGAGCTCCAGAGTTGAATTCGGCAGCCGCAGCACAGGTGGCGCCGCGGGGCTCTGTGATGTAGAACCACAACTTCTGCCACTCCTTGACAGTCTCCATGAAAGTACCTTTTGGCCAGGTGACATTGGGCAGCTTGCTCACCATGGCGCCTCCGCACTCCGCGTGTTGTCCATCCACCACCTTCGGCTTCACGTTGAAGACCTTGAGCCACAGTCCGAAGTGGGGTTGGATGCGGAGGAAAACCTCGCACACGACAATGAATGTCGAGATATTGAGGAAAGAGTTCGGGGCTAGATCGTGGAAATCTAGCCCCGTAATAGAACATCAGTCCGCGGACGAAAGGGTGGAGTGGAAACCCTAGCCCGCGGATGAAGTGAGGGATGAATACCACCCTCTCGTTGGGCTTCGGTGTAGGGACGACTTGCCCCTTTGCCGGAAGACGGTGGGCGATTTCCTTCGCGAGATACCCGGCCGCCCGAAGCTCTGTAATGTCCTTCTCGTTGACGGAGGAGGCCATCCACTTGCCTTGACCACCGGATCCGGACATGGTTGAGTGCTTGCTCGAGATAGAAAGGATGAGAACTTGGGTGCTGGAGCTCAAGAATGGAAGGGTGGAGGAAGAGAGAAGGAGTGGGTGAAGAAAGGGAGGCCTTATCCCCTTATAAAGGCAATGAATATCGAACGCCTCCCCACTTGCCTTGAAACTCGCCTATTCCCAAGGGCTGTGTAAACGGCATGATTGGATTACCCATGCCCGTATTGATGAGGATCTCGGAATAAGGGGGCACGATCTCTGCTTTGACAAGACGTGCTAATGGAAACCGCATCTCGAAACGCAGAACGGCAGACGAAAACAGTTCGAAATAATGACCAGGCAGGCGTGATGTCATCTTGCAAAAAGTTGTCAGCGGAAGGGACTCATGAAATATTATACTCTCTACGGCTGTGTGTGTGGTACTTGTGTTGCAGATCCAGACACGTTCGTTCGAAGACTATCTTGGAGTATTCGGAAAGGGGAACCCGCCTTGCAATGCCGAAGACAATCTGCGTGCTGGACACCTTGTCATTGAAGCCTGGTTCAGGGGCTACTGAGGGAGTCCTGGACTAAGGGGTCCTCGAGCGTCCGGCCTGTCGGACATAGGCCGGACTAATGGGTTGTAAAGATACAAGACCGAAGACTCTCTCTCGTGTCCGGATAGGACTCTCCTTGGCGTGGAAGGCAAGCTTGGCGACCAAATATGAAGATTCCTTTCTCTGTAACCGACTTTGTACAACCCTAATCCCCTATGGTGTCTATATAAACTGGAGTGCTTAGTCCGGAAACGGATACAGTCATATAGGCTAGGCTTTTAGGGTTTTAGCCATTACGATCTCGTGGTAGATCAACTCTTGTAATACTCATATTCATCAAGATCAATCAATCAGGAAGTAGGGTATTACCTCCATAGAGAGGGCCCGAACCTGGGTAAACATTGTGTCCCCCGTCTCCTGTTGCCATCGACCTTAGACGCACAGTTCGAGACCCCCTACCCGAGATCCACCGGTTTTGACACCGACACCCGCCACTCCTCCCACCTCTCCTTCTGGGTGCCCTCCGGATACGTGTCATTCTCCTGGGTCCGTGGGATCCAGGTGACACAGCCAGAGATGGCACCCCCGCCTGGATACGGGGATAGAAGTAGTGGCGGAAGAGCACCATACTGGGAAGCATTCCGGCGAAGCCCTCGTAGAGGTGGGCAAAGAAAGCCATGCACGCCGCAGCATTTGGCGTGAAATCAAGAAGATGGAAGCCGTAGGTGTGCATGACATCATTGAAAAAATCGGAGAAAGGGGGGCAGAGCCTGCAGGAGAAGTAGTCAACGAAGAAAGGGTACCGATTCGGGCCGACCTCAGCAAAATCAGCAGGGACGATGTGCGTGGCTGGATGCCCCGTCGTCTTCCTCCCCCACAGAGGCTTGAAGTAGTCCCTGAGGTGGACCGCATCGACCGTCGAGGGGAAGAGGGCAAGCTATATCCGAAGCGCCGCCAACTCACTCTCCGGCACCTCCTTCTCCCCGGCGTCCTTGGCCACTCCCTTGCCCTTACTGGTTTTGGGTGCCATGGCGGCTGGGAAAGAGGTGAGGAATCAGGAGCAATGAGAGATTGAGGGCAATGGGGGCGCGACGGCGGCGGGCGGAGGCGGGAGCTTCGTCTTTTCGCTTGAGGAAGAAGGGGGGAACGACACTTCCGAGATTGAAGAGACGCGGAGGGTAAATGAGCAGCGTGCCCGCAGTTTCCCCTTTTTATGGGTAAGGCGTGGGCCCCCTCTTTACCATTTACTATGATGTGACGCATGAGGGCAGCAACTGCCCCACGCATGACCCCCACGTCACGCACGGCCCCCACGTCACGCATTCAACACAGGTCGTGGGGAAGCACAACTAGCAAAGGAGTTACTGCAGTAAAAACTCAGCCCTGCGTGCTTGCGCACTGTTCTGGGCCTAGCCCAACAACGCGTCGCGCTTATGTGTGGCCCAGGCCCGGGGGCTCCTGTCGGTGTACGAAAGTAGGGGCTCGCCTTTGTACCCCTTTACTTGTGCACGGGCAGTCAGAGCCACGCGTGCAACCAGACTTAGCAGGGCAGAGGAGGGAAGCGGAAGTGCAAGGCTACCAGAGCAGCGTTCCAACCAAAGGCGCAGAAGACAGAGCGATTAGATGGGCTTTCCCCCGGCAAGTCCCTTCCCGGGGCGGCCTACACAGCCCCGGCAAAAACCTTACCGGGGCAGCTCGCCCAGCGCCAACATCGCAGTCACCCTTGAGCCTGAGAGTTTCGACACCATCGACAGCGTTGGAACCGAGGCTCGGGAAGTGCCTGCATGGTGGCATGCAGATCTTTGTGAAGACAGAGAGCCTATAAATCCTAGATGAGGACCAGAAGACAAGAGAACCGCAAGGCTCCTTGCCGAGGATGCCCACGAGGCCCCAGCGAGGCACCTTGCCGAAGACACTCGCCAGGCCCCGGCAAGACTCTTGCCGAGGGCGCTCACAAGGCCCCGACAAGATCCTTGCCTTGAATATACGCGAGACCGCGGCAAGGACTTGCCGCCCCATCGCCGCCCCAGCTCAGTGGCCGACCCACCGACTAAAGCAAGTACGCACGTGGCAATACGTGGCTCCTAATCCAACTAGTCAAGCACCTGCGTGGTGGCATGCAGATCTTCGTGAAGACCCTACCACGACGCCAGCTCAGCAGCCTGCCAGACTACATGGCGTTGCATGCCCCGTTGGCCTGGACACGTGTCGGAGCAAGGCAGAGCAGCGACGGACGGGACAGGCCTCGTCACCGCCCCCGATAAAGCAAGTGGACACCTAAGTAGCGCATTTAATGCGCTTTGTCCTGTAATGACAGGCGATAAGCTTGTACTCTGTACATACCTTTCCACCTCCTGTGTGCCACTGTGGCGACCCCTTTTGACTATAAAAGGAGGCCCGAGGTGTACTGAGGGAGGATTCGGATCTTTTGGACGACGCACGCATCGTAGCTAGTTCAAGAACTCAAGAACACTCAAATATACACCAAAGCAGGACTAGGGTATTACGCATCTACGCGGCCTGAACCTGGGTGAAATCTCCTTGTGCTGGCTCCTAGACCCGCTCCTTGCACAACCCCGCGCCCGCCAACCGCAGAAGGGATCCCCGTGATCCCATAGGTGTCGTTTCCACCGACAGACCCAGTGTCACTTTTCCAAAATGCCAACTCTAGTCGGTTCTAATTTTCACAGTATCCGTAGAACCATAGGCATTGTTTTAAGTTTATCCTTGTTTGCTTGCACCAAATCTATTAAGTGATTCAACTCAATGAGGCAGTGACCAATAGCCCGGATTTAAAGTAATACATATCACACCTTAGTGATCTTTAGAACTCATCAAAGCTAATTTCTAAAAATGCGTCATTGAGACATGATCAGATTTGACTTTAACAAGTAAAGGGAAAATAAAACTATAGAGATGCAGCATCAACCTACTAGCTAATAAAATTCAACATGCATATTTACCTGAAGAATGAACCACCATGGTGGCGTACTCGCGACACCTAGAAGCGGTCGGTCGGGAAGGAGGCGATGAGTCCACCACCATCGAGCTGGGTTGCAAGAGGGGGAGGGAAACGGGAGCACGTCCGCGAGCCGATCTAGGATCCTGAGAGGGGAGATGAGGCGAGGAATCCGCTCTAATCTGGCCGGCGACGAAACAGTGAGGAGTCATCGGAGCGGAGATGAATCAGCACCTTTGCTGAGCATGCTAGCTCAACTTGGCTTAGGATCTAGGCGGCAGCGGCCGCGGCCGCCGCCAACGACGATTTTCCGTCCTGCGCCACCGCTGTGTATGGGATTTGGGACTGAATCGAGAGGGCATCGAAAGCAAATTCGCTTGGAGCGTGGGACCTCTTTGCAAACTTTGCGGAAAGATCGCTCCATCCGAATCTATGCCATCAATTTCTCATCCGATGGTCCTGCATCAATTTTTCTATTTTTTTCAACACAAGCTCAGATTCTACCCTAGTAGTTCCTGACCCATCTTGATGCCCGGCCAAATTAGTGGCAGCCTAGTCAGTTACGAGGAGTGCATTGTCTCGAAAAAGAAAAAGTTACGAGTGCAAGGTGGAATCCCTAATCGACCAAACCAGCTCCCTGCTCCGTCGCCGCTACCATCAGGAAAAACCAATCGAGCGACGCGATAGTTATAGAAATTAGCCGGCTATGCCGGGAAGGTGATGATACGCCGCGTCCTGCGCTAGTACGTCCCCATGACACGCACGGCAGCCAGAGCATCGCCCTAATGCGTGCGGCATTGAGACTCGGCATGACGCGCACGGCGACTAATGCAGAGCGCGGCGGCCGCGATGGCGGCGTGTGGCGCTTGCGTGGCTCTTGATGCATGCGGTGGCGGCAGCACATTGCGATGCGCTCGCCTGACACCTGATGCGCGCAGCGGAGGAAGCACCACCATGAGGTGAGTCACGTCAGCAAAAACGAGAAGACGGCGGCGCTCAGAAATGACGAGCGACGGCATCGGTAGGATGTGTGCGCGAGGCAAGACTTCCGGCGATACTGCTGGCTGAAGCACGTGACCCCTGATGCACATGTACCACGCCTCCACGCGTGATTTTTTAGGCAAGTTATACCAAGATAGATTAATCTACTGCTAATTCTCAAACAGGTTCATGCAATAGGATCTAACCTTGCTACTGATACCAAATGATAGACTAATTGCTGAGATTATATAAGTGCTAATGGATCTTATCTAATACACATGAACACAATTTGATCTGATGCGGAATTTAGTGGACAGTCGATAATTATACCTCCGTTTGGAGAGGCCATCTCGGTAGAGAAATTAGAGTCTAAAGTTGATGACGGATTGCAGCAGCGTCTCCAGCACTTCGCCGGAGAAACGGCAAGGCCTTCACGACAATGAGCCGCACTCTCCTAATTGGAAAAGGAGTGATTCTGGGAGAAGACGATGACTAATGTGATTGACTCATGTTTACGTGCATCTGCTCCCTTATATAATGTGATGACTTTGACCGTGGGACCTTAACCATATTAACATAAATTCGACCCCCAATCACGGGCCCAATTGTTAATTGCCATTTAATTGGTATTAATCCCGAAATTAATTAATGGGCCCATATTAACTTATGGTAATTAACGTTTTGACCATTTGATCACATAATAATTCCAACACATCATGAAACACATGGCAAGCACATTTAAGCCTAACCCACTTCCTATGAATAGGGATTTTGTGAGCAAACAATCTATGGGAGCAAGAATCAACTAGCATAGGACAGCAAAACAAGCACAACTTCAATATTTTCAACACATAGAGAGGAAACTTGATATTATTACAATACCTACAAGCAAATGTTCTTCTCTCATAATGATTTTCAGTAGCATCATGAATGAATTAAACAATATAGCTATCACATAAATCATTCTTTTCATGATGCATAAGCATAGGAATTTTATTACTCTCCACATAAGCAAATTTATTCTCATCAATAGTAGTGGTAGCAAACTCAACAAAATAACTATCATGGGAGTGAAGATTAAAATCATGATGACAAGTTCCATGGTTATCATTATTCTTTATATCATACATGTCATCACCATAATCATCATAGGTAGCAACTTTGTTATCATAGTCAATTGAAGCCTCATCCAAAATGGTGGATTCATCACTAAATAAAGTCATGACCTCTCCAAATCCACTTTCATCTTTATAATCATCATAAATAGTAGGCATACAATCATTATAACAAATTTACACATCAAATCTTTGGGGACTAAAAATATCATCTTCATCAAAAATAGCATCCCCAAGCTTATGGCTTTGCATATCATTAGGATCATGGATATTCAAAGAATTCATACTAACAACATTGCAATCATGCTCATCATTTATACCAAACATTCTATTAATTCTTCTTCTATCAATTGAGCACAATTTTCCTTTCCATCATTTTCATGAAATACATTATAAAGATGAATAATATGATGCAACCTCAATTCCATTTTTTGTAGTTCTCTTTTATAAACCAAACTAGTGATAAAACAAGAAACTAAAGACTCAATTGCAAGATCTAAAGATATACCTTCAAGCACTCTCCTCCCCGGCAACGGCGCCAGAAAAGAGCTTGATGTCTATTACGCAACTTTATTCTTGTAGACTCGGGTTGGGCCTCCAAGCGCAGAGTTTTGTAGGACAGTAGCAATTTTCCCTCAAGTGGATGACCTAAGGTTTATCAATTCGTGGGAGGCGTCGGATGAAGATGGTCTCTCTCAAACAACCCTGCAATCAAATACAAGAAATCTCTTGTGTCCCCAACACACCCAATACAATGGCAAATTGTATAGGTGCACTAGTTCGGCGAAGAGATGATGATAAAAGTGTAATATGGATGGTAGAAATATATCTTCATAATCTTAATCATAAAAAACAGCAAGGTAGAAATTGATAAAAGTGAGCACAAACGGTATTGCAATGCCTGAAAATGAGGTCTAGGGTCCTTACTTTCGCTAGTGCAATCTCTCAACAATGCTAATATAATTGGATCATATAAACACCCCTTGATAACCCACAAGTGTAGGGGATCGCAACAGTTTTCGAGGGTAGAGTATTCAACCCAAATTTATAGATTCGACACAAGGGGAGCAAAAGAATATTTGAAGGTATTAGCAGCTGAGTTGTCAATTCAACCACACCTGGAGATTAATTATCTGCAGCAAAGTGATCAGCAGCAAAGTAGTTTGATAGTTTTGATAGTAGTGACAGCAGCAACGGTAACAGTAACAGTGATAGTAGCAATTTGTAGCAAGTGTAACAGTGATGATAGCAGTAGTAATGCAGCAAGATCAATATAAATAAATTCGTAGGCATTGGATCGGTGACTTGTTGGATGATATTCATCATTAACAGTTATAACCTAGGGCGATACTGCACTAGCTCCAGTTCATCGATATAATGTAGGCATGTATTCTGTACATAGTCATACGTGCTTTATTAAAAGAACTTGCATGACATCTTTGGTCCTACCCTCCCGTGGCAGCGGGGTCCATATTGGAAACTCAGGGATATTAAGGCCTCCTTTAATAGAGAACCGAAACAAAGCATTAACACATAGTGAATACATGAACTCCTCAAACTACGGTCATCACCAGGAGTGGGCCCGGTTATTGTCACTCCGGGGTTGCCGGATCATAACACGTAGTAGGTGACTATAACTTGCAAGATCGGATCTAAAACATGGATATAATAATGAATTCATAAACGGTTCAGATCTGAGTACATGGCACCCGGGCCCAAAGTGACAAGCATTAAGCATAGCAAAGTCATAGCAACATCAATCTAAGAACATAGTGGATACTAGGGATCAAGCCCTAACAAAACTAACTCGATTACATGATGAACCAGCGAGCCTATGAAGGAATTACTCACTCCCGATGGGGAGCATCATGGAATTGGCGATGGAGATGGGTTGGTAATGACAAAGAATGAAGATCCCCCTCTCCGGAGCCCCAAACGGACTCCAGATCTGCCCTCTCGAGGAAGAACAAGGCTTGGCGGCGGCTCCGTCTCGTGGAACGCATTATTTCTTTCTCCTTGATTTTTTTCCTGGAACAATGTGATTTCATAGTATTAGGGGGGTCGTCAGCGGGGCCACTAGGTGGGTACAACCCACTTGGGCGCGCCAGGAGAGGGGGCGCCCTCTGGTGGGTTCTGCCCAGCCAGGGGCCCCTCCCCGGTGGTTCTTGGGTCCAAAAATTCTTATTATTGATATAAAAAATCCTCGCAAAGTTTTGTTCCATTTTGAGAACTTTTATTTCTGCACAAAAACAACACCATGGTAGTTCTGCTGAAAACAACGTCAGTCCGGGGTTAGTTTCATTCAAATCATGCAAATTAGAGTCCAAAACAAGAGGAAAAGCATGAGAAAAATTAGATACGTTGGTGACGTATCAACTCCCCCAAGCTTAAACCTTTGCTTGTCCTCAAGCAATTCAGTTGATAAACTGAAAGTGAGAAAGAAAAACTTTTACGAACTCTTTTGCTCTTGTTTGCATAAATAAGCTTAAACAGCACGCGGGTTTTTAGCCAGCATTATAACTAACCATGTCAACAATAACATTTAAAGATTATAATGATTCATATCAATGACATAATCAGCTAGCGAGCAACAATAAGATATCTCAAACAGCAACACGTTGTCAAAACAACCATGATATAATATGAAAATAGTGGTATCTCGCTAGCCCTTTCTGAGACTGCAAAACATAAATGCAGAGCACCTCCAAAGTTCAAGCAGCGACTAAACAATGTAATTCATGGTAGAAAAGATCCAGTCATGATGCACCCAACATTAGCTATACACAATGCATAAATCATGACAGTTGTGCTCTACTCAGTTTCTGGCGCTTGTTTTTTAGAGGGTGGGACACAACATAAAAGTAAATAGAAAGTCCCTTCGTAGAGGGAAGCAGTGATTTGCAGAGGTGCCAGAGCTCAATTTTTAAAATATAGATAAATGATATTTTGAGACATGCCCCCTTCTCATTCACTTCACGACCATCAGTAATCAACATCTTCCATGCTAAGCATGCTAGTGGCGGTTCCCAAGCGGAAAGTAAAGGTTTTGACTCCATTGGGAGTTTTTGTTTGATTATTCAAGAGATGAACTCTTTTTCATGTTTGCGGTTTGGGACTGGGCATCCCTATTACCGCCCATTTCCTCATGCGATGGTGAGTGAATAAACACTTGACCTGAGGATAACCCGCTTAGCACGGAAGATATCGACCACCTCCTGTCGTTCCATGAATGATCCAGGCACACAAAATGAATAATTTTTTTAGAAGTTTTTACAGATGGCACATGCAAATTTACTTAGGACGGCAGGGTAATACCGTATATAGGTAGGTATGGTGGACTCATCTGGAATAACTTTGGGTTCAAGGTTTTTGATGTACAAGCAGAATTCCCACTTAGTACAGGCGAAGGCTAGCAATTAAGATTGGGAAGCGACCAGCTAGAGAGCAACAACGATCATAACCGGGCATTATGCATAAGTAACATTGGACACTAGCATGAGTAGGATATGAACACCATGAACATAAATATTATAGAGGCTATGTTGGTTTTGATTCAACTACATGCATGAACATGTACCAAGTCAAGCCACTCGAACATTCAGAGGAGGATACCATATCGTCATACTACATCGCAATCATTTTAACGCTATGTTGATATCCAAGATAAACTATAATCTCTAATTGT
Organism: Triticum aestivum; assembly: GCF_018294505.1. Classification (NCBI taxonomy): domain Eukaryota; kingdom Viridiplantae; phylum Streptophyta; class Magnoliopsida; order Poales; family Poaceae; genus Triticum; species Triticum aestivum. Next base: position 134,844,616 of record NC_057802.1, read on the forward strand.
CATTGCAAACATGTTTAATCATAATGGGCTGAATCATGGGCACTAGATTAAACAGATTTACACAACAAGAACAAGTCGAGTTCATACCAGTTTCTCTTTGCCACGGCCAGCTCATTGAATATCGTCATTATTGACTTTCACTTGCACGACCGAATGATAAGAAAATAATAATAGTGCAAGAGTGCCATGGACTAAGCTGGAGTCTGCAAAACATTTTATTCAATAGGAGAAGACAAGGTAAAATGGGCTCTTATTAGTTCAACAATTATTCATATGAGAGCCACTCAACATTTTCATCGTGGTCTTCTCCTCGGTACAACTCGAATAAATAGAAAAGAAATTCAGAGAAACACACTGAATTATTTTTAGAGTTTTTTGGTTTTCTTGAACAAGGAATAAAAAGGAAAAACAAAAACGAGAAAAACTATTTACACGGGAAAGCTCCCAACAAGCAAAAGAAGAACAAGGAAATCTTTTTGGATTTTATTTTTAGGGCTACAACTAAGCATGCATAGAAAGTAAATTACTACAACTAATTTCTTTGGTTTTTCTAAAGTTTTTCAAACACACAAGAAGAAAGCAAGAAAAAATAAATTTAAGCATGGATGATACAATGAAAAAGTGTGAACACTGACAGATAGAATGATATGTGAACATGAATATAATGTCGGTGAGAAACATGTACTCCCCCAAGCTTAGGCTTTTGGCCTAAGTTGGTAATCAATCAGTAGCCTGGAGGGTAGTAGGGATCCTGAGGAGCGGGCATCCACACATCCCACTGCTGAGGTGCCTGTGCAGCTTCTGCAGCAGCGTGAGCATTCCAGTCAGCGAGGATGCCTGCAGGCATAATCTGGTATCCACCCCTAGGAACAGAATCAAACAAAGCAGGTGCCGGTAAGGGGATAACATCACGAGTATCAACGCTATAAACCAAGTTATAAGGAATGGCAATGTTAGGACGATCATGTGCAAGAAAGGGATGGTGATACACGGCTGCTTGGTCTAGGTAAACCTTGGTCAGAGGGTAATCATGAGGGCGTATCTCAACCTCGAAGTGAGCCGCCAAATGAGTAGCAAAAATCCCACCATGTATTTTACCCTAAGATTTATTAAGATGGAGGCGGCGAGCCACAATAGCTCCCAAGCTATGTGTGTTGTCGCCCTCTATTGCACGACGTAAAACAGCAAGGTCTGGTGAACTAAGTGCACCCACCTTCTCCCTAGCAAGCAAGCATTTGGTGATGAAATATTCAAAGTAACGAACAACAGGAAAATGTAAGCCACCAGCAGCGATGGCTGACACTCTCCTCTCATCACCTACTGTCAAAGTGCGATAAAAATCCTCAAACTCAGCTAGCCTAGGCTTAGCCAAGCTCCCATCAGACGGGATCATGCATATGTTGCAAAACTCAGTAAGTGGTATCTGATGGTCTTCAGCATATAAATCAAAACTCACCTTAGAGAGGATTATTTCTAGGCAGGAAAGTAAAACTTTGAACAACCATGTTTGTGAGGATTTGGTGCTGTTCACACTCATCTGCGATGAAGTCGGTGAGACCAGCATTGGCAATAAATTGCATGAACTCCTCATGAATTCCAGCCTCTTGCAGGAACGGGGTGTGCGGCCATTCGCACGGCCGTACCTCCGCCAACCTCCAAGGGCGGAGATCACTGTCAGAAGACTCCCCAATAACACCCTTGGAGTTCTTCTTAGAGCCAAATTTCCTGAAGATATTCATGTCCGCGTAAAATTTTTCCTATGAACAAGAATCTGAATTTTTAGTTCACAAATTTTTTCCAACGAAACTAATAGCAACTACTCATAGGGATACAGAGAGGCCATAGCAAGCATTCAAACTACTTAGAACACTAAGAATTGAACATGCAAGCACAGCTATAGCAACACCAAGAGTAGCTATTTATTGAAAGTATAAACCACTAAAACAAAAACTAATTGGACAAATGAAGGAGTCACATACCAAGCAACAAATCCCTGAAACAGTTTCGGAAACGGAGCTTTGAGCAAAGAGATCAAAATCAGCGGTTTTGGGAGCAAGAACACGAGAAAGAGAGCTAGAGTTTCTAGAGGTAAGTGACCGTGTGGGAGGAAGAAGTAAGTGAGGGGGCCCACGTGGGGACCACAACCCCCCACGGCGCGCCAGGGGTGCTGGCGCGCCTGGGTGGGTTGTGCCCACTAGGTGCACCCCCCTCTGGTATTATTTGCACCCAAAAAAATTAAATATTCAGGAAAAAATCATATAAAATTTTCAGGGCATTCTGAGAACTTTTATTTTTGTGTCATTTTTTATTGCACGGCAAATTCAGAAAACAGACAAAACATGGCATTTTATTTTATTTAACTAATAAAAACAGAAAACAAAAAGTAGGGACAAAAAGTAGTGCTTACTAAATTAATCAACTTCATACCGCTCAAAAATGATTCAATAATAAGGTTGATCAGGTCTTATTGACAACCACTTTCGATTAGCATGAAACCAAAGAACTTTCGTAAATCACTAAGTTACCTCAATGGGGATTTGCATCTCCCCAACAATAAGCATTTCATATTTCTTTTTGACAGTAGGTAGAGGTATTTAAAAATTTCCAATAGTGATTGTCGGACATTTTTCAATAACACTAATACCCATTCACTTGGAATTGTTTCTTCGGAAAGTGCACCGTATGCTCATTACCATTAATATGAAAAGTGATCTTGCTTTTATTGCAATCAATAACAGCCCCTGCAGTATTCAAGAAGGGCCTACCAAGGATAATCGACATGTCACTACTGCAGGATGCTACTAACGCGACACTACGATCAGAGACCCTTTGAGAAACCGTGTGCGATGCAATAATTGCAAACGGTGGTGTATGAAAACCATGAAAAAAGGTGAAAACGTTTGCGATGGAGGATGCATCAAACACGGTTCAGATTTTAGTTGCGTGTGCGATGAAGGGCATACGGTTCAGTTCAATTAACTGTTTGCGATGCGGAGGAACAAAAGAAACGGGCAGCCAGATGAAGGCGTGTGCGATACACAACATACGGTTCACTCGGATGAACTGTTTGTGATTAGGCAACACAAAAGAAACGGGCAGCCAGATGAAGGTGTGTGTGATATACAGCATACGGTTCACTCGGATGAACTGTTTGTGATTAGGCAACACAAAAGAAACGGTCAGCCAGATCAAGGTGTGTGTGATATACGTCATGCGGTTCACTCGGATGAACTGTTTGCGTTGACACAAGAGAACAACAACGGTTCAACTTAACAAGACGTGTGTGTTGTGCGATGGGATTGCATGCGGTTCACTCGACCCTTGTCGTTAATGTGTGACCTCTATGGCAACCATTCGCTCCCCAGGCGCCTCTTCGTGTACCGTCGCAACCGTCCACCGACTCTTCGCCTTTCCCTCTCGATTTGGACTGTTGTCGCACGCTAGCTCTTCCTCCCTCCTCCATTTGCCTTCACCCTTCCTTCTGAGGGAACAAGCCGGAAACAACCCCGTTATTCTTGCCCCGATCTGAATGATGACATGGTGGAGGAACTCATTGATCGGTGCGACGTCATCACCTCGGCTAGCATGGTAGGTTCATTCAAGACCATTCTCGACTCAACTAATAACATCATTACAAGGAACCCAAGGGTCCAGGAGTGGTTTGATCTCCCCTATCTTCTTCGCCGTGACCCTGCTGACTGGCGCGGGGACGAGGGAAGCCTCGCCTTGTGTAAGTTGATGCCATTTGATAATGATATGTATGATGTTAAGATGCCATCGCTTGAGGGCAAGGCTTGGGCAGGCGCAAATGGAGATTGGGTAGTTTATATTGGGTACAACTGCGAGTGGGAACTTGTGAATGTGTACACTTGTCACCGGGTTCCACTTCGAAAAATCTCAAACGACTGCCCAGAGGTTGAGTACACAAGTATTCTACATGAGTTCAAATACGATCATGCCGACTGTCGTCTATGGAAGATAGCAATTTGTCGAGTTCCCAACCGCTCTTGGGGTTATAGGAATGCTTATGTTGTCGCTATCTTTGACAAGCTTGTTGCCCTACTTCATGGTTCGACTCGATGGATATTGCTCAAAAATCAATTTCTATACACGGATGAGTACTGTGATGCAATTCAATACGAGGGTCTTGTGTTTGCTGCCACAACTCGTGGCACTGTTTTTGCATGGAATCCTTATGATTTCGAGACGTTTGTCTTCCACCATAATTACAATTGTTTCGTCCACATGCATGCGGGTTAGCTAGTTTCCCTTTACTAATTAACCTTCTTGTGTTTCCAAGGTCCTGTGAACATTCCACCACCTATACTTGAAAATTTTATTCACGAGCATGAGGACGAGCAGGACCCATATACTCAGTGGCGCCTGGCAACTTATTCAGATGGATCACCTCTTCTTGTCTGTATATGGGGCACTATTGATGTTACTAAGGAAGCAGGTGTTGTCTCGTATGGTCGCACTCTCTGGACCTATTCCAACATCCGTTGCAGGGTATTCGAGATGGATACTAGTGTACTAGCGCCAACACCTTCTCCCTGGTTCAGTATTGAAAGTCTTGGAGGAAACTCGCTCTTCCTTGGACAAAACTATCCAATGATGGTGGAAGGTGATCCAGCTGCTGTTGACACAACGTTGCTACCATTTATGAGAAGCAACTGTATCTATACCTCGGACATTACTGTGCTTCCCTACCGTCCCAATATGGGTCCTGACATATGCCGCTTCAGCCTCGATGATCAGTCCTGCGTTGGTCTCGAGATTGATAGTAGCTGGCCCTTCCCAGAGAATCACTTCTGGTTCGAAGCAAGCTTTCCAACGCCAATGAGTGGTTGAGCTGAAGTTCATTTCATCGCTTTGTTATTTGTTGTGTGAGAAAAACTTTACTAGAATGTTTTGTTGGAAATGATCTATAATCCAACGTGTATCCTCATTGTCATTGTGGGTTGATGACTTGTTGTATGTAATCAATGGTACATTTGCATATGCGTCCATGAACTCACGCCTGCTAGTGGTGTCCATATGAACAGTGCTAGTGATTTTAGTTTCAAAAATTAGATAGTGCTAGTGATTTGTAGCTGCATATTTTGACAAATCACAGTGTTACAAGGTTGACAAATGGCAATGTTACTAGATAAACAAATGTCAATCTTTCCAGTTTGAGAAATGGTAACATACCCAAAATGGCAGATATGCAAATCTTACCCAATTGTTTGTACGTGGTTGCACACGGGTCATGCAAAACAACCGTTTGCGTTCGAGGGATGCAGAAATCCTGCTCGGCACATTTTCCCTTGGCTTCCTGGGGAAGCTGTCGATTTGCATACGGGTGTTCTAACTAAAGCGTTTGTGATGAGTGTTTTATATTTAAAAACCATTGACATTTTTCAAAAGAAAATCGTTTGATAAGTCTGTACATTAAGAGAGAAAAATGCAAGTTCGTTCAAACCATATCTTTCATTCAGTCACACTGCGAATTTATATTCATATGATTGAGAATTCGAGATACAATATTAAACCCCCAAAAAAATTATTTCTGGTGGCGGCGGAGGCGGCGTGCCGTGCCGTCGTTGCCGTTGTCGTCATCCGGGACGCCGTTGTTGAAGTCTTCAAGGTAGCACAAAATGTTCTTCACTTGTAAATCAAACATCATGTCATCGCGCGATCGATGGGCGGGGCGCGGGAGGACGGCAACTGGTGCCGCTGATAGGTAGCGGTCAACGGCAGCATCCCATGCCGCTGAGGGGGGCGCACGGGCACGGGCACGGCGGGTGCAGCCAAACGCACGGGGACCGGCGCCGCGGTTGGTGGAGGGGCGCGTACGGGCGCGGCGGGTGCAGCCAAACGCACGGGGGCCAGCGCCATGGTGGGTGGAGGGGCGCACACGGGCATGGGAACGAGCGCTAGGGCTGGCATGTACACGAGCTCGCGCGGGTCCGCGGAGACGTCGCTGACGCCCGCGGCTTCCAGCTCTACGATAGTGCTGGGCGACCAGCCGTCAATGCTACGGGGATGGTCACTTGGGCAGGCGCGGGGATGGGAGCTGGGACGGGAGCGGGGGCAGCAACCGCCGCGGCCAGCTCATTCTGGGCCATGTCCATGAGGCGCCATTCGTACTTATTTTCTATCTCCTCCGGCTCGGAGTCGACTTCTCCAAACTTGAAGACTAGTGGCAGATGATCATTCTGCGCCATGGCGGTGGAGGTCTGTGGGGGGAGGGGAATGGGAGGCAAGGCCACCCGTATTAAACAGCGGCTCGGGCGCCATTAATGGAGAGGAAGGCGGGCGGGCATGGAAGTCAAAGGGATCGCTTCCCAGTGAGCCTATGCAGCGTATAGCTCGCACGCTTCTCGATGAGCCTGCGCATTGGAGGACAGCTTGCACGCCTCTTGGTCAGCCTGCGCACCGGACTGCGCTTGCACGCCTCCCGTTCAGTCAAGATCAAGCAGCTGTCCGCACGGCCCCTCCTACAGCCATTAAAACCAAGACACGTGGCGTCACGTGAATGGTTAACAGGACGCACATGGTTTGAATTATACAAATGTTTGAGATATTAAAGTGGCAGCTATTTGTTCAAAATGCCTTTGTTGGCTGTCATTATTCGAGTGCGCCTTCTCTCAAAATGGACACGAAAAATACCACATCATGTCGGGTGCCATTCCCTGATAGCATGCCAAGTTTCATGAATTTCAGAAGAGTTTTGGATTTACTAGAATATAAAAACCAGGCATCTCAATGTTTTGTCAGCAATCAACGGTGCCCTGGTGTTTGAAATTCATTCCCATTTCTTGCATGGGACCTAAGCATGCACCCAAGGACACAAATTTGATTTTTCAACCAATTTATATGCACTTGAGCATGTGCATGTAGTTCAAATTTGAAATATGCACATAAATGCATTGAAAACTCAGTTAATGCATAAAAATGTCCAAAAGAACCCCAAAAATTCACAAAAATTGACACAACACTCATGTTGTTCTATGTTAACACAAGAAATTTTTTGGAAGCAGTAAGAGGCAGTGGATATCGTTTCGTCCCCACAGGTGGGACGTTCCCTACCGAAACCATGATGCTTGTTGTGAGAAGCTCTGGATTGTGAGAAGCATATACCCAAACTTGCCCCAAACGGGACCAAAATTTTACCACGACATGTTGATGCCGCTCCATGAAAGCATGCCAAGTTTCATGAATTTCAGACGAGTTTTGGATTTACTAGAATTTAAAAACGAGGCATCTCAATGTTTTGCCAGCAATCAACGGTGCCCTGGTGTTTGAAATTCATTCCCATTTCTTGCATGGGACCTAAGCATGCACCCAAGGACACGGATTTGATTTTTCAACCAATTTATATGCACTGGAGCATGTGCTTGTAGTTCAAATTTGAATTATGGACATAAATGCATTGGAAACTCAGTTAATGCATAGAAATGTCCAAACGAACCCCGAAAAATCCCAAAAATTGACACAACACTCCTGTTGTTCTATGTTGACACGAGAACATTTTTGAAAGCAATAAGAGGCAATGGATATCGTTTCGTCCGCAAAGGTGGGATGTTCCCTACTGAAACCATCATGCTTGTTTTGAGAAGCTCTGGATTGTGAGAAGCATATACCCGAACCTGCCCCAAATGGGACAAATTTTTTAACACGGCATGTTGATGCCGCTCCATGATAGGATGCCAAGTTTCATGAATTTCAGATGAATTTTGGATTTACTAGAATTTAAAAATGCGGCATCTCAATGTTTTGCCGGCAATCAATGGTGCCCTGGTGTTTGAAATTCATTCCCATTTCTTGCATGGGACCTAAGCATGCACCCAAGGACACAAATTTGATTTTTCAACCAATTTATATGCACTGGAGCATGTGCATGTAGTTCAAATTTGAATTATCCACATAAATGCATTGAAAGCTCAGTTAATGCATAAAAATGTCCAAACGAACCCCGAAAAATCCAAAAAATTAACACAACACTCCTGTTGTTCTATGTTGACACGAGAAATTTTTTGAAAGCAATAAGAGGCAACAGATATTGTCCTGTCACCAAAGGTGGTACGTTCCCTATTGAAACCATCATGCTTGTTGTGAGAAGCTTATACCCGAACCTGCCCCAAATGGGACAAAATTTTCACCACGGCATGTTGATGCTGCTCCATGATAGCATGCCAAGTTTCATGAATTTCAGACGAGTTTTGGATTTACTAGAATTTAAAAACCAGGCATCTCAACGTTTTGCCGCCAATCAACAATGCCATGGTGTTTGAATTTCATTCCCATCTCTTGCATGGGACCTACAAATTCACCCAAGGACACACATGTGATTTTTCAACCAACTTTCGTGCATTGGAGCATGTGCTTGTAGTTCAAATTTGAATTATGCACATAAAATGCCTAGAAACCCCAGTTAATGCATAAAAATGTCCAAACGAACCCCGAAAAATCCCAAAAATTGACACAACACTCCTGTTGTTCTATGTTGACACGAGAAATTTTTTGAAAGCAATAAGAGGCAATGGATATCGTTTCGTCCCCAAAGGTGGGACATTCCCTACTGAACCATCATGCTTGTTGTGAGAAGCTCTGGTTTGTGAGAAGCATATACCTGAACCGTCCCCAAATGGGACAAATTTTTTAACACTGTTGATGCCACTCCATGATAGCATGCCAAGTTCCATGAATTTCAGACGAGTTTTGGATGTACTAGAATTTAAAAACCAGGCATCTCAACGTTTTGCCGGCAATCAACAGTTCCCTGGTGTTTGAATTTCTTTCCCATCTCTTGCATGGGACCTACAAATTCACCCAAGGACACACATGTGATTTTTCAACCAACCTTAGTGCATTGGTGCATGTGCTTGTAGTTCAAATTTGAATTGTGCACATTAAATGCCTAGAAAACCCAGTTAATGTATAAAAAAGGCCAAACGAACCACGAAAAATTCCAAGATTGAACACAACACTCCTGTTGTTCTATGTTGGCACCAAAATTTTTTGAAAGTAATAAGAGGCAACGGATATCGTCCCGTCACCAATGGTGGTACGTTCCCTATCGAAACCATCATGCTTGTTGTGAGAAGCTCTGGTTTGTGAGAAGCTTATACCCGAACCTGCCCCAAATGGGACAAAATTTTCACCACGGCATGTTCATGCCGCTCCATGATAGCATGCCAAGTTTCATGAATTTCAGACGAGTTTTGGATTACTAGAATTTAAAAACAAGGCATCTCAACGTTTTGCCGGCAATCAACAGTGCCATGGTGTTTGAATTTCATTCCCATCTCTTGGATGGGACCTAGACATTCACCCAACGACAGACATGTGATTTTTCAACCAACTTTGGTGCATTGGAGCATGTGCTTGTAGTTCAAATTTGAATTATGCACATAAAATGCCTAGAAAAGCCGGTTAATGTATGAAAAAGGCCAAATAAACCCCGGGAAATTCCAAGATTGAACACAACACTCCTGTAGTTCTATGTTGACACTAGAAATTTTTTGAAAGCAATAAGAGGCAACGGATATCGTCCCGTCCCCAAAGGTGGTATGTTCCCGATCGAAACCATCATGCTTGTTTTGTGAAGCTCTGGTTTGTGAGAAGCTTATACCCAAACCTGCCCCAAATGGGATAAGATTTTCACCACGACATGTTGATGCCGCTCCATGATAGCATGCCAAGTTTCATGAATTTCAGATGAGTTTTGGATTTACTATAATTTAAAAACCAGGTATCTCAACGTTTTGCCGGTAATCAACAGTGCCCTGGTGTTTGAAATTCACTCCCATCTCTTGCATGGGACCTAGAAATTCACGCAAGGACACACATGTGTTTTTTCAACCAACTTTGGTGCATTGGAGCATGTGCTTGTAGTTCAAATTTGAATTATGCACATAAAATTCCTAGAAAACCAAGTTAATGTAAAAAAAAAGGCCAAACAAACCCCGAATAATTCATTCCCGTTTCTTCCATGGGACCTAAGCATGCACTGAAGGACAGAGATTTGATTTTTCAACCAATTTGTATGCACCGGAGCATGTGCATGTAGTTTAATTTTGAATTGTGTACGTGAAATGGCTAGAAAACCAGTTTAATCTATGAAATGTCCAAATGAACCCTGAATAATTCCAATTATTTTACGACACACATACAGTTACATGTTAACTGCAGATAAAAGGTCTAGCAATTCAAACACCGTCCATTGCCGCTGTGACCCCATTTTGTAATTCAAATCAAGTAGATCCCACACAGTTTATTCTCACCAACCGTGTGAGATGTAGTACAAAATATCTTGGAGCGCCGTCGATGTATAGTACGCCTATGGCTTACGCGAGAAGGTTCGTCAGCTACAGTCCACAGCCGGCGTGTCAAGCACACTAGCTCGCTCCCTCAAAACTCCCGCCTCTGGATCCCTCGCAATCTCGAAAATATCTACCGCCTGGAAGGTTTTAATGCTTGATAGCACACGATTAGTATGTGCGGACCGTGTGCGATGTCTGTTACTCCCGCTCTGCTTCAGTCCCTTGATTCAAATTTTCAGTAGCCCCGGCATTTTACTCCCGCCTCTGCATCCCTCGCAATCTCAAAAATATCTGCTCGCCCTTGATCCAAATTTTCAGTAGCCCCGCCTTGTTACTCCCACCTAGTAAAGTTTTCAGTTGCTGCAATATTTCCTCAAACACAACCTCCACTCACACAGACACACACAAGCCTCGAAACCATTGGTAGGTCGCCGCCATCGCCGGCGCCTCCATCCTCAACCTCTGCCTATGTGCCCGGGAGCTCGAGTAGCCAATGGCCAAAAAGAGGTTTATCGCGGCCTTTTCGCCCGACGCCGGCGAGGTGTCCCCGTCGTCCTCCGCGGGCCCGTTCCGCCGTCACCGGTCCCCCGATCCGCCCGCCGTCGCGCCCCTACGCCGGTTCGAGGACTTCCCCGTCCTCCCCCGGACCCGGCAGCCGACGAAGTCCTACCTCGGGGTCCGGCAGCAGTGGTGGGGGACGTCGGTCACCGAGATTACAGATCAAGAGACCAACACCCGCCGGTGGCTCGGTAGCTTCCACACGGCCGAACTGGCGGCCATGGAGTACGACCGCTGGCAGGTCTGCTACCACGGTGCGGCGGCTAGGCTCAATTTCCCTTCGGCACACGTCCAGTCCACCTCATTCCGCCGGAACCAGGCGTGGTGAGCTCGGCTATGGCGCGGGAGAACCGCGAGGCATGGGAGCATCTCGAGGCTGAGGCCTCTGACGAGGCATATATGCAAGAGCTCCGCCTGCAGCACCCGGAGCTCGTGGAGGCGGAGCGGGTGATCTTTGCCGGCACGGAGGGCGGCGAGGTTATCGCGCTCTCCTCTGATGACGAGGTCAAAGGCGGCGAGGACAGCGGCGCGGAGGGCGGCGAGGTTATCGCGCTCTCCTCTGATGACGAGGTCGAAGGCGGCGGCAACGGCGGCGCGGAGGCGTCGAGGTGGGCCTCGAGGACGAGGAGATCAACGTCGATGAGTGGAGGAGTGCCTTCCCCAACGATCCCGACGACGGTACTGGCCCGGACCCGGCTCGCGGCACACCGTACATGACGAGGAAGGATTGGCTCGACCTCTACTTCGACCGAAAGTAGTTTAGCTTAGTTTAAATTTATGTTTTATGTTCGGTTATGCAAAACTATCTATGTTTATGTTTGAATGCATGCTACTTTCGGTTGAACCTTCTTTGAACTTGATCAAATTGAAGTTTACAACCTTAAGTTTAGGGGATCGACTAGAAAAGGCCAAAAATTGTTGGAGTATATATATATCCACTAAGGGTTTTAGTCCTTTAACTTTTTAAGGATCGCCTAGAGATGTCCTTATGACTTGTTTATTTCAGTTCTTCACAATGTGATGCACTATATGTGTAACTATTTTTCGTGCAGTTCAATTTCATCAATAATAGTTTCAACAATACCACTATGAATTACAATATTTGGTTTCTATTAAGGATATTGCAGTTAACATGCCTTTTCGTTTTTCAATTGTTGTTTAGCAACATGCATTGTACTGAATGGCTAAATATGCAATCCCAGGCTACATAGCAACAAGGAAGAGTGTTACCTTAATGTTCTGATGATGTCTAGATATACATGTAATAAAATCTTATATAATGGGATGGATGGAGTGTTGTACTACATCATTTTTTCAATTGTTGTTTAGCTTCTAATATTAACTTGGTGCTTTTAGGTACATATATCATTGCCAAAGATCCACACTTCGACCCTTTCTGCGTATGGGGCAATAAGATATTCATGAACCAGCATCAAGTGAGGAAACTGATAAAGATTGTTACTAAAATGGGTCAAAACATGTCAATCGAAGTATTTGTTTACACTTTATGCAAGACAATAGTGAACTGCAGGATGGTAAGTAAGAACCCTGTAGCCTTCTTTTTACTGCCCGTAATGAGTTGTGTTAGATGACAATATCTGAATCTTTTTTCTTTTGCAGTGGATCCTGAAGCAGTTTACTCAAGATTACCTCTCAAACTACATGATTGGCGGCCGGCCATCACAAGGGGTTGGACTAGAGTCCTGCATGCCTTCTACATCCAGGAGAGCACAATATGGCCATTCTGCTTCACCTTGTTCAGCAACTGGAATGTCTGTCGCCTGTTTCTTTACCATCTGTAATAGTACAAGTATAGAACCTTGGTACATCATTCTTTATTTGGTGCTTCTTTAATTCTTAAACATATGTACATGTGAATCGAATAATGCATTGGTTGTTTGAACCTGATGGATATGAATAGAGCTATAGCCTACTTTCAAGTTTAAATTAGGTACAATTTTAAATAGCAGCAATTAAATTAGGGCAAAATTACGTTGTGCATGTCATTACGGCACACACGGTTGGTAAAACACAAACGTTTGCGATATACACCATAATCCGAGATGGTTCATAGAGAGGAAAAGTGTGCAAGCATGCACACACTTGCCGTTTGCAAAGCGTGTGTGATGTCGGACACTATCACATACGGTGCGGGAAAACTAAATGTGTGTGATTTTCTACCTATTGTACACGGTTTATAATCATGAACTTTTTGTGATGTCCCAGGCATCGTAAATCTCCCGTGCCTGGAATCTGCCTAGAATCTGCCTGGAAAGCTCCCGTGCCTAGAATCTTCCTGCTTTTAGGTAAAACCACAAAACTCTGACTGTGATGGCAATGCGAGCACAAACGAGTAGCAAGGATGAAGCGTTTGGGATATTCAAGATATCGGAAACGGTTATATAGGGACAATTGTATGCATCAAGGCTCCCTATCCCCGACGGTTTCTGGGTCGTGTGGGAAGGACCCCCTATCACCCACACTCACTTGGCGACGGTTCCAAATGTCGTCGCGGAAAGGGGTTAAAAACCGTTTGTTTAGGACCGACGCGCACCAGTGTGTTGTCATCCTCGGGCATCTCAAGTATAACAAAGTCAGTCAAAATAGTAACATTAGCAACAACAACGGGCACATCCTCACAGATATCGACAGGTATGGCAGTTGATTTTTCAGCCATTTGCAAAGACATTTCAGTAGGTCTGAGTTTATTCAAGTCAAGTCTTTTATACAAAGAGAAAGGCATAACACTAACACCAGCTCCTAAATCACGCAAAGCAGTTTTCACATAATTATTTTTGATGGAGCAAGGTATAGTTGGTATTCCCGGATCTCCAAGTTTTTTAGGTACTCCATCTTTGAAAGTATAATTAGCAAGCATAGTGGAGATTTCAGCTTCCGGTATTTTTCTCTTATTAGTGATGATGTCTTTCATATACTTTGCATAAGGAGGCATTTTCAAGATGTCAGTCAAGCGAGTACGCAAAAAGATTGGCCTCAGCATTTCAACAAAGCATTCACATTCTTCATCATCATTCTTTTTAGTTGACTTGGGTGGAAAAGGCATAGGTTTTTGAACCCACGGTTCTCTTTCTTTACCGTGTTTCCTAGCCATAAAGTCTCTTTTATCATACCTTTTATTTTTGGGATAATTGATTTTATGCCCCTAGTTGGGTCACACTCAGCAGGTTTACCCCTAGTTTCCAAAAATCCTTGTTCCTGCCCAAACCACTTTGCTCGTCTTATGCTTTTGCCCTTTGGACGTTTGATCGTCAAATTCATACTAACTCATAAAAACGAATAAGATATCAAAATGTAAAGAAAAACATCACCTATATGTGCATGTGATTTGCACTCAAGAAAAAATGTTGGGAAGTCCCCATCGCAGTTTGAGCCCATATGATATCAACACGAACAGTAAAACCTGAAAAAAATTCTAAAAATTCTTAAAATGTTTTGTGGCAAACATTCGCCAATGTTTTGAGTGCTTGCCAAGTTTCACCAGGGAATGACATTCATGGAAGTCGTGGCCAAAAAACAAAATTAGCACTCCAAAATGCTTTTGTTTTGGAGCATCAATTTTGTTTTTTTACCACGACTTCCACAAATGGCATTCCCTTACTAAACTTGGCAAGAACTCAAAACATTGGTCATTGTTTGCCACCAATTTTTTTATAGAATTTTTAGAATTGTTTTCAATTTTTTTGTATTTTACTATTCATGGTGAGATCATAGGAGCCCAATCGGAGATGGGAACCTTCTAACACATTTTCATGAATGCAAATGACATGCACGTATAGGTGATGTTTTTCTGAACATTTTGATATCTTATTCACATTTTTTGGAATTAGTATGAATTTTTTATGATTTTTGAAAGTGATGGTCAAATGGTCAAAGGGCAAATGCATAACACGAGCAAAGTGGTTTGGGCAGGAACGAGGGTTTTCGAAAACTAGGGGTAAACAAGCCGAGGGGGGCATAACTAAGGGCACAAGATTAATTATCCCTTTATTTTTAGGTTGTGGGTTATCAAGATCAACAGGTGGTTCTATCTCAACATCATTATCTGGTTCCTTTTCATTATTTGTTTGAGTGTCTTCATGAACCTCATCATTACCTTTTTCATTATCACTAGGTGAGTGTTCATTACCAGATTGAGTTTCAGCATCAGAGATAGAAGTTTCATTTTCATTATCAGGAGGTTTTTCTATTTCAGGTTCACTAGAAGTGTGCAAAGTTCTATCACTTTTCTTCTTCTTTTTCATTCTAGAAGGACTAGGTGCACTAGTATTATTTCTTTGTGAATCTTGTTCAATTATTTTTTGGTGTCCCTCAGGATAAAGTGGTTCCTGAGTCATTTTACCTCCTCCAGTTGCAACTCTAACAGCAAAGTCATGCATGTTATGATTCATTTCATCAAGTAATTCTCTTTGTGATTTAGCAACTTGTTCTAACTGGGTTTGTACCATAGAAGCATGTTTTCCAACACTTCTTACATCATTTGAAATTCTAAATAACAAGTCACTCAAGCGAGCAATCATATCAGAATTATATTTCAATTGTTTCATAACATTTGCATTGAAGTGATCTTGTTTTCTAATGTAGTTTTCAAACTCATAAAGGCATTGACTAGGATGCATATTGTGAGGATTATCATTATCATTGAATTTCATTAAAGAATTTACCTCTACCACCTTAGGCCGTGGTGGTGTATTAAGCCCATGTATTTCTTGAATAGGAGGTAAATTTTTAACATCCTCAGCTTTAATACCCATTTCCTTCATAGATTTCTTTGCCTCTTGCATATCTTCAGGACTGAGATATAATATACCCCTCTTCTTTGGAGTGGGTTTAGCCGGTGGTTCAGGAAGAGTCCAATCATCATAATTTTTCAATATGTTATTCAATAATTCTTCAGCTTGAGCAATAGTTCGTTCCCTGAAAACACAACCAGCACAACTGTCTAAGAAGTCCCTAGAAGCATCGGTTAGTCCATTATAAAAGATATCAAGTATTTCATTTTTCTTAAGAGGATGATCAGGCAAAGCATTAGGTAACTGGCAAAGCCTCCCCCAAGCTTGTGGGAGACTCTCTTCTTTAGTTTGCACAAAGTTAAATATTTCCTGTAAGGCAGCTTGTTTCATATGAGCAGGAAAATATTTTTCAGATAGGTAATAAATCATATCCTGGGGACTACGCACACAACCAGGAGTAAGAGTATTGTACCAAGCTTTAGCATCACCCTTTAATGAGAAAGGAAATAATTTGAGAATAAAGTAATAGCGAGTTTTCTCATCATGAGTAAAAAGGGTGGCTATATCATTCAACTTAGTAAGATGTGCCACAACAGTTTCAGTTTCATAACCATGGAAAGGATCGGATTCAACCAAAGTAATTAACTTTGGGTCGACAGAGAATTCATAATCCTCATCAGCAATATAGATAGGTGAAGTAGCAAACTTAGGATCACATTTCATTCTAGCATTCAAAGATTTTTCTTTATACTTGCATAGTAATTTCTCTAGATCATCTCTATCATTGCAAGCAAGAATATCTCTAGTTGCTTCTTCACTCATAACATAACCTTCCGGTACCTTAGGAAATTCATATCTAGCAAGGCTAGTTCTAGCAGGTGTTTCGGGAGTTTCAGTTTCAAGCTCATCATCAGATTCAACAACATCATGTTGTATAACTCTAACAACTTGTTCATCAAGAAAATCACCAAGTGGCACATCATCATTATCAAGCAAGGTACTAGCATCATCATAAGCATCATTCGTAGTAGAAGTAGCATCATCAATAACTTGCGACATATTAGAATTCATAGCATGTGGTGGTGTAGCAAATTTACTCATAACAGAAGGTGAATCTAAAGCAGAACTGGATGGCAGTTTCTTACCTCCCCTCGTGCTTGAGGGAAATATCTTAGGCTTAGGATCCTTCAGATTCTTCATAGTGATAATATGATAATAATCCCAAGTGACTCAACAAATATAGCTATGCTCCCCGGCAATGGCGCCAGAAAAAGGTCTTCATAACCCACAAGTATAGGGGACCGCAACAGATTTCGAGGTTAGAGAATTCAACCCAAGTTTATAGATTCGACACAAGGGGAGCCAAAGAATATTTGAAGGTATTAGCAGCTGAGTTGTCAATTCAACCACACCTGGAGATTAATTATTTGCAGCAAAGTGATCAGTAGCAAAGTAGTTTGATAGTTTTGATAGTAGTGACAACAGTAACGGTAACAGTAACAGTGATAGTAGCAATTTGTAGGAAGTGTAACAGTGATGATAGCAGTAGTAACGCAGCAAGATCAATATAAATAAATTCGTAGGCATTGGATCGGTGACTTGTTGGATGATATTCATCATGTAACAGTTATAACCTAGGGCAATACGGCACTAGCTCTAGTTCATCGATATAATGTATGCATGTATTCCGTAAATAGTCATACATGCTTTATTAAAAGAACTTGCATGACATCTTTTGTCCTACCCTCCCGTGGCAGCGGGGTCCATATTGGAAACTAAGGGATATTAAGGCCTCCATTTAATAGATAACCGGAACAAAGCATTAACACATAGTGAATACATGAACTCGTCAAACTATGGTCATCACCGGGAGTGGGCCTGGTTATTGTCACTCCGGGGTTGCCGGATCATAACACGTAGTAGGTGACTATAACTTGCAAGATCGGATATAAAACATGGATATAATAATGAATTCACAAATGGTTCAAATCCGAGTTCATGGCACCCGGGCCCAAAGTGACAAGCATTAAGCATAGCAAAGTCATAGCAACATCAATCTAAGAACATAGTGGATACTAGGGATCAAGCGCTAACAAAACTAACTCGATTACATGATGAAACTCATCCAACTCCTCACCGACCATCGAGCCTACAAAGGAATTACTCACTCCCGTTGGGGAGCATCATGGAATTGGCGATGGAGATGAGTTGGTGATGACAAAGAACGAAGATCCCCCTCTACGGAGCCCCAAACGGACTCCAGATCTGCCCTCCCGAGGAAGAATAGGGCTTGGCGCCGGCTCCATCTCGTGGAATACAATATTTCTTTCTCCCTAATTTTTTCCTGGAATAATGTGATTTTATACTATCAAGGGGTCGTCAGTGGGGCCACCAGGTGGGTATAACCCACCTGGGCGTGCCAGGAGAGGGGGGCGCGCCCTGGTGGCTTGTGCCCAGGCAGGGGCCCCTGTCCGGTGGTCTTGGCTCCAAAAATTCTTATTATTGATATAAAAAATCCTCGCAAAGTTTGGTTCCATTCCGAGAACTTTTATTTCTGCACCATAACAACACCATGGTAGTTCTGCTGAAAACAGCGTCAGTCCGGGGTTCGTTTCATTCAAATCATGCAAATTAGAGTCCAAAACAAGAGGAAAAGCGTCAAAAAAGTAGATACGTTGGAGACGTATCACCCCTCAAAGTGCGATGAAGAATCACTCCAAAGTTCCTACCTAGCGGAGAACATAAGAATAAATTGTTTGTAGGGTACGAAACCACCTCAAATCTATTCTTTCCATTCGATCTATTCAAGAGTTCGTACTAAAATAACACAAAGCTATTCTTTCCGTTTGATCTATCCTAGAGTTCATACTAAAATAACACCAAAGCAAATTCATATTCATAGTACTCAATCCAACACAAAGAACTTCAAAGAGTGCCCCAATATTTCTACCGGAGAAACAAAGACAAGAACGTGCATCAACCCCTATGCATAGATTACCCCAATGTCACCTCGGGAATCCGCGAGTTGAGTGCCAAAACATATATCAAGTGAATCAATATGATACCCCATTGTCACCACGAGTATTCAATTGCAAGACATATATCAAGTGTTCTCAAATCCATAAAAGTATTCAATCCGATAACAACAAAATCTCAAAGGGAAAACTCAATTCATCACAACAAGAAAGAGAGGGGAAAACACCATATGATCCGACTATATTAACAAAGCCCGCGATACATCAATATCGTGACATCTCAAGAACACGAGAGAGAGAGAGAGAGATTAAACACATAGCTACTGGTACAAACCCTCAGCCCCGAGGGTGGACTACTCCCTCCTCATCATGGTGGCTGCCGGGATGATGAAGATGGCCACCGGAGATGATTGCCCCCTCCAGTAGGGTGCCGGAAAGCGTCTAGATTGGTTTTCGGCAGCTACAGAGCCTTGCGGCAGTAGAACTTATGATCTAGGTTCTCCCCGAAGGTTTTTGGAATATTTGGGAATTTATAGGGCAAAGAGGGGGTGCGAGAGGCCACCGAGGTGGGCACAACCCACCTAGGCGTGCCCTGGTGGGTTGTGCCCCCGTCGGGGCACCCCCCAGGTGCTGCTCTGGCCCATTGGTGGTCTTCTTGTCCATAAAAATCCACAAAAAGTTTCGCGGTGTTTGTACTCCGTTTGATATTGATATCTTGCGATGTAAAAAACAAGCAAAAAATCAACTGGCATTGGGCACTGGGTCAATAGGTTAGTCCCAAAAAATGATATAAAGTTGCTACAAAATGATTGTAAAACATCCAAGAATTATAATATAACAACATGAATACTTCATAAATTATAGATACGTTGGAGACGTATCAGCCGTCCTTGTTACTCTTCCTGCTCCTGCTTTTTTTAACTTTTAGGCAAATAGGTGATATTTTATAACCAGAGAGGAAGCAAACGAGTATGAGAGAACAGCAGAGGTTGCTCGTCTCCATGTTGCAGCACTCCAGGCAGTGGCAGACGCGTCTCGGTACAACCCCGTAACAATTTTGGATATCCACCAGGCCAGCCATTGGCTTAGACCAACTTAGGCCAAAAGCCTAAGCTTGGGGGAGTACGTATTTCTTACCGACATTACATTCATGTTCACACACTCATTTCAGTTGTCGGTGTTCATACTCTTTCATTGTAATATCCATGTTAGTTTATTTCTTTTTTCTGCTTTCTTCTTGTGTGTTTGAAAAACCTTCAGAAAAACCAAAAAAATTAGTTGTAGTTAGTTTACTTTCTATGCATGCTTAGTAGTAATATTAATAGAAAACCCAAAAAGTTTTCTCATTCTTCTTTTGTTTGTTGGGAGCTTTCCCGTGTAAATAGTTTTTCTGGTTCTTGTTTCTCTTTCTTCAGAAAAACAAAAACTCCAAAAATATTTCAGTGTGTTTCTTTGAAATTATTTTCTTTTCTTTGGGGGTCGAGAGGAGAAGACCACGATGAAAATGTTGAGTGGCTCTCATATGCATTATTGTTGATCTAACAAAGACCCATATTACCTTGTCTTCTCCCTTGAATAAATGTTTGCAGATTCCAGCTTAGTCCAATGCATGTGCACTATTATTATTTATCCACACCGTTCGGTCATGCAAGTGAAAGTTAATAATGACGATATATGATGAAATGATTAAGATGAGGAAAAGCTGGTATGAACTTGACCTATCTTGTTTTTGTAAATATGATTAGTTCATCGTTCCTGATTCAGCCTATTATGAATGAAACATGTTTGCAATGACAATTAGAGATTATAGTTACTCATGCCATGCTTAATTAGCTAGGAGCTTATAATGGTTTAGCTTGTGTGCCAACATGGAAATTAAAATAGTTGTGGTGTAGTATGATAGGATGGTATCCTCCTTTGAATGATTCGAGTGGCTTGACTTGGCACATGTTCACGCATGTAGTTGAAACAAAATCAACATAGCCTCTAAGATATTTATGTTCATGGTGATTTATATCCTACTTATGCTTGCACTCAATGTTGGTTAATCTCAATGCATGTTTATGATTGTTGTCGCTCTCTAGTTGGTCGCTTCCCAGTCTCTTTCTAGCCTTCACTTGTACTAAGCGGGAATACTGCTTGTGCATCCACTTCCATAAACCCCAAGGTTGTTCCATATGAGTCCACCATACCTACCTATATGCGGTATTTACCTGCCGTTCCAAGTAAATTTTCAAGTGCCAAACTCTAAACCTTCAAATGATAATCTGTTTTGTATGCTCGAATCACTCAAGTAGCAACTAGGGTTGTCAATATCTTCCATGCTAGATGGGTTATTCTCACGATGAGTGGACTCTGCTCATCATTCATGAGAAAATGGCTGGTACCCGGGATGCCCAGTCCCATGCTCAAATCAAATCAAAATAATTGCAAACAAAACCCCCCCAGGTCTGTTGTTATTTGGACGGTACCTGTTGTTTCAGACCAGCCGTGGAGTGTGCTTGTTGGTGGTGGGGGAGTATAAACTTTACCATTCTGTTTGGGAACCACCTATAATGTATGTAGCATGGAAGATACCGAGATCTCTTAGTTGTTATGTTGACAATGAAAGCATGCCGCTCAAAATATTATTTATCTCTATTTTAAAACTCGGGCTCTGGCACCTCTGCAAATCCCTGCTTCCCTCTGCGAAGGGCCTATCTATTTACTTTTATTGCTGAGTCATCATGCTCTTATAAAAGGCACTAGTTAGAGAGCACCATTGTCATTTGTATGCATTGTTATTAACTTATATTGAGTATGACTGGAAATCTTTTACCATGAATTACAATGTCTAGTCAGTCCTTGATCTTCAGGGGTGCTCTGCATTTATGTTTTGCGGCCTCAGAAAGGGCTAGCGAGATACCATCTTGTTATATCATATCATGATTGTTTTGAGAAAGTGTTGTCATCTGAGATTTATTATTATTGCTCGCTAGTTGATTGTGCCATTGATATGAGTAAATGTGAGACCTAAAAGTTATTCTGAATACGGTTAGTTCATGATCTTTGCTGAAAACTTGAATGCTGGCTTTACATATTTGCAACAACAAGATCAAATAGAGTTTGTAAAAGTTTTTCTTTATCACTTTCAGTTTGTCAACTGAATTACATGAGGACAAGCAATGGGTTAAGCGTGGGGAGTTGATACGTCTCCGTCGTATCTACTTTTCCAAACTCTTTTGCCCTTGTTTTAGACTCTAACTTGCATGATTTGAATGGAACTAACCCGGGCTGACGCTGTTTTCAGCAGAATTGCCATGGTGTTGTTTTTGTGTAGAATATAAAGTTCTCGGAATAACCTGAAACTTCACGGAGATAAGTTTTGGAATTAATAAAAAATATTGGCGAAAGAATCAAGTGAAGGGGGCCCACACCCTGTCCACAAGGGTGGGGGCGCGCCACCCGACCTTGTGGGCCTCCTGGACCTCCACCGACCTCAACTCCAACTCCATATATTCTCTTTCGGGGAGATAAATTAGACAGAAGGATTCATCGCGATTTACGATATGGAGCTGCCGCCAAGCCCTGTTCTTCCTCGGGAGGGCAGATCTGGAGTCTGTTCGGGGCTCCGGAGAGGGGAATCCGTCGCCATCGTCATCATCAACCATCCTCCATCACCAATTTAATGATGCTCACCGCCGTGCGTGAGTAATCCCATCATAGGCTTGCTTGACCGTGATGGGTTAGATGAGATTTACCATGTAATTGAGTTAGTTTTGTTAGTGTTTGATCCCTAGTATCCACTATGTTCTAAGATTGATGTTGCTATGACTTTGCTATGCTTAATGCTTGTCACTAGGGCCCGAGTGCCATGATTTCAGAACTAGACCAATTATGTTTTCATGAATATATTTGTGTTCTTGATCCGATATTGCAAGTTATAGTCACCTACTACGTGTTATGATCCGGCAACCCCGGAGTGACAATAGTCGGGACCACTCCCGGTGATGACCGTAGTTTGAGGTGTTCATGTATTCACTAAGTGCTAATGCTTTGGTCCGGTACTCTATTAAAAGAAGGCCTTAATATCTCTTAGTTTCCATTAGGACCCCGCTGCCACGGGTGGGTAGGACAAAAGATGTCATGCAAGTTCTTTCCCATAAGCACGTAGGACTATATTGGGAATACGTGCCTACATTACATTGATGAATTGGAGCTAGTTCTGTGTCACCCTATGTTATAACCGTTGCATGATGAATGCCATCCAACATAATTATCCATCATTGATCCATTGCCTACGAGTTCGTTTCATATTGATCTTTGCTCTGTTACTTGTCCATTGCTACTGTCACGATTGCTACAAAACTGCTACTGTTACTATTGCCACCGTTACTGTTACTTCCATACTACTTTGCTACTAAATATTTTGCTGCAGATATTAAGTCTTTCAGGTGTCGTTGAATTGACAACTCAGCTGCTAATACTTGAGAACGTTCTTTGGCTCCCCTTGTGTTGAATCAATAAATTTGGTTAGAATACTCTACCCTCGAAAACTGTTGCGATCCCCTATACTTGTGGGTTATCAACACTTTCCGAAGAAACAACCTCAAGTTCATAGTATCAATTCTGTGGGAAAAATTTCAACTATTACTATTGGAGGTTTTGAATTCCCTCTTCCTACTGTCAAAAAGAAATATGATATTCTTATTGTTGGGGACATGCATATCCCCGTTGAGGTAACCTAGTGTTATTCGAAAATTCTCCGGTTTCATGTCATTTGGAAGAAGTTTGTTAATAAGACTTGATCAACCTTTTTGATGGATTCCTTTTGATGAGCATGAGATGGATGAATTTAGAAGGCACAACTTTCTGTACCCACTTTTTACTTTCTGATATTTATATTAAATAAAGCAAAAATAGTATTTTCTGTCTGTTTTCTGAATTATCCATGCAATAAAAATGTCCCGAAAATAAAAGTTCTCCAAATGCGCTGAAAATTTAGTATGATTTTTTTAAGAATATTTGAGAATTTCTTTCACTAAGAACACACCAGGGGGCCTCACCAGTGGGCCACAAGGGTGGAGGGCGCGCCCCTCCCCGACCTTGTGGGCCCCACATGGCCCCCTCCACTTATTCCAGCACCCATCCACTTCGTCTTCCACCAGAAAAAATCATCCCATAGCTCAAACTCGTGTTCTTGCTCATTTTGTTGTCATTTTCGATCTCCTTGCTCAAAGCTCCATTCGTTCTTCGGTATGTAACTACTCCAATGGTCCAATTTGTTTTTGTTCTAGTGCTTTATTTATTGCAAATTTTTGCTGCTGTGGTGACCTTGTTCTTGAGCTTGCATGTCAAATTTATATAGTCCAATGTAGTTTTGATGCATGATATAGCCTCTAGGCACTTGTAGGAGTAGTTGCTATCAATTTTGTTGAGTTTGGTTCACTTTTATTTTGAGTCTCTAAAAATTTCAGAAAATTTCAGAGGAAGAAAATGATGAGGAGATTGTTGAGAGGTTCCTCGAGCCGGTGTTCGAAGGAAAGAGAAAATGAGGAGAAGGAGAAGCCCAAGTACAGTCTTCCTCGAAAATGATTTGAATGGAACTAACACGGACTGACGCTGTTTTCAGCAGAATTGCCATGGTGTTATTTTTTTGCAGAAATAAAAGTTCTCGGAATGACCGGAAAATTCACGGAGATCAGTTTTGGAATAAATAAAAAATATTGGCGAAAGAATCAACCAAAGGGGGCCCACACCCTGGCCACAAGGGTGGAGGGCGCGGCCACCCCCTCGGGCGCGCCCTCTGTCCTTGTGGGCCCCCTGGAAATCCACCGACCTCTACTCCAACTCCATATATTCACGTTCGGGGAGAAAAAAAATCAAAGACAAGGATTCATCGCATTTTACGATACGGATCCGCCGCCAAGACCTGTTCTTCCTCGGGAGGGCGGGTCTGGAGTCCATTTTGGGCTTCGGAGAGGGGAAATCATCGCCATCGTCATCATCTACCATCCTCCATCACCAATTTCATGATGCTCACCACCGCGCGTGAGTAATTCCATTGTAGGCTTGCTGGACGGTGATGGTTGGATGAGATTTACCATGTAATCGAGTTAGTTTTGTTGGGGTTTGATCCCTAGTATCCACTATGTTCTAAGATTGACGTTGCTATGACTTTGCCATGCCTAATGCTTGTCACTAGGGCCCGAGAGCCATGATTTCAGATCTGAACCTATTATGTTTTCATGAATATATTTGTGTTCTTGATCCTATCTTGCAAGTTATAGTCACCTACTAGTTATGATCCGGCAACCCCAGAGTGACAATAGTCAGGACACTTCCCAGTGATGACCGTAGTTTGAGGAGTTCATGTATTCACTAAGTGCTAATGCTTTGGTCCGGTACTCTATTAAAAGGAGGCCTTAATATCCCTTAGTTTCCAATAGGACCCCGCTGCCATGGGAGGGTAGGACAAAAGATGTCATGCAAGTTCTTTTCCATAAGCACATATGACTATATTCGGAATACATGCCTACATTATATTGATGAATTGGAGCTAGTTCTGTGTGTCGGTGTCAAAACCGGCGGATCTCGGGTAGGGGTCCCAAACTGTGCGTCTAGGATCGATGGTAACAGGAGACGGGGGACACGATGTTTACCCAGGTTCGGGCCCTCTCTATGGAGGTAATACCCTACTTCCTGCTTGATTGATCTTGATGAATACGAGTATTACAAGAGTTGATCTACCACGAGATCATAATGGCTAAACCCTAGGAGCCTAGCCTATGTGTGTATGGTAATGAATGTCCTCTATCCGGACTATGCTCTCCGGTTTATATAGACATCGGAGAGATATAGGGTTACATGGAGTCGGTTACATAAGAATCTTCACAGCTGGTCGCCTAGCTTGCCTTCCACGCCAAGGAAAGTCCAATCCGGACACGTGTATAGTCTTCGCCCTTCGTATCTTCACAGCCCATCAGTCCGGCCCAATGAATAACAGGCCGGACACCCGAGGACCCCTTAGTCCAGGACTCCCTCAGTAGCCCCTGAACCTGGCTTCAATGACATGGAGTCCGGCGCGCAGATTGTCTTCGGCATTGCAAGGCGGGTTCCCCTTTCTCCGAACTCCAAGATAGTCTTCGGATGCGATGATTGTATCTGGACCTGTTACACACACCATACACAACCGCAGAGAGAATATAATATTTGCACGAATCTAATCTGTTGACAGCTTCTTTTCAACACGGCATTGCGTCTGTCCGGTCATAATTTCGAACCATCTTTTTATCTGCCATCCCACGTTCCGAGACGCAGTTGCTATTGGCACGTCTTGTCGAAGCAGAGATCGTGTCTCCTTATTGCGGGATTCTCATCAATGCGGGCATGGGTAACTCAACCGTGCCGTTTATGCAGCCCTTGGGAACAGGCGAGTTTTCAGGACGAGTTGGAGGCGCTTGATATTCGCGGCCTTTATAAGGGGGTAAGGACACTCTCCCTTTGCCCACACCCTTCTTCATCCTTAGTCCTTCCTTCCTCGAGCTCTAGCGCCCAAGCTTTAGCTTTTCCTCGTTCGAGAAGGCACTCCAATCATGTCCGGATCCGGAGCTGGATACAAGTGGATGGCCTCCTCCGTTAAGAAGAAGGACATCGCGGGGCTCCGGGAGGCTGGCTATTTAGCCAAGGAGATTGCTCACCGACTCCCGGCAAAAGGGCAAACCGTCCCTACCCCCGAGCCCCATGAGAGGGTTGTGTTTCTCACACACTTCGTCCGCGGGCTGGGATTCCTCCTTCATCCATTTGTCCATGGATTGATGTTTTACTATGGGTTGGACTTCCATGATCTGGCCCCCAACTTTATACTCAACATCTCAGCATTTATCATTGTGTGCGAAGCCTTTCTCCGCATCCCGCCTCACTTCGGTCTATGGCTGAAGACCTTCAACATGAAACCAAAGGTGGTGAGCGGTCAACAAGCAGAGTGCGGAGGCGCCATGGTGGGCAAATTGCCCAATGTCACCTGGCCCGAAGGCTCCTTCGCGGAGACGGTGAAGGGATGGCAGTCGGGGTGGTTTTACATCACCGAGCCGCGTGACACCGATTTTGCAGCAGCCCCTGAATTCCGATCCGGAGTTCCGATGCGGCTCACTTCCTGGCAAGAAAAGGGCCACCTGGGGATCCTTGGACGAGATAACTGGGCTCCAGACATGCGTCCAGAACATGATAACCAAAAAGATCAAGCTTTTGAATGTGATCCAGGTTATGCTCATTCGCCAGATCCTTCCGTGCCAACGCCGAACTTGCTATTTGTGGGAGTACGACCCCACCGAGCACCAGACGCTGCGAGGGATCTTCGGCACAACGCACGAAGGCATCTGGAAAGCACTCTTCAAGGCCGACGAGACGCCCCCGCCCACGACTGAAAATCGCGGGCTTAGCTCAAAGCGCCAGGCCAATTCGGTAAGTCTTTTAGTGTTTTTGAGGTACACCCTTCGGCGGCATATTTTGAGGAGGGATACTGAGTTCCTCCACCTACTTTACCAGGCCTGGATCAAGGTGGCGGAGTAGATTAACTGTCCGGCTCCGCTTCCTGAGGAGGAAGAATTCCCGCTTCTGACAAAGATGTTGTTTCCGGCGCCGTATGACGTGCCAGAGAAGATGGCCAAGAAGGCGGCCAAAGGGGCCAAGAAAGGCCCTTGCCAAAAAGGCGCTCCGGGCAGGTCGTCCGAGGATGAGACTTCCTCTTCGTCCGATGATGACGACAAAGAGGAAGAAGAAGAAAATGATTCCCCACCTGAGGTAGGGAGGAAGAAGAGGGCGGCCCTCCCGGATCCGGAGGCGAAAGCGCCTAAGAGGGTTAAAGGCTCCCAAGCGGATAACTGCGTGTGGGATATTGATAGCAGTCCGGAGCGACCTCGCCGGACCAAGCCTCGGGCCACTTCGTAAGTACCAGAATCCGCAATCGTATGGCCCTCCTGGTTTGTAGTATTGACATATTGGAAGCCTTGTTACTGCAGTCCGGCATGCGATGGCTCCCCGCAATCCTCGACTGAGGATTCGCTGGACTCGAAGGAGATGGCTAGCATATCTCCTCCACCTGCTCATTCCGTCTCACTCAAGGGTGATGACGAGGTGGTGTCCAAAAAGACTTTCCCAGGCCGGGGGGGGGGGGGGGGAGATTCCGGAAATCATCGGGGTGATGTCCCAAGATGACTTTTCGGCCACCGGACATGCGGGGAAAAAAGTCCCCATGGGTACTGGCGACGGGGCCCGAGTTCCATTTGGACCTCAGCCGCATACCATTCCGGAGATCTACACGGCTCCAGGGTCCAACGAGCGGCATTCCCTGCAAGGAGAGAATATGCCTGTTCCACCGGTGACCTTTGTCCAACCAGAGGCGCTGGATAATCTCCTGCAGGCGCTACGAGGCGCCTCTATTGTGGATGAACATCGTGTCCTTATGGACACGGTGATAGAGAAGGTTCAGTTCGTCAAAGGCGGACTGACAAAAGCCTGCACTAGCCTTCTAACGGGCTTTGAGGTAAGCAATGTGATTGTAGGAAAAATATCACAGTATAGACAGTAGCCCCTGATGCTCTGTTTGGTGTTCGAGAAGAAAAGCCGAACAGAGGATCGAGAATAAATATTGCAGGAGTCTAACATGAGTTGTCTATGTGAATAAGCAGGTATCGCTTAAGGCTGCAACTACTCATGCTGCGAAGATCTCCGGACTGAAGCAGAAACTAGAGCGGGTCGAGGAGGAGCTCGGCCTCGTGAAGAAGCAGCTGGAGGATAACCAAGGTATGCAGTAACCTGTAGGTATATTTTGAAAAAATGAATAGTCCGACTGGACTAAGGTGTCATAAACTTTATTAGGGGCCACGACCGAGGTGGCAACTCTTAAGAAGGCGCTAGCTGAGGCCGAGGACAAAGTGGCCAAGGAACGCGCCTCGCGCGAGAAACACGAGGCCCGGGTTGACGAGGCGCAGCAATAGCTCCAGGGCGTGATAGAGAGATTTGAGTCCCTGGAGCGTGATTGTAAGGCGCAACAGTCCGAATTGGCGAAAGTCCACCAGAGCGCACAGGATGCACGAGCCGAAGCCCAGAGCGCCCTCCAGGAAATTCAGGCGGCCAAGATGATTACAGCGGGTAAGTCTTTCACCATGCATAGCAAGTATATAGAAGAAACGTTCCTTGTACTTATCCTGAATTTGGATTTTCCAGGGGCGTTTGCAGATCTGCCGCATAGTGTATCGTATGCTGCCGAGTATTACAGAGCCGAGGAAGGGATGTCTACAGAGAAGCTATTCTAGTCCCAACATCTAGGATCCGAACATCCGTTACCCTTCAGCGACCAGCTAAAGCAGTTGGTCAAGCTGCACAGGTTGGCAGAGCTAGCCATGAAGGACCTGATAGTCAGGCTGTGGCCTGCCGATCCTATACCTAGCAGCTAATTCGGGCTTGTGCAACGGCTTCTGAGTGCCTGTCCGCGGCTCGAAGCCGTGAAGCGGTCGGTCTGCATTGAAGGTGCGTGTATGGCCTTTGCCCGCGTCAAGACGCATTGGGCGAAGCTGGATGCCAAGAAGCTGATGACCGAGGGACCGCCGGAGGGCAAGGAGCATCGCCGACCCGAGCACTATTTTGACGGTGTTCTGGAGGGGTCACGCCTTGTGGCGGAACAATGTTCGAAGGATGTTATATTCCCATGAGAACATGTGTATTACCTTGTTCTGTAATATGGAACAATGATGTTATGTAGTATAATGTTTATGATTCAAATTTTACCTCCTGTGAGGCCATTTATTAATTCTGAGGGTTGACCAGTCGTCGGCTTCTGCCCCCACGTAGATAGTATGGGGGTGTTTGGGATAAATCTAAACACTCTTTACTCCACATTCTGGTCCTTAAAGGAGGTGTTTAGCTCAACGAACAAGGCAATCAGACTATGCGGCCTTTACCGCCCTCACTTAGCCATAGAAGTTTGACAATTAATAAAGTTGGCGAAGCCCCTAGTGTTCGGAAGGCCGAATTACGGGCGTTATACACGCCTAATCGGAAGAACCGATTCTTCCCAAGAAGCGGAAAAAATCTCCAACGATTTGGAAGCTCTCGAACAGCTGACCGGCTCTCGCCGCATCATGACAGTCAGTTTTCGGCTTTCTCTACTGAGGTGATCGTCTGGAAGAACTGGGACACAATCGCAGTAGTTCTCCCTTAACTACCCTAGCCGATGTAGCGGATCGTAAGGTAGTAAGCACACGAGCCGGGCAACCCAACTATTGACCAAAGACATGATTCGGAGCCGATGCATATAATGCCATAAGTTCGGGGTGCCGAACTATACTGTAAAAGTGTTCGGACTTTTATTGCCGTGATGCAGGGTGTAATGAAGCCCCTGGCGTAGTAATACGTACCATGGTGTACGTGTGCAATGAGTAATTAATACCGAGGTGAGGAAACGGGAAAATGAAGTAGTAAGCTGATGCTACCGTGTATTCACCATTGTGGTGTAGCTAGTACGTTGAGGCGTACTTTGTACAAGTAATGCAATAAGCAAGTAAGTCTATTTAACACGCCGCCACCAAGGGCGAGCTACATGCGAGTATGAAAAGCAATTATGGCCATAGTTTAGTAGAGACCACCTGAGGATTCCCTTGTAAGCCAGAGCTCCGTGCCTCCTTGGTGTGTTCTGCTGGCGGGTTGTCCGTCTAGTCCTCGAAAAGAGAAGAAAACCCGTAAAAAGGAAAAGTAAAAGCATGCGAATCCCAGGGTCGGTCAAGCCGTACTGTGGATTGCGAATGGGGTATGCCTCCGTCAATACCCATGGGGTTTCGAGTGCGTAATTGTGTACACGTGGTACGAATGCCACCACCTCATTGAGACTGGGATGGAGGCCGAATTGCTAGTCGAGCTCTTGACGAGCCGCGCCTTCCTATTGCAGCGTAGTTCGGAACCTCTTAATGATGTCCGAGGGCTCGACAACCATACTTTGGTGCTGCTTGAGAAGGCCGCTCTGTGCTTCTGCTGCTAGGGCGGCGGTGTGCTCCTCTGTTCAGAGGGAGGGTTCCGTATTGCCATTGACTGTTATGACGCCGCGTGGACCGGGCATCTTGAGCTTGAGATAAGCATAGTGTGGCACTACATTGAATCTAGCAAACGCGGTTCGTCCGAGCAGCACGTGATAGCCGCTGCAGAAGGGGACGATATCGAAGATTAACTCTTTGCTTCGGAAGTCGTCCGGAGAACTGAAGACCACCTCCAGCGTGATTGAGCCCGTACAGCGGGCCTCTACGCCTGGACTCCTTTAAAGGTAGTCTTTGTTGGTTTGATTCGTGAGGGGTCAATGCCCATCTTCCGCACTGTGTCTTGATAGAGCAGGTTGAGGCTGCTATCACCGTCCATCAGGACTCATGTTAGGTGAAACCGTCAATAATTGGGTCGAGGACTAGTGCGGCTGAACCGCCATGGCGGATACTGGTTGGGTGATCTCGACGATCGAAGGTGATCGGGAATGATGACCACGGATTGAATTTTGGGGCGACTGGCTCTACCGCGTAGACGTCCCTAAGTGCTCGCTTACGCTCCCTTTTGGGGATGTGTGTAGCGTATATCATGTTCACCGTTTTGACTTGAGGGGGAAATTTCTTCTGCCCTCCAGTGTTCGGCTGCCGGGGCTCTTCGTCATCGTCCTCGCTCTGTGATTCCCTTTCCTTGTTTCTGCTGTTTATCTTGCTAGCTTGTTTGAATACCCGGCAATCTCTGTTAGTATGGCTGGCCGGTTTGTCTGGGGTGCCGTGTATCAGGCAAGGACGATCGAGTATGCGGTCCAAGCTGGATGGTCCTCCGCTGATCCTTTTATAGGGCTTCTTTCGCTGGTCGGACTTGGAGCCACTGAATCCGGCGTGACCTATAGTGTCGTCGGTGTTGTCGCCATTGCTTCGGCGTTTGTGTCTATTGCGCCGGAGCTTTCCGGTGCTGTTCTTAGCCTCAGTGGGGCGTGCCTCGCTGGCTGTGTTTTTACTACGAGCCAGCCAGCTGTCCTCACCCGCACAAAAGCGGGTCATGAGTGCCGTAAGGGCTGCCATAGACTTCGGCTTTTCTTGCCCGAGGTGGCGTGCTAGCCATTCGTCACGGATGCTGTGTTTGAAGGCTGCTAGGGCCTCGACATCCGGACAGTCAACGATCTGGTTCTTTTTGGTTAGGGACCTAGTCCAGAATTTTCTGGCTGATTCTCCAGGTTGTTGAACTATGTGGCTTAAGTCATCGGTATCTGGTGGTCGGACATAAGTTCCTTGGAAGTTATCAAAGAAAGCCTCTTCCAAGTCTCCCAGCTGCCGATGGAATTCCCGGGCAGGCTATTTAACCAGTGTCGAGCTGGTCCTTTGAGCTTTAATGGGAGGTATTTGATGGCGTGGAGGTCATCTCCTCGAGCCATATGGATATGGAGAATGAAATCCTCGATCCATACTGCGGGATCGGTTGTGCTGTCGTATGATTCAATGTTGACAGGCTTGAACCCCTCGGGGAATTTGTGATCCAGTACTTCATCTGTGAAGCAGAGGGGGTGTGCGGCGCCTCTATATTGGGCCGCATCATGGCATAACTCTGATGGAGTCTGTCTGCGGTATTCGGCCCGGGCGTGGTTAGGTTCATCACGTCCAAATAGGTAGCCGTCGTCGTGCCTTGAGGCACGCCCTCGCGATCCGTAGATCGATCTTGTATGTCCTGCTCTATCATCCAGGATCTGCCGGAGGTCGTGAGTGTGACCCCAAACTCTTCCATCTCTATTTTTACGAGGCGGTGGGGCAGGCTGCTGTTCGGCCTGAGTTGCGGCTTTATCCCGGCCGTGGGGTGGCCGGTCGGCCGCCCTGTCTCGACCACGTGGTGGTCGTTCCGCATTACGCGAGGGAGACGTGTGCTCTGGTGCTTCCTCATCGAATTGAGGTAGCAGTCTGCGTTTCGGGCAGCTCTTGGCTGGGCGCCTGAGGCCGTATTCTTCGGCTGTCAGGACATTAGTCCATCTGTCGACGAGCAGATCTTGTTCAGCTTGAAGCTGCTGCTGTTTCTTTTTCAGGCTCCTTGCAGTGGCTATGAGCTGAAGCTTAAAGCGCTCCTGCTCCAGTGGATCCTCAGGCACGATGAAGTCTTCGTTGCCGAAGCTTTATCTCCTCCTTGGAGGGTGGACGGTAACTATCATCCTTCGAGTCATCTTCTATGGCCTGTTCATCAGGGTTGTCTTACCTGTTGTCATGTTCCTCCTGTTCGGATGTAGCTCCTATAGGGTCTTCGTTGTTTTTGGCGTCGCCCGGAGTACTATTTTCTCCCGTGCCAGTATTGCTATCTTTTGAGCGGCGAGACTTAGAGCGGCGTTTGGGGCGCCGGCTCTTGGACTGCGTCTCAGATGGTTTATTCGTGTCTGACTCCTCTTTGTCATCGCCAGATCCTTTAGGTGTATCGACCATGTACACATCGTACGAGGAGGTTGCCGTCTAGCGTCCAGTAAATGGCGGGTCT
Organism: Triticum aestivum; assembly: GCF_018294505.1. Taxonomy (NCBI): domain Eukaryota; kingdom Viridiplantae; phylum Streptophyta; class Magnoliopsida; order Poales; family Poaceae; genus Triticum; species Triticum aestivum. The sequence continues at coordinate 134,877,706 of NC_057802.1, forward strand.
TGGCCTTGCTCCTTGTTGGCATTGTCGTCCATATCGTCGATGTCTTCGGAGCCATAGTCAAGCACGTCAGTTAGGTCATCGATGGTGGCTATGAAGTGGCTGGCGGGTGGGAAGCGAAATTCCTCGTCATCTGCCTCTAATTCGAACCGAACATAGTTCGGCTGTGAGTCCTCCTCCAAGGATAAGTTCTTTAAAGAATTTAGCACGTCACCAAAAGGTGAGTGCTAGAAGAAGTCTGCGGCGCCAAATTTGAAAATCGATAACCAATCCAGCTCGGTGTCCGCAGGCGCACCTGATCCAGAACGTGTAGCCAGAAATGAGTCCGGAGTTCCATTGACGCAAGTATTGCAGGATGTCGAGTCCGTGTGCGGCTCCAACGCCGTGGACTTTGTGGCCTCGGAGGGCACGATCTGCTTCGGTTCTGAGGCCGTTGCAGCAACAGGATCCATCTCCTGGGTGTGATCCGATGACGGATTTAAGTCATGTTCAACGGAGAGAGGGGGAGCGACTGCCGCCGTCTCGAACCCATCGAAGATCAAGTCTCCATGGGTATCCGCGACGCAGTTCAAGCTTCCAAATCTGGCCTGATGGCCAGGGGCGTGGCTATCGACCTGCTCCAGATGGCCAAGCGAGTTGGCCCGCAGTACGAAATCGCCGAACACAAAGGTTTGTCCGGGGAGGAAGGCTTCTCCCTGAATGGCGCCATTACTAACAATCGAAGGGGCCATCGAGTCCTTTACCGACGGCACAGTGGAACTCTCAATGAAAGCACCAATGTTGGTATCAAAACCGGCGGATCTTGGGTAGGGGGTCCCAAACTGTGCGTCTAGGATCGATGGTAACAGGAGATGGGGGACACGATGTTTACCCAGGTTCGGGCCCTCTCTATGGAGGTAATACTCTACTTCCTGCTTGATTGATCTTCATGAATACGAGTATTACAAGAGTTGATCTACCACGAGATCATAATGGCTAAACCCTAGGAGCCTAGCCTATGTGTGTATGGTAATGAATCTCCTCTATCTGTACTATGCTCTCCGGTTTATATAGACACCGGAGATATCTAGGGTTACATGGAGTCGGTTACATAAGAAGGAATCTTCACAGCTGGTCGCCTACCTTGCCTTCCACGCCAAGGAAAGTCCAATACGGACACGGGTATAGTCTTCGGCCTTCGTATCTTCACAGCCCATCTGTCCGGCCCAATAAATAACAGGCCGGACGCCCGAGGACCCCTTAGTCCAGGACTCCCTCACTGTGTCACCCTATGTTATAACTGTTGCATGATGAATGCCATCCGACATAGTTATCCATCATTGATCCATTGCCTACAAGCTCGTTTCATATTGATCTTTGCTCTGTTACTTTTCCGTTGCCACTATTACAATTGCTACAAAACTGCTACTGTTACTTTTGCCACCATTACTGCTACTTCCATACTACTTTGCTACTAAATATTTTGCTACAGATGTTAAGTCTTTCAGGTGTGGTTGAATTGACAACTCAGCTGCTAATACTTGAGAGTATTCTTTGGCTCCCCTTGTGTCGAATCAATAAATTTGGGTTGAATACTCTACCCTTGAAAACTGTTGCGATCCCCTATACTTGTGGGTTATCACCTTCCTCCGCCATTCGATCACCGGAGCCGTCATGATCCCCTTCCTCCTCCATTGTTGGATCACCGGAGCCGTCATCCTCTCCTTCCTGACCATCAATGTCATTGAGAAACGACAAGGGATCACCTCCGGCGAGGATTATATCCCCCAACAATTGTTCTTGTTCTAAGTCTCTTTCCATAGTTTCTGCAAATATTACAACATGGCAATATACAAACATGAGAGATGGATTAGTGGCAAACATAGACCTAGCTAATCACAACAAGGAATCATATGCATATATGAGCAATGGATTAGTTGCGGACCGCCTCTCTCATGCATGTCCGTCGTCCCCCCTCATGTCAAAGTTATCGGGGTTATACTTTCAGGAGAGGACACTTTGCAAAAAATAATCGCTATGCAGGAGATCAAACTATCCATTCTACCCCATTGACCTATGCCGCCAACGATAGATCGACAACGACGCTCTTTCTTCTAGGGTTTGGGTGGCCTCGATAGTTGGTTAGGCGAGCGGACCGCCTCTCTCTCATGCACGTCCGACGTCCCCCTCATGTCGAAGTTATCGTGGAGGGGGTAAATCGACAACGACGCTCTTACTTCTAGGGTTTGGGTGGCCTCGATAGTTGGTCGAGCGAGCGGACCGGGAGTAAATTTTAACTTAGTGAGTCTGTTAACTCATTTTAAAATATGAAAATTTTAGCTTAGTAAATCACATAGATCAAACTACAAAAAGGAACCACATGCATATGAGCTATGTATGAGTGGCTATCATCAAGCAAACATTGAATCAATTAACAGTTTCAGACTTAGTGAAATATGGGCTTAGCAGATTCGTACACGATTCACTTTTGCAAGGAACGTTATGACATGTAGATGAATCCTAACATGAGAGCAATTGACACCATCATGTATAGCAAAGAGAGTACATCAACTTTCATATACAAATCATCTCCATCGGGTAAACGGTTACATAGATACAAGCATCACGAAATTGCAAAAAAAAGAGCGGAGACACTTCATATAAGTCTTTTACATGGACAAAAAAATTCTAGCTTTGTTACAAACATATGAACATATGAACATTTTCTATATACATCAATCCATCCATCCATCCATACATATATACATACATACATGGACAAAAAAATTCTATGAACATAAAAAATTCTAACTTTTGCATATGAACATACATACATTTTCCTTTTTACTTAAATGTAACTTTTGCATATGAACATACATACATAAAAAATTCTAACTTTTGCATATTCTTTGCAAATTCTAACTTTTGCATATGCAAAATTCTAACTTTTGCATTCTTTGCATATGAACATACATACATTTTCTTTTTTTTCTTAAATGCAACTTTTGCATATGAACATACATACATAAAAAATTCTAACTTTTGCATATTCTTTGCAAATTCTAACTTTTGCATATTCTTTGCATATGAACAATCCATCCATCGCATATTCTTTACATGGCGGCGGCAGCGCGCAGGGCGGTGGTGGCGGCGCGCGACGATAGCGCACGGCAGGGGCAGCGACGGCGACAATGCAGGGGAAGGGGCCGAAGCGGAGCTCACTGCGGGAGGTAGGGCGTCGGGGCAGGGCGTCGGGGCATCGACATCGGGGCGGGCGGACGGAGTGCGGGCGACCGGAGAGCGCGGGAGGCGTCAGCGGGGCGCGGGGGGAAGGATGGGAGGAGGGGAACAGCGCAACGGCTCACTGTGGGAGCGGGGACGGCATCGGGGTAGCTCGGCGACAGCGACGACGGCTGCCGGATTGCGGGCAGCGACGGCGAGGAGGCCCGGCGAGGGCGAGGACGTCGGTGTCGAGGGAAGCAGCCTAGCGGCATCGAGGGTGGGCGTCGGGGGAGAGAATGGGGGAGTGGGGGAAATTTTTTAAGTGCTCCCTACAAAGGGCTTCAGTCCCGGTTGGTGGCGCCAACCGGGACGAAAGGGTGGCCTTTCGTCCCAGTTGGGGCCACCAACCGGGACTAAAACTCCTTTTCAGCATCCGAAAGGGCGGGAAGCAAAGCACTTTAGTCCCGGTTGGTGGCACCAACCGGGACCAAAGGGCTGGTGCTGCCACTGCCACATGTTTAGTCTCACCTCGCTAGTTGAGAGGCGTGCGGACTGGTTTATAAGCCCCGCTCCCACAGTGCTATCGAACTCCTCTCTATTGCAGGCAGTACTAGCCTATCTCACACCCTGTTGGGCCTACTGGGCCCGCGGGCCTGCATAATGGCCCATATACAGACGGGTTTCTAGTCGTATGCAGGCCGTGTTGCCCTAGTAGGCGGGCAATTTTTTTCTGTTATTTTAGTTCATTCTTTTTAACAATAAATACTTTGATAATTTTAGTTAATACTTTAGCTGATTCTTTTTAGTTCATTCTTTTTAATTAATGTTTTAGTTGATTCTTTTTAGTTCATTCTTTTTAACACATAAATACTTTGATAATTTTAGTTAATATTTTAGTCGATTCTTTTTAGGTGATTCTTTTTAGTTAATGTTTTAGTTCATTCTTTTTACTTAATATTTTAGTTGATTCTTTTCAACAAATAAATACTTTGATAATTTTAGTTAATATTTTTTTACTCTTTTTAGTTCATTCTTTTCAACAAATAAATACTTTCATAATTTTAGTTAATATTATTTTGATTCTTTTTAGTTCATTCTTTTTGCTATTAGTTCATTATTTGAGCTAAATGACTCAGAAATTGAAAATCACTACAAATGAACTCTAAAAAGGTTGAAACTTGGCATGGTATCATCATTTCACCCACATAGCATGTGCTAAAAAGTTGATAGGGTTATGACAAAAACTAGATGCACTTCGTGTACAAAATGGACATTCTCTTTCGAAGTATCACGGTTTCAGACGAAAACTCATCTGTTACAAAGGGATTTCATTTTTTTGAACTTATTTCAACTCCAGACTTTTTGTGCGTTCAACATGCACCATTAAAAGCCACATCATCAATTTTCAACCTTTCTCACTTCATTTGGTATTTTTCATGCATTTAATGATTTTTTAGCTAAATGACCGTGAAATTGAAAAGCACTACAAATGAACTCAAAAAGGTTGAAACTTGGCATGGTATCATCATTTCATCCACATAGCATGTGCTAAAAAGTTGAGAGGGTTACGGCAAAAACTGGATGCACTTCGTGTACAAAATGGACAATCTCTTTTGAAGTATCAGGGTTTCGGACGAAAACTCATCTGTTACAAAGGGATTTCATTTTTTTGAACTTATTTCAACTCTAGAATTTGTGTGCGTTCAACATGCACCATTGAAAGCCACATCATCAATTTTCAACCCTTTCTGACTTCATTCCGTATTTTTCATGCATTTACTAATTTTTTTAGCTAAATGACCGTGAAATTGAAAAGCACTACAAATGAACTCTAAAAAGGTTGAAACTTGGCATGGTATCATCATTTCACCCACATAGCATGTGCTAAAAAATTGAGAGGGTTACGACAAAAACTGGATCCACTTCGTGTCCAAAATGGACAATCTCTTTCGAAGTATCAGGGTTTCGGACGAAAACTCATCTGTTACAAAGGGATTTCAATTTTTTGAACTTATTTCAAATCTAGACTTTTTGTGCATTCAACATACACCATTAAAAGCCACATCATCAATTTTCAACCCTTTCTGACTTCGTTTGGTATTTTTCAGGCATTTATAGATTTTTTAGCTAAATGATCGTGAAATTGAAAAGTAGTACAAATGAACTCTAAAAAGGTTGAAACTTGGCATGGTATCATCATTTCACCCACATAGCATCTGCTAAAAAGTTGAGAGGGTTACGGCAAAAACTGGATGCACTTCGTGTACAAAGTGGACAATCTCTTTCGAAGTATCACGGCTTTGGACGAAAACTCATCTAATACAAAGGGATTTCATTTTTCTTCGCGTAATCAAAGCCATCATCAGAATAGTTGTGGAGAGAAAGCCATCATCAGTTCGTCTGTGTACGCAAGATTGTTCAGATCCACTGTTGTCATTTCGTACTGCGGGTCTACCTATACCTCGCTGTAAGTGCATCTATGTGACACCCAAGTTTTTATTTGGATTTTTCAAAAGGCTTTTATTTGACTTGAGGGGAGTGATCAAAAAATTTTCTTCAAGAGAACTCTCACTCTCAAATATTTTCTTTATGGCAAAAGTTTTATTTGGATTCAACCAAGATCTGTCTTTGGTCTTGGAGGTTCTTGCTTTTCACTTGGACTCAAGACAAAATATTTTCACTTGGGAAATGACTTTTGAAAATCTCCTTGAAAATTTGCACTATGGCTTTTGGAAAATCCTTTGCCACTTTCAACAATTCCTTCTTGCCATGGCCCTAGTGCAAATCCTCTCCCCTAACCCTTCCCTCACCTTTTGGATCATGTTTTACACCTAATCCAGCAAGTTGAACCTCCCCATGTGATTATTTCCATTTAAATTCTATTCAAATAATTTTCTGCCTCCTTTTCTAGCACTTGGAGATTTGCAAAGGAACTCCACTTTCTGTCTTGATTTTTGCCCCAAACCTTTTTCCCTCCTAGCTTTGAACCCTCAACCTAGAACCATGAAGATCCACTGGTCTTCAGTTCAAAATTTTCAAACTACACCTGCTGCAAGTTTGGACCAGATTTGTCAAATTTGGTGAAATTCATTCAAAACCTCCTCCAAAAATTCCAAATAAAATCAGGCAGCCTCTGGGTGCATTGAGTGGTCACCTCACCAAGTTACAACTCCAGAAAAATTCATCTCATAGCCAAAACCTTCTGTCGAACACCTGCAGTGCACTGTCTATGTCAAGTTCAGAAAGTTCAGAGAACACTGCAGTGACCTGCTGTCGTTTTCTTCAGAGAAGGACGTCGATCTCGCCAGTGCCACCGCGTCGCCTTGCTCCTCGTCCCCGCCCTCTTGTTCCTGCACCGCACGAACGCCTGGCGCCTTGCGGGCGTCGGCGACGAACAGCAGAAGGTGCGCCGCCCCATGACCGACGCCGGCGGCGGCTTTGCGGACGCCAGCGGGAGACACGGCGCCGACGACGCCACCCAGCGCCGCCCAAACCACCGGAGCCCGCCGCGTGGCCTTCCACTCCCCCGAATGCGCTGCCGCACTCGTCGTGAACCGCAGGGCACGGAGCACGCTCTTTGCCGCCGTTGAGCCCGTGCGGTCACCTCACCGTGGACCGACGCCATTACGCCAAGACCGACCCCGTTTAGCTGTGAGACGACTCCAGTAACCTCCACTGATGCTGCCTGGCCACTCAAACCTCCTGCCAATCCACTGCTCCGCCGTAATCGCTCGCCGGAGATTCTCCGTTCACGGCCACCCCGTCGATCTGCCTATAAATAGAGGCCCTGAGCTTCAACTCGAGCACCCACCATCCCTGCACTCCCCCTAGAGCAAGCCTAGCCACTGGTAGAGCCCCGAGGAGGCCTCCTTCCTCGACTCCGGCCGCCGCGACCCGCCACGGGAGCCAGCCCGATTCGCCCCCGTGTGTGCTCCTCCGCCTCCATTCTCTTGCCAGTAGCTTCACCTTGCATCCCTCGTTCTGACCCGCGCCTCAATTTGTAGCTTGCAACCCTCCACCGGAGTTCCCCATCCTCACCCGAGCCGCCGTCCGCCGGAGATAGTGTCGCCGTCGACGTGGTGCTCCCCGTTGGACGAGTCCACCACCCACCGACGCGGAAGAAGATGCTGAAGCTCTTGGTACCCTCCGTTTCTGCTAACTCGCCGTGGTTCGACGCCGGCATCCACCGCAGTCTTCGGGCGCCGGCGAGCTTTTTAAACCTGACAGGTGGACCCCGCCTGTCAGCCTCTATCCTATTCTCCTTCGAACCGTTTTCTATTGGCGCCTTCGGGCAAATACGTTTTCTCCTTTGCGCTTGTGCATTCCCAACCGAAGCGTTTTCTGTTTTCTCAATTAAAACCCTGGAACTTTTCTGTTTCATTACAGATAAGTCCCTGGACAAAAACCTTTATAACTTTTTAATAAAAAGGTGTTTTTGAGTGATTCTTTTTCTGACAATCTTCAAATTTTGTCTAGTTTTTTATGGGATTTATTTGAAAAATATTTGGAAAAGTTTCTATGCAAGTGTTGGTTTTCACGTTAGTACCCGTTTCGTGATTGTCGTAGGTTCCGGAAGAGGTGAAGGAGCCGCGAACTTCGCCGAGCTAGACTCCGACTTCTCCGAACCAGGCAAGCATGATTTGAACATTTGATATGACAGGTGTTCTGCATGTTCGCGTGAAAGTTTGTGCGTGGCATATGAGTATTGGTAACACTACTGGAATCAGGGATTTTGCCGTCTGCCAGTTCTTTGCCGTCAGCTTGCGGACGGCAAAGAAGGTCTTTGCCATCAGCTACCAAACAACAGACGGCAAAGAACAGGCAGACGACAAAGAAGGTCTTTGCCATCTGTCATTTCTTTGCCGTCTGCTGGCGGATGGCATAGAATCTTTGCCATCTGCCAGCGGACGGCAAAGAGGTGCCAGCAGACGGCAAAGATTCTTTGCCATCTGCTGGCGGACGGCAAAGAGGGTGGCTATCTTTTTTTCGGCTAAAAGGAAAACCGTTGCCCCCACCTCCTCTATCTCTATCCCCTCTCTCTCCGCCCCTGCCCCATAGCCGAGCGCCGCCCGACCCCGCCTCCCTCGACCACGTGCCGCTGCGCCACCTTGCCTCCGCCCGCCGGTGCGCGCCGCCACCTCACCAGAACCTAGGAGCCCCGTCGCCTCGCGCCGCGTTGTGCGCCGCCACCTCCCCACAAGCTCGCGGCCCCGCCGCGGAAGCCTCGTCACCCGTCGCCCCAACCTCGAGATCCGCTGCCGCCATGGGAGCCGAGCACCGAGCTCCTCTGCGCCCCGCCCGCGTCCCCGCGTCGCCGCCGGCGCCCCACGCTGCCTCGCGCCCGGATCCGGCCTCGGGAGGTCCGGCCACTCCGGATCCGGCCTCCCCCTCACCGCACGGGCCTCCTCCTCGCCGGAGCTCCAGGTGGTCCGCGTGCAGGGCGCGGACAGATCCGGCCGGCCCGTCGTCCGGGTCGTCGGCAAGTTCTTCCCCGGTGCGCCAAACCCCTCCCGTTACTTCCCGTCCTCTCCTCATCCTGGGATTTATCGGGTGGTATTTGGGGATTGCTGGTGCGCGTCTAGGGTTTGGTGCGAGTCGTTCGATAAATTCTTTGTTGTTAGCTCGTAGCTGCATTCCTGGAGTTGGTATGGAGTGATAAATGCATGATGTACTTAGGATTTCAGCATATTTATGTCTCGAGCAAATTAGCAATTCTATTGTGACCGGTTGTCAAAAATTGAAAATTCTGGATTTTGGAGAGGCACGGTTCATGATTGTTCATTTCGATAGTTATCTGCTTTGTATGTGGCTTCTTTGCTGGTGGTACCATCCCCTGTTGATCTAGTTTCAGGTTTGATAACAGATTCAGTACTGCAAATTGGTACTCCCTCTGTAAACTACTAATAAGTAGTGATCTAAAAGATCTTATATTAGTTTACAGAGGGAGTACTATTATTTCTCAAAATCAGTTGGCAGACTCGATCATACCATTTTATAAGGGAACTTACATGCCAATTTATATGTAGTTTCTTTGCTAGTAGTGGATGGTTCCTTTCCATGTCATATTGGCTTAACATCCTGTTGGATAACCTTGCATTATTTCTCAAAATCACCTCACAGACACGATCACCATTTGACACAAGGGAGGTTCACAACTTCTACAGGCACTTGATGTTCTGATGCTACAAGCTTTGCCGCTAATATGATACTCTCTCCGTTCCAAAATAAGCGTCGTGGTTTTAGTTCAAATTTGAACTAAAATCATGACCCTTATTTTTGAACGGAGGGAGTATTAGTTTCTACCGCTCCCTGTAACACTCAGATGGCATTTTATTTTTGTATTCCAGCTCCTGTTATAGATGGTGGACGTCTGAAGAGGTATGTGTTTCACAAGCTCCGCACCGAGTTGCCAGAGGGTCCGTTCTGCATCTTGTACATACACACCACTTTACAATCTGATGATAACAATCCTGGAATGACAATCTTGAGGGGGATTTATTATGAACTTCCAGCTGAATACAAGGAAAGGCTGCAAATATTCTACTTCCAGCTGAATACAAGGAAAGGCTGCAAATTCCACTAGTTGACCCACTTGGCTAACACAAATCTTAAATACTTGAACTGAGAAAAAAAGCTTCAGCTAAATCAGAGGCCAAGTTTCTACTGTATTTGGCGCAAAGTCGTTGGTTTGTTGATCTTTTCCTATTTGTTACTCCTTGTAGGTTATGTGCGACTGCTACACACCACAAGGTGTTCCAATCCCCACCAACAAGAGGCACAATGCTGCCAATATCTTCAACACCTCGAAGGTTGCAGCTGAGGAGAGATGGTACGAATACCTCCGTCGATATTTCAAGTTTTTTGTTGTTGCAGTGTTTCATATAAAAGTTGTAGTAGCGCTCTTGTGTCTTAACACACATACACACGTGAGAACATAATAAGTTGTACAATATAGATTAGCACTGATTAGGCCTATCTCTGAACCCAAACAGGTATGGAATTGAGCAGGAGTACACTCTCCTCCAGAAGGATGTGAACTGGCCCCTTGGCTGGCCCGTTGGTGGCTACCCTGGTCCTCAGGCAAGAAAACTCTCCTCCAGAAGGATGTGAAGGGCAGCAAGGTGGTACTGTTGTAGCATACCAGCCTTGCGTCATCCGACTTTCTCCGACGTTAACGTGGTTGGAGCCACGTTATCGTTCCTTTCCCGCATGTTCCAAAGTTGCGATGATCTCTGATGAGAGATGGCCTAATCATGTGGTGACATGAAGGGCAGCAAGGTGGTACTGTTGTAGCATACCAGCCTTGCGTCATCCGACTTTCTCCGACGTTAACGTGGTTGGAGCCACGTTACCGTTCTTTCCCCTTTCCGTGCTACCACATGTCTCATTGCCAGGATGCGGTTTAGTAAGTTGGTAACCTCTTTCCGTGTACACACCAAACAGAGAGGCCGGGATGATGGTACCTTGGCCCAGGATTAAAGCCAGTCATCCGGTCAGGGGGCATGGGTGTTTCCGGTTGGGACCGAGAGGGGGGCACCCCCTTAGAGCGCGCGTATAAAAATTTGATCCCATGCTACGCGAGGTTGTAGCCTCCCCATCTCAAGGTTTTTCTTGAATGTTGCCGAGGGTGATCCCTGGCTTCGGACGGTTGAATTGGGTGTGTACTGGTTAGACGTGTTTCTTCCAAAACACCGTAGACGGAACTAGTCCCCGTGACTACTGGAATCCGTTGGCTGTGGTTAAGTACAAACTCTGCAGAGTCAATTCTCTCCAAATCATCGTATCCATGATCAAGTAGTGTAAGCATTATATCCATATCTATCCGTGTGAAAAAAAACTTGTCCCCGGTGAACAAGCTCAAGTGGTAAATCCAGGTTTATTGTTATTTCTGTGGATGGACTAACCTTATATTTGTCGCATGCTTGTGATAATTTATGTTCCCGAACGATTGTATTATTGAGCTGTGATATAAGCCCTTTATGTGACGTCGCGCAGACGTCCGACTGTGGCGTGTACTCGTTTTCTCACTTTAAATATAAGCCCTTTATGTGATGTCGCTCAGACGTCCGACTGTGGCATGCACTGTCTTTATTTTCTATTATAAGCCCTTTATGTGGTGTCGCCCCGACGCCCGACTGTGGCATTATCATTCCGCATTTTCCGCTCGAGGAGTCTTTCAGACACTCGTTTGGCACCAGCATTATTATTCCGCATTTTCCACTCGAGGAGTCTTTCAGACACTCGTTTAGCACCAGTATTATTATTCTGCATTTTCCGCTCAAGGAGTCTTTCAGACACTCGTTTGGCACCAGTATTATTATTCCGCATTTTTCGCTCGAGGAGTCCTTCAGACACTCGTTTGGCACCAGTATTACTATTCTGCAGTTTCCGCTCGAGGCGTCATTCAGACCCTTGCTTGGCACCCAGTATTTATTATCTCTATGTCTGATCGCACTGGTTAACTTGTTCATGTGCTTCATGTTTACATTTGTTATACCTTATGTCCGAACTGTCTTGCGAGTACTTTCATAGTACTCACCTGGCTTGTTGATTTGCCCAGATGTTGACGAAGGCGATCTCTTGGATGAAGAGTTTGATAGCGCGTCCGATGCCTAGAGGAGTCCCAGTCAGTCCTGCGCGATCCCGGATATTGGTCACTCGTTTTGTATACGCTTCTGCCACCCGCAATAAGTCTTCTCGAGCCTCTCTCCGACGCTCGAAGAGTTGTAGTCTTCTGGAATCATATCACTCGCTTCGCGATGGTATTTCCACCACCGTTATTATCGTGAGTTAGTAGTTTGCCACCCTACCCGCCGTCGTGTTTTAGCGGCGTGCATGTAATAAATTGTTGGGCAGTCTCTGCTCAACCTTGTATTATATTTAGTACTCCTGGTATTTTTCTTCTGTGACCAAGATATTGTCTACCAGTGAGAAGGAATTCTTCCTCGCTGGTCCGTAAAAGGGATTGGTCTCTCAATAATTATTTTATTGAAAAACCGGTCGTGACAAGCTTGGTATCAGAGCCAGGCTGACTGTAGGAAGCCACTAGGTGCGATCGCTAATCGGGTATTAGCGTCTTTTGTGCTTTTTCAGCATTTTGCAATTGTAGCTATTTTCGGTTGGTCATCATAAATTTATGACATGACTACTCAGAATTTTTGCCTACTTTTGTAGATGGCTGGCAGCAGCTGTGAGAACCGAGTATTCACCAACGTGCCCGAGGGGTTTGTCAAGCTCCTCGTCTCCATCACCAAGCTCGCGATCGGGCCAGCAGCTCGCCCGGAGTTCACACTTTACCAGCACAAGCTCAGTGACGACATGTCTATGCACCAAGCTGTGGTGCAGTTCAAGGGAGGACGTTCTGCTGCTCGCCACTTCCGTTTTGTGGGAAGGTCCATGCCTACGGAGAGGCATGCCATGCAGATGGCTGCCCGTGAGGCGATAGCTCGCCTTCGGGACATCCTTCCTACGATGAAGACTCGTCGCTACCGCTACCTCCCATGCCATGTGCCTTACACCAGCCACTATGCGTTCGCCTGCCATCGGGGAGAGCGAGATGAAGCCATCGAGATGGTTGTGGAGTATCTCAAGGCTCTGGAGGAGTCTTTCGACAACCTCGTAGATGATCTTGTGGCTGCCCGCATGGACTTAGTCCGGGGCGGTCCTGCCAGCAGGAAGGAGCTTCTCCACACGGCGCCGCCTCTGACATTCGTCTCGTCTTCAGCCTCTTATGCACCGGCCGTTTTGGCCACTGCTCGCCGTCTGCCTACCACTGAGGAGTTCGACCGAGTCGTCGGTCCTACTCCAGTCAGAGCCGCACCGCCTGCCGCACACGCTCTACCACCAGTCGCCCCCGCACCATCACCGCAGCGCAGCATCACGCGCCAGGAGCCAGCTAGAGAGGAGGTGGAGGTTGACTCTCCTGGACCGCTGAGCCTTGCCATCGGCAAGGGGAAGGAGATCTTCACCATCTCCGACTGAGAGCACCGAGTAGCCGCGTGTTATGTCTGCCTGTATGATGTGCTGTTTTTTCTATACGCTAGTTTGTATTGGTGTGTTTGCAGCCTTCCGGAGTAGTACGCTAGTTTTAATAACATGTCAGGATTGTGTACGCGCATCCTGAGTGCTGTATCATGTGTTTGCTTTTCGCATGTAAGTTTTATGTTAAGCACTTCTTCTCCATGAAAAAATCATTTGTGTTTCTTTGAAAATCTTGAAGCCTCTTTTATTATTGCCTTTGCGAGATTTTTCTTGTGCTACACAGTTTTTCTCATGGGTTTTGCAAATAATACCCCAGACTGGAAAAATGTCTCGCCCGTGGACTCGCTCCATGCCCAATCAGCCAGAAGAGGTTTTCGGGACACAGACCAGCAACAATTTCACTCAGGGTCAGTCCAGCCAACAGGACAACGAAGCAGCACTGTCTCAAGTATGCCGTCTCTTCGAGCAAAGCCAGCAACAGCACCAAGAGATGATGAACCATGTCATCAACATGGGAAACCACCGTGAACCCTATCAACCACATTACAAGTTATCCGAGTTACAGAAGACTCGCCCCTCAACTTTTGCTCACACCGATAGGCCGCTGGAAGCCGATGATTGGCTTCGTGAGATTGAAAGGAAACTGATTATTGCTCAGTGCTCAGATCATGAGAAGGTGCTTTATGCACCACACTATCTTACAGGAGCAGCCGCAGCATGGTGGGAAAACTTCCTACACATGCATCCCAGGGAACACAACATCACCTGGGAAGAGTTCAAGGAAGGCTTCCGTGGGGCACACATCCCCAGAAGCATCCTAAAGATCAAGAGGAGAGAGTTCGATGACCTGAAGCAGAGAGGCATGTCAGTCACAGAATACAACGGTCAGTTCACCCAGCTGTCTCGTTATGCCTACGAAGAGCACATGACAGAAAGCAAGAAGATAGAAAAATTCCTGGACGGCCTGGCACCAGCACTGAGATGCCAACTGATTGTGCACGCCTTTCCGGATTTTAAGACGCTGGTGGACAAGGCCATCACCTTGGAGAATGAGCGCCGTAGTCTGGAAGATATCCGTAAGCGGAAGAGGGACAAGACGACTCTTGCCCACAGCAACCGAGGCAAGACTGAGGTCCCATGGACAGACGCAAGGAGATCCACGACTACTGAGCCAAGGCCCGTCGGCAGTTTCATGCCAGGGACAAGGAGTTCACATACCGTCCAGGGGTCACCTGCTATGCTTGTGGTCAGCAAGGGCATTATGCTAAACAGTGCCCGAAGCCAAGAGACTCGGCACCCAAGCCGAACAATGGTGGAAACAATCCAGCCCCCAAGCGCAACAACTCCAACCCCAGCAACAATCACAGGAAGGGTCACCTGAACCATGTGACCAGGGAAGAAGCGCAGAATGCCCCAGACATCGTGCTCGGTACGTTCCCTATCAACACAGTACCTGCCATGGTTTTGTCTGATTCTGGAGCTTCCCATTCGTTTGTTTCGAAGAGTTTTGTTTCGCAACATGGTTTTCCGATACTTCCCTTGGAAAAATCTATGATCATCAAGTCCCCCGGAAATAAGCAAATTGCTCAAGGTTACTGCCAAGGAGTGGTCATTGAGTTCGAAGGACTACAATTCCACGCGAATCTCATCGTGTTGGAAAGTAAAGGACTGGATGTCATTTTAGGGATGGACTGGTTGACCACCAACAAAGGATTCATCGACTGTTTCAATCGGACAGTGATCCTCACTCACCATCACGGCAAGACTATAAGAGTTTCCGCTCAAGAAAGGCCACGATCACAGCAACCAAAACTGAACAAAATGGACATTGCAGAACTAGGAAAAGTTCCAGTGGTATGCGAGTTTCCTGATGTGTTTCCGGAAGAACTGCCAGGCATGCCACCAGACCGAGAGATAGAATTCAGCATTGAACTAGCACCTGGCACCGCTCCCATCTATAAGAAGCTGTATAGAATGGCACCCTCAGAATTGGTGGAGTTGAAGAAGCAGATAAAGGAGTTGTTGGACAAAGGATTTATTCGAGCCAGCTCCTCACCGTGGGGTTCGCCTGTGTTGTTCGCCAAGAAGAAGGATGGGACACTGAGACTGTGTATAGACTATCGAGCCCTCAATATGGTCACCATCAAAAACAAATATCCGATGCCACGGATAAATGATTTGTTTGACCAGCTCGCACAAGCTAAGGTATTTTCAAAGATTGATTTGAGATCGGGATACCATCAACTGAAGGTACGGACAGAGGATATCCCCAAGACAGCATTCACTTCCAGATATGGGTTATACGAGTTCACAGTGATGCCTTTTGGACTAACGAACGCCCCCGCATATTTCGTCCACCTCATGAACAAAGTGTTGATGAAATTCATGGACAAATTTGTGGTGTTATTCATTGACGATATTCTAGTTTACTCAAGGACACCAGAAGAGCATGCCGAGCACCTCAGAATTGTTTTGGGAGAATTGAGGAAACATCAGTTGTACGCCAAATTTAGCAAGTGCGAATTTTGGCTAAGACAAGTTGGCTTCTTGGGCCATATACTGAACCAAGAAGGCGTGGCCGTAGACCCAGAAAAAGTCAAGGCCATACTGGACTGGAAGCCGCCCGCCAACGTCACAGATGTGCGGAGTTTCCTAGGAATGGCCGGATATTACAGGAGATTTATTGAAGGATTCTCCACTGTGGCGAAGCCTATAACACAGTTACTCAAGAAGGACAAGAAATTTGTATGGACGGAAGCATGCGAGCAGAGCTTCCAAGAACTCAAGAAGAAGCTGACAACCGCACCAGTCTTAACTGTGCCAGACATACACAAGAGCTTTGAGGTGTATTGTGACGCATCCCGGAAAGGACTCGGATGCGTACTAATGCAGGATGGCAAGGTTGTCGCATATGCCTCCAGGAAGCTGCGAAAACATGAGGAAAATTACCCAACACATGACTTGGAGCTAGCAGCAGTCATACATGCACTCAAGGAGTGGAGGCACTTTCTGTTGGGGAATCGCTGTGAAATATATACAGACCATAAGAGCCTCAAATATATTTTCACACAGCCAGAGCTGAATTTACGCCAACGACGCTGGTTGGAACTAGTCAAAGACTATGACGTCGGCATTCACTACCACCCAGGGAAAGCAAATGTAGTGGCCGATGCCCTTAGTCGAAACCCCAGCCCGGACAGTGACGGTCAGCACAATTTGAGGCCTGAGTTTCAGCGAGAGTTCACTAGGCTCAACATGATGTTAGTCTCCGAGGGCACCGTATCGAATCTGGAGATACAACCCACCCTGGTGGAACAAATCAAGAAGGCTCAACAGGGACATCCCAGCATCGAAGGCATAAAGAAGAAAATGAATCTCCGTAAGCCTTCCGAGTTCGTCACCGACAGTGAAGGAACATTATGGTACCGAGACAGACTTTGCGTGCCTAACATTGAGGAACTCAAGCAACAGATCTTGACGGAAAGCCACACCGCACCATACTCGATCCATCCTGGAGGAACCAAAATGTACAAAGACATTCAGGAAAGATTTTGGTGGCACGGTATGAAAAGAGATATAGCCACATTCATTGCTTGTTGCGATTCATGTCAGCGCATCAAGGCCGAGCATCAAAAGCCAGCAGGGCTACTCCAGCCAAACAGGATACCGGAGTGGAAGTGGGATGAAATAGGAATGGATTTCATCGTCGGATTACCCCGATCACAACGTGGGAATGACGCCATATGGGTTATCACAGACCGACTAACCAAGGTTGCTCATTTCATTCCCGTGAAGACTACCTACTCCACACAAAGACTGGCAAAGCTTTATCTCTCTCGTATAGTTTGCTTGCATGGAGTCCCAAAGACTATAATATCAGACCGAGGCACCCAATTCGTCTCCAAATTTTGGGATCACCTACAACAAGCTCTGGGCACGCAGCTAGCTTTCAGTACAGCATACCACCCTCAGACTGATGGACAGACGGAACGTGTGAACCAGATCCTAGAGGATATGCTAAGGGCATGTGTGCTCACCTATGGATCCAGTTGGGAAGAGAGTTTGCCGTATGCCGAATTTGCTTACAACAACAGTTACCAAGCCAGCTTGCAAATGGCACCCTTTGAAGCATTGTACGGACGAAGGTGTCGTACCCCACTGAATTGGTCAGAAACAGGTGACAGCCGTATCTTCGGCCCAGACATGCTTAAAGAGGCCGAGGAGAAAGTTAAGCAGATCAGGGACAGACTCAAGACGGCACAAAGCCGCCAAAAGAGCTACTATGATCAGAAGCACCGTGAGGTCAGCTTTGAACCCGGTGATTCCGTATACCTCCAAGTATCTCCTATGAGGGGTCTACAACGGTTCAAAATTAAGCGGAAGCTAGCCCCAAGATTTATTGGACCATTTTGTGTAAGGGCACGAAGAGGCACGGTAGCCTACCAACTAGACCTACCCAAGGAGCTGTCAGACGTCCATGACGTGTTCCACGTCTCACAGTTAAGAAAATGTGTGAGCAACCCAGAAAAACATGTACCTCATGAGGACATTGATATGCAACCAGATCTCACCTACAGAGAAAGGCCGGTAAAGATTCTAGAAGAGTCTGAACGGAGGACCCATCAGAAAATGACAAGATTTTTCAGGGTTCAGTGGAGCAACCACACTGAGGATGAAGCCACATGGGAAAGGGAAGATTTCCTCCGGGCAGAGTATCCATATCTATTTGAGGATCAGCAGAAATCTCGAGGACGAGATTTTTCCTAAGGGGGTAGGTGTTGTGACACCCAAGTTTTTATTTGGATTTTTCAAAAGGCTTTTATTTGACTTGAGGGGAGTGATCAAAAAATTTTCTTCAAGAGAACTCTCACTCTCAAATATTTTCTTTATGGCAAAAGTTTTATTTGGATTCAACCAAGATCTGTCTTTGGTCTTGGAGGTTCTTGCTTTTCACTTGGACTCAAGACAAAATATTTTCACTTGGGAAATGACTTTTGAAAATCTCCTTGAAAATTTGCACTATGGCTTTTGGAAAATCCTTTGCCACTTTCAACAACTCCTTCTTGCCATGGCCCTAGTGCAAATCCTCTCCCCTAACCCTTCCCTCACCTTTTGGATCATGTTTTACACCTAATCCAGCAAGTTGAACCTCCCCATGTGATTATTTCCATTTAAATTCTATTCAAATAATTTTCTGCCTCCTTTTCTAGCACTTGGAGATTTGCAAAGGAACTCCACTTTCTGTCTTGATTTTTGCCCCCAAACCTTTTTCCCTCCTAGTCCTTTGAACCCTCAACCTAGAACCATGAAGATCCACTGGTCTTCAGTTCAAAATTTTCAAACTACACCTGCTGCAAGTTTGGACCAGATTTGTCAAATTTGGTGAAATTCATTCAAAACCTCCTCCAAAAATTCCAAATAAAATCAGGCAGCCTCTGGGTGCATTGAGTGGTCACCTCACCAAGTTACAACTCCATAAAAATTCATCTCATAGCCAAAACCTTTTGTCGAACACCTGCAGTGCACTGTCTATGTCAAGTTCAGAAAGTTCAGAGAACACTGCAGTGACCTGTTGTCGTTTTCTTCAGAGAAGGACGTCGATCTCGTCAGTGCCATCGCGTCGCCTTGCTCCTCGTCCCCGCCCTCTTGTTCCTGCACCGCACGAACGCCTGGCGCCTTGCGGGCGTCGGCGACGAGCAGCAGAAGGTGCGCCGCCCCGTGACCGACGCCGGCGGCGGCTTTGCGGACGCCAGCGGGAGACACGGCGCCGACGACGCCACCCAGCGCCGCCCAAACCACCGGAGCCCACCACGTGGCCTTCCACTCCCCCGAATGCGCTGCCGCACGCGTCGTGAACCGCAGGGCACGGAGCGCGCTCTCTGCCGCCGTTGAGCCTGTGCGGTCACCTCACCGTGGACCGACGCCATTACGCCAAGACCGACCCCGTTTAGCTGTGAGACGACTCCAGTAACCTCCACTGATGCTGCCTGGCCACTCAAACCTCCTGCCAATCCACTGCTCCGCCGTAATCGCTCGCCGGAGATTCTCCGTTCACGGACACCCCGTCGATATGCCTATAAATAGAGGCCCCGAGGTTCAACTCGAGCACCCACCATCCCTGCACTCCCCCTAGAGCAAGCCTAGCCACTGGTAGAGCCCCGAGGAGGCCTCCTTCCTCGACTCCGGCCGCTGCGACCCGCCACGGGATCCTGCCTGATTCGCCCCCATGTGTGCTCCTCCGCCTCCATTCTCTTGCCAGTAGCTTCACCTTGCATCCCTCGTTCTGACCCGCGCCTCAATTTGTAGCTTGCAGCCCTCCACCGGAGTTCCCCATCCTCACCCGAGCCGCCGTCCGCCGGAGATAGTGTCGCCGTCGACGTGGTGCTCCCCGTTGGACGAGTCCACCACCCACCGACGCGGAAGCTCTTGGTACCCTCCGTTTCTGCTAACTCGCCGTGGTTCGACGCCGGCATCCACCGCAATCTTCGGGCGCCGGCGAGCTTTTTAAACCTGACAGGTGGACCCCGCCTGTCAGCCTCTATCCTATTCTCCTTCGAACCGTTTTCTGTTGGCGCCTTCGGGCAAATACGTTTTCTCCTTTGCGCTTGCGCATTCCCAACCGAAGCGTTTTCTGTTTTCTCAGTTAAAACCCTGGAACTTTTCTGTTTCATTACAGATAAGTCCCTGGACAGAAACCTTTATAACTTTTTAATAAAAAGGTGTTTTTGAGTGATTCTTTTTCTGACAATCTTCAAATTTTGTCTAGTTTTTTATGGGATTTATTTGAAAAATATTTGGAAAAGTTTCTGTGCAAGTGTTGGTTTTCACGTTAGTACCCGTTTCGTGATTGCCGTAGGTTCCGGAAGAGGTGAAGGAGCCGCGAACTTCGCCGAGCTAGACTCCGACTTCTCCGAACCAGGCAAGCATGATTTGAACATTTGATATGACAGGTGTTCTGCATGTTCGCGTGAAATTTTGTGCGTGGCATATGAGTATTGGTAAATACCTCGTTGCTTGTAAGGCAACAACCCGGTTGTTCCAAAGTCGCGATGATCTCTGATGAGAGATGGCCTAATCATGTGGTGACATGAAGGGCAGCAAGATGGTACTGTTGTAGCATACCAGCCTTGCGTCATCCGACTTTCTCCGACGTTAACGTGGTTGTTGCCACGTTATCGTTCCTTTCCCGCATGTTCCAAAGTTGCGATGATCTCTGATGAGAGATGGCCTAATCATGTGGTGACATGAAGGGCAGCAAGGTGGTACTGTTGTAGCATACCAGCCTTGCGTCATCCGACTTTCTCCAACGTTAACGTGGTTGGAGCCACGTTACCGTTCTTTCCCCTTTCCGTGCTACCACATGTCTCATTGCCAGGATGCGGTTTAGTAAGCTGGTAACCTCTTTCCGTGTACACACCAAACAGAGAGGCCGGGATGATGGTACCTTGGCCCAGGATTAAAGCCAGTTATCCGGTCAGGGGGCATGGGTGTTTCCGGTTGGGACCGAGAGGGGGGGCACCCCCTTAGAGCGCGCGTATAAAAATTTGATCCCATGCTACGCGAGGTTGTAGCCTCCCCATCTCAAGGTTTTTCTTGAATGTTGCCGAGGGTGATCCCTGGCTTCGGACGGTTGAATTGGGTGTGTACTGGTTAGACGTGTTTCTTCCAAAACACCGTAGACGGAACTAGTCCCCGTGACTACTGGAATCCGTTGGCTGTGGTTAAGTACAAACTCTGCAGAGTCAATTCTCTCCAAATCATCGTATCCATGATCAAGTAGTGTAAGCATTATATCCATATCTATCCGTGTGAAAAAAAAACTTGTCCCCGGTGAACAAGCTCAAGTGGTAAATCCAGGTTTATTGTTATTTCTGTGGATGGACTAACCTTATATTTGTCGCATGCTTGTGATAATTTATGTTCCCGAACGATTGTATTATTGAGCTGTGATATAAGCCCTTTATGTGACGTCGCGCAGACGTCCGACTGTGGCGTGTACTCGTTTTCTCACTTTAAATATAAGCCCTTTATGTGATGTCGCTCAGACGTCCGACTGTGGCATGCACTGTCTTTATTTTCTATTATAAGCCCTTTATGTGGTGTCGCCCCGACGCCCGACTGTGGCATTATCATTCCGCATTTTCCGCTCGAGGAGTCTTTCAGACACTCGTTTGGCACCAGTATTATTATTCCGCATTTTCCGCTCGAGGAGTCTTTCAGACACTCGTTTGGCACCAGTATTATTATTCCGCATTTTCCGCTCGAGGAGTCTTTCAGACACTCGTTTGGCACCAGTATTATTATTCCGCATTTTCCGCTTGAGGAGTCTTTCAGACACTCGTTTGGCACTAGTATTATTATTCCGCATTTTCCGCTCGAGGAGTCCTTCAGACACTCGTTTGGCACCAGTATTACTATTCTGCAGTTTCCGCTCGAGGCGTCATTCAGACCCTCGCTTGGCACCCAGTATTTATTATCTCTATGTCTGATCGCACAGGTTAACTTGTTCATGTGCTTCATGTTTACATTTGTTATACCTTATGTCCGAACTGTCTTGCGAGTACTTTCATAGTACTCACCTGGCTTGTTGATTTGGCCAGATGTTGATGAAGGCGATCTCTTGGATGAAGAGTTTGATAGCGCGTCCGATGCCTAGAGGAGTCCCAGTCAGTCCTGCGCGATCCCGGATATTGGTCACTCGTTTTGTATACGCTTCCGCCACCCGCAATAAGTCTTCTCGAGCCTCTCTCCGACGCTCGAAGAGTTGTAGTCTTCTGGAATCATATCACTCGCTTCGCGATGGTATTTCCACCACCGTTATTATCGTGAGTTAGTAGTTTGCCACCCTACCCGCCGTCGTGTTTTAGCGGCGTTCATGTAATAAATTGTTGGGCAGTCTCTGCTCAACCTTGTATTATATTTAGTACTCCTGGTATTTTTCTTCTGTGACCAAGATATTGTCTACCAGTGAGAAGGAATTCTTCCTCGCTGGTCCGTAAAAGGGATTGGTCTCTCAATAATTATTTTATTGAAAAACCGGTCGTGACAATCTAGCGCCACCCCTGGTTGGTTTTGGAGTATTGACGACAAACTTGGTTGAGGGACTAATGTGTTTGTGAGAATTGCAGGACACTACATGTAGTAGTCCCTTATTGATTCGGTTTACCTACCAGAGATGACCCCTAAAAATGTGTGAAGACATTGAAGACAATGGTGGTATGTGAAGATATTCACAACGAAGATTACGACTTGAGAAGACATTCACGTGAAGACTATGGAGTGCGAAGACATATTTGTTTCGTAGTTTCCTTTTCTTCTTTGTTGAGTCATAGGAACCATCGTACTGTTAAGTGGGGTCCAAGAGAACAAAGTCAGAGTGACTGATGTGATGCTCAACCAAATCCTATGTCTTCGAGCGAAGACAATGAGAGCAAATCTTATCCAGAGCTGGATGAGTCATCTTTGCTTGTAGCCCAAGTCAAGCTGACGCGTGTGTTTGAAATCTGACCGTTGGATACGTGTCAGTTCCTAGGGTCATTTCGGACAAATCAGGTCAGGTTGCCTCCTAGCTATAAATAGCCCACCCCCTACACCATAAATTGGTGGCTGCTCAGAGTTGGTGCACGGCTTTTGTCGTTTGAGAGCAACCCACCTCCGAAGCATTTGAGAGAGAGAGAGAGAGAGAGATCCTTGCGAGGACAAAGCCCAAAACACCCAGAGCCAAAGAGTGTTAGGCATCACTGAAGTCTTTCTGTCTATGTGATCTGAAGACTTGTTACACTTGAGGACTGTGAATCCTCCAGCCGGTTAGGCGTCACGTTCTGAGCATCCAAGAGTCATTGTGGATTGCCAGTGAATGAAGTCTGTGAAGGTTTGGAAGTCTACCTTGAAGACTTACCAGAGTGATTGGGCGAGGACTAAGTGTCCTTAGCTCAAGGGGAATAAGGTGAAGATGCGGTCTTCTGAGTTAAATCTCAGCCTCCCTAACCAGACATACAGTTGTCATAGCAACTGGAGCTGGTCCAACAAATCCTTGTCCTCTCCAAGCAACTGGTTCCATCCCTCACCTCTCTTTACTTACAGTTTGTCTTCATGAAGTCATTGCCTGCTTGCATGTTCTGATTGTCTTCACTATGTGAAGATTACTGTTGATTGGCTTCATACTATCTTCCATCCTGATCCATACTACCTAGCTGCTGATAGTCTTCATGCTTTCACTTCATTGATTACTTGACTATGGCTTGTCTAGTGTAGTCTACCTTCCGCTGCATATCAATAGGTTTATTTCTACTGTTTGTCTTCAAAGCCCCCGTGTTTTGAAGAATCTCATAAAAATCACCTATTCACCCCCCCCCTCTAGTCGATAACTAGCACTTTCAATTGGTATCAGAGCAAGGTGCTCCCTTATTCTGTG
The DNA here is from genome assembly GCF_018294505.1 of Triticum aestivum. Classification (NCBI taxonomy): domain Eukaryota; kingdom Viridiplantae; phylum Streptophyta; class Magnoliopsida; order Poales; family Poaceae; genus Triticum; species Triticum aestivum. Next base: position 134,901,299 of record NC_057802.1, read on the forward strand.
TGATTCGGTTTAACCACCTGTAGTTTTAGCTATGTTGACTGTAGGAATAATCAAAGTCTCCGATGCGTGCTCTGTCTTTGATGGCACTGATTACCCCTACTAGAAGAATAAGATGCGCATGCATCTTGAAGCCATTGATGTCGACCTCTGGTATGTCGTCAAGAACGGTGTTCCCAAGGTTGGTGAAGGTGTCACCGCTGCTGATGTCAAGAGGTTCATTCAACTAGACTCGACCGCCAAGAACATCATCTGTGGTCATCTGACCAAAGGACAGTATGGCCGTGTGAGTGCTCTGGAAACTGTGAAGCTAGTCTGGGACTGGCTCTCCAAGGTCAATGAAGCCGTCTCAACCCAGAGAGACTCAAGGATTGATGTTCTTCGCAACCTCTTCAACCGCTTCAAGAGAAACGACAATGAGAATGTCCAGCTCACTTTTGATCGCCTCACTGATATCACAAATGAGCTTCGCGCACTCGGCGCCACTGAGATCACAAGGCACGAAATCGTCAAGAAGCTTCTGAGATCACTTGACAGCTCATTCTACACCCTGGCCCTGATGATTCAAGAACGCCCTGACTTCAAGACTCTCCATCCGTCTGACATACTTGAGAGGCTCAACACACATGAGTTCCAGTTATCTGAGAAGAGAGATATCTATGGTCCCCAACTATGGTCGAACTCATGCTTTGAAGGCAAAGGTTGTTTCCTCATCTGAAGAAGAATCTGACTGCAGTTCTGGGGATCCTGAAGACATTGGAAAGGAGCTTGCTATGCTTGTGAAGAAGTTCCAGAAGTTCACCAAGAAGAAAGGCTTCATAAAGTCTTCAAGATCCAGCTCAAGAAATGATGAAGCTTCTACTCATGACCACAAGAAGAGGACATGCCACAAATGCAGGAAACCTGGTCACTACATCTCTGAGTGTCCACAGTGGGACAATGAGACCAAGAAGAAGAGCAAGGAATATGATTCTGATGACAAGAAAAAGAAGAAATCCTCAAAGTCTTCTTCCAAGTCTTCGTCGAAGTCTTCATCACATAAGAAGAGCTCATCAAGCAAGGCTCGTGCAATTGTTGGCAAGGAGATGGATTCAGAGGAGTGTGCTTCTGAGGAGGCATAGGTGGAGTCTGAAGAGGAATCTGATTCAGGCGTGGAAAGCCTGGCTCTAGCTTCGGCCTATGTCGCCAAGTCCATCTTCAACACTAAAGATAATGGCCCCGTCACCAACGCTGATGCTAATGATGTGGATGACTCTGCTCCCACCAACTGCTTCATGGCACGTGGTGCCAAGGTAAACTCATGCGATGCTTACTTCCAAACATCAAGTGAAGATGACTCTGAATGTGAATCTAAACCTAGCTACAAAACACTTGTTAAAATTGCAACTAAACAACAAAATGCTATGGAACATACTCAAAAGTTGTTAGACAAAAGCGATGACCTGTTGGACGCGGAAATGACCCAACCTCAGTCCTTAATTGAAGACATCAAAAATCTTCATGCTAAGTACGAGGAACTTGAAAGTCATCATGAATCGCTCTCAACTACTCATGAAAAGCTTTCCTATGATTATCTTCAAAGGAAGCAAGAACTTGAGGAGCGACTCATGAAGATCTTCAAAAAGAGAACGAGTCACTTCGCGCTCAACAGATCAGTTCCGCTCAGGAAGGACCTGAACCACCATGTCTAAAATGTCTTGAGTGTGATAATGTTGTCTCTATTGCTGAATGTTCTACTGCTGCTACTGTTGCAATATCTTCAACTGCTGATGTGGTAACTAACCCCTCCACTGAGGATACCACTACTATTGCTGATGAGAATGTCAGGTTGAAGACATTGCTTGAGATAGGAATCTACAAAAGTCTCAAAGGGCATCAGACACTATGTGATGTCCTCAAGAAACAGATTCTGAACTGAAACCCTAGGAAAGAGGGTGTTGGGTTCAAGAGGAAAATGAATGTTGATGGTTCTTACTGGAAGCCTGAGTAGTACCCCAAAACCACATGGGTTGCTGCAAAGGAACCTTCAGTGGATACATCTACCTTATTTGGCTTCACTTGTGCTAACCCGATTATCATTGATGAATCCTTTGATGCAAACTATAAACTATTTAAGAATCAGAATGGTGAAGTGTTTGCCAGGTATATTGGTACTAACTGCAGGAATGGACCACCTGTGAAGAAGATCTGGGTGCCCAAAAGTTGTCTTGAGAAACTTCCTATGAATGTCATCATGACACCACCTGGAAGAAGACAAACCCCAGACCAAAGGCTTCATATGGTCCAAGGCTTCATACAGACAGAGGCCTCACCAGATCACCCTAACGCCAATGTTTTGTAGGGAAACCATACTCAGACTTATGAATATGAGCGGGTTTCGTCAAACCGCTAGGTTCATAAGACCAAGAACTTTTCTGCTTATTCTTATGAGTATTATTCACCTCCTGCAAGGCTATTTGCTAGGGCTCCAAAGCCGAAGTTCTTAGATGCTGCACTTAGACTCATTGCTTCTAAGCCACACCTGAAGATGTGGGTGGTTAAGAAAAATTAACTCCCTTTTGCAGGAAAGGGTCTCGAGCCGGAAATCAAAGGCTTCTGATGCTTATGCTGGGGACCTAAAACATCTTGTGGGATGCAAGATAAAATGTCCAAATGGTCTTACTATGTATTTCATCCCAGGATTCCTTGATAACCATCCTATTTATCCTAACCAAGATCTAAACTTTCATAATCCGTTTGTTCGTCAAATGTTTATGCTTCACAATACCTTGGTGAAGCCTATCCCCCAAACTGCACTGTAGGGTATGACACCAGAGGCTTTAGAATGGATTATGGACAGTGGATGCACTAACCACATGACTGGTGATCGAAGTCTTCTCATGGATTCAACCCTACGTCCATCTGACAAAAGTCACATCACATTTGCTGACACTGGTAAAAGCAAGGTATTGGGTCTAGGTAGAGTTGCAATCTCAAAGGATCAGCACATGGATAAAGTCATGCTTGTTGAATCCCTTGGTTTCAACTTAATGTATGTCTCAATGCTTTGTGATCTAAACATGCTTGTGATATTTGGAAAATATCGTTGCCTTGTGCTTATGGAATCTGACAAATCTCTAGTCTTTGAAGGGTATCGAAAAGACGATCTGTATATGGTAGATTTCTCAGCAGGACCACAGTTGGTCGTATGTCTTCTAGCAAAAGCTTCAGAGTGCTGGCTTTGGCATCGAAGGCTAGGGCATGCTGGCATGAGGAACTTATACACTCTCGCAAAGAACAAGCATGTCATGGGCATTGAGGGCTTCAAGTTCAAGAAGGATCATCTATGTGGTGCCTGCGAAGCTGGAAAGATGACTAGGGCCAAGCATCCCTCGAAGACAATCATGACGACATCTCGACCTTTCGAGCTGCTTCACATGGACTTATTTGGCCCTACTCATTACTCTACCCTTACTACCACTGCTTGCCTTTATGGCTTTGTTATTGTTGATGATTACTCAAGATATACATGGGTGCACATAATACTCTACAAGAATGAAGTGCAGGACGTCTTCAGGCGATTCGCCAATCGTGCCATGACGAACTATGGCATCAAGATCAAGCACATAAGGAGTGACAACGACACAGAATTCAAGAACGCCGGCCTCGACACTTATCTTGATATATTGGGCATCACACATGAGTTCTCAGCTCCATAAACACCTCAGCAGAATGGCATTGTGGAGCGCAAGAACAGAACCCTCATTGAGATGGCACAGACGATGCTTGATGAGTATAAGACTCCAAGAAAGTTCTGGCCTGAAGCCATTGATACAGCATGCCACGTCATCAACCGTGTTTATCTTCAGAAGCTTCTAAAGAAGACATCATATGAGCTACTAACTGGTAAGAAGCCAAACGTCAGTTACTTCAGAGTATTTGGTGCTAGGTGCTGGATCAAGGATCCACATCACACTTCAAAATTTGCACCGAAAGCACATGAAGGTTTTATGCTTGGATACGGAAAGGATTCGCACTCCTACAGAGTCTTCGACCTCTTTCACTATAAAGTGGTTGAAACTATGGATGTGCGGTTCGATGAGACTAACGGCTCGCAAAGAGAGCACCTGCCAAATGTGCTTGATGAAGCCTGACCTAGTGAATCTATCAAGCTTATGGGTACTGGAGAAATCATACCTTCAGAGGCACAGGCTGAAGAGGAAATCATCATTTCTGCACCTAATCAACTTGAAGACACTGCTCAGCCTGAAGTCAATGCTGGAACTGAACACAATGATCAGCAAGAGCAAAATCTTCGTCCAGTTCATCCTCGTGTTGCAAATGAAGTACAGATTGAGAAGATAATTGATAGCATCAATGCACCTAGTCCACTCACTCATTCAAGAGCAACAGAGCTAGCAAATTTCTGTGGGCACTTTGCATTTGTCTCTATATCTGAACCCAAGAAAGTTGCTGAAGCCTTCATGAAACCTGAATGGATTCAAGCTATGCAAGAAGAGCTTCAACAGTTCAAGCTGAACAATGTGTGGGAATTGGTTAAGTGTCTTGATCCTCGCAAGCACAACATCATAGGCACCAAATGGATCTATCGCAACAAACAAGATGAGCATGGTCAAGTTGTCGGAAACAAGGCTCGTCTCGTTGCTCAAGGTTACACTCAAGTAGAAGGGATTGACTTTGATGAAACATTTGCTCCGGTGGCTAGGCTTGAAGCCATTCACATACTGCTAGCCTATGCCAACCATCACAACATCCTTCTGTATCAAATGGATGTGAAGAGTGCCTTTCTCAATGGAAAAATTGAAGAAGAAGTGTATGTTGCACAACCACCTGGTTTTGAAGACCCAAAGCATCCTGACATGGTATACAATCTCAACAAGGCACTATATGGCCTCAGACAAGCTCCTCGCGCTTGGTATGACACACTCAAAGACTTCCTGAAGAGGAAAGGCCTCAAACCTGGTTCTCTGGATCCCACACTCTTCACGAAGACATATGATGGTGAACTGTTTGTGTGCCAAATTTATGTGGATGACATTATCTTCGGCTACACTGATAAGAGATACAGTGATGAGTTTGGACATATGATGCAAGAGCAATATCAGATGTCCATGATGGGTGAGCTGAAGTTCTTCCTCGGTCTTCAAATCCGTCAGCAGAGCAATGACATCTTCATATCTCAAGAGAAATACCTCAAAGATTGCCTGAAGAAGTTTGGAATGCAAGATTGCAAAGGATACATGACGCCAATGCCAACCAAAAGTCATCTGGGCTCCGACGACAATGGTAAAGAGTTCGATCAAAAGGTATACCGCTCCATGATTGGTTCTTTACTCTATTTATGTGCATCTAGGCCAGATATAATGCTTAGCGTTTGCATGTGTGCCCGATTCCAAGCGGCACCAAAGGAATCACATCACTTAGCTGTGAAGCGAATTCTTCAATATTTGGCTTACACCCCAACACTAGGATTATGGTATCCAAAGGGCTCAGAGTTTGATCTAGTTGGATTCTCAGATGCTGATTATGCTGGTGACAAGGTTGATTGCAAGTCCACATCAGGCACATGTCACTTTCTTGGACGATCTCTTGTCTCTTGGTCTTCAAAGAAGCAGAACTGTGTATCCCTCTCCACTGCTGAATCTGAATACATTGCTGCTAGATCTTGTTGCGCTCAGCTTTTATGGATGAAGCAAACTCTCAAGGATTATGGCATACACCTGAATCAAGTGCCACTCCACTGCGACAATGAAAGCACCATCAAGATTGCCAACAACCCAGTCCAGCACTCAAAGACAAAGCACATTCAGATCCGTCATCACTTTCTCAGAGATCATGTCATGAAGGAAGATATTGATATCATTCACGTCAACACTGAAGAGCAATTGGCAGATATCTTCACAAAGCCCTTGGATGAGAAAAGGTTTTGCAAGTTGCGGTGTGAGCTAAATATCTTAGAATCCTCAAATGTCATGTAGTTGGACACACATCCTAACGCTTATGCATGTTGATGACTTAGATGTGCAACACACGAGGTAATGTATATCTTCAATCAATGAAGACATACACTCTAAGTATGAATACGTTAACGCGGAATTTGACTTCGGAGCGCCACGATAATTGTGTGTCGTGTCTGGGTCTAATACTTCCTATACGGTGGGTAACGCCACCACCAAAATCTTTTTGAAGTGTTTCATTTGGCGTCATAATTGCATAGTGTTCGCATTTGGTTTGTCTTCAACATTGATTTGTCTTCATGGTTTATCTTCGCAATGTTGAGTTGGTCTTATACTACCTATATATATATATAGGACAAATGTTTCCTACAAGCAGTGGTAGTTACCACCACTTGCGTTTTGTAAGTTGTATGTAGTATCTATCGAAACCGAGAGTATGTACGTGTAGTATGTAGTATATAACAATGATTAGGTAGTATATATACTAATTTTTAGGTAGTATGTAACATGTTTTGAGTATGCTCTTTTTTACGTACAAATATATACGTATTTCACAAATATAACAAAAACTATGGGTTCATATGCAATTTTTTCATGTAATTTGCTTTGAAATATCTTAGATATAATATATGAACATATTTAAAATAATAAAATAGTATATATAGTACCACATGGTAGTATATGAGATATGTGGGGTAACTACCACCGAGTGGTAGGATGGATTTTCCCTATATATAGATGCGTGTTCAGTCCTCTACAGCATTCACTTATATCTATGTCTTCATACTTAAATTTTTCTTGATCTAAGTGAATGTGATCGGACGCTAACCCCTTCTGTGCTTCTACCTCAAATTATATCTGTCCAAATCATATGCATTCTGTTGAAAACTGTCGAATGCCTTCAGTGAGTCCTTGTCACAAGGGGACACAGAGACAAAAGTTTAATTCTGTTTTTAATGCCATATCATTTTTGCCTGAATACCGGAGAAGCCAGAACGACCACCCGACAATCCAGGCGAGCGTGGGAACTTGGAACAACTTCCAACAAGTTGCATGCAGGCCATGTGTCTTTCAGATGTGAACCGCCAGGGGCACCAGCGTAATCGATGTGTTGTCCCTTTCCTTATAAATACCCCACACCGCGGTCATTATCTCTTCTTCCACCTCGCCACCTCGCACAAACCCTAGCGCCTCCGCTAGTTCACGTCGACACCGGAGATGAAGCGCTTAGCTGCCGCGACTTCTTCGACGTCGTCCTCACGCCGGCCGCGGACCTCATCCTCTCCTCCACCGTCGTAGGTGTCTTTCGCCGCCAAGTTAGGGCGCGGGAGATTGAACTGCTTGGCTTCTAACTCTGCCTCGTCTAGCAGTTCGTCAGCGGTAATTAAATCTCACTTTTCACTGCCTTTTCGATCCGTCAAATCCATCCGCTTCAACCAAAAGTGGTTTCTACACTTCCAAGTCTAGATCCGTCTTTATCTGCATCTCATATCATGCCAAGTATATTCACTTATGCTTCATAACTAGTTAGATTCCTCACTTGTACTTATTCATGGATTCGTACAAATCTGGAACCAACTCTCTTAAAATAAGTGAATGTCTTCGCACTATGAGGTCAATGTCTTCAAACTGATTTATCTTCAAAATCTTCTGAGAATGCATATGACCTCTTCCCCTTCCCTCGCACCTCTAATGATGTCACAGGTACATGTCCGTGGGAGAGTCCCTTGGTTCTCATAGTCTGCATTCATTTGCAGAGTTCTTACAACATCATATTCACTCCCCTGAAGCCAGCTCCTGTCTGACCAGTAGAAGGAAGCCATTCACTGTTCTGAAGCCATTCAGTCTGAATATAATGGCAACTGAGAAATCAGCAAGAAAAGGTGGCAGGCAGCGCCGTGGAGATACTGCTAAGGATTTACCTCCTGATCTGTTTGAACTGTACAAGTCAGATCCAGAGGAAAGCTATGGCCAGCGCAAGACCCGAATCCAATGGATTCGAAGATATTGGGCAGAACAGTGGTTCAAGTATAACTTTGTCACTTTCGAATATGCTGAGAAGAACGCCATCAAGCGCCCATGGGGTTACATTCTGTACAAGAACCTGCAGCCAAAGACGAAGCCTGAAGGTATTGCCCAAGGCTTCTACCCTTGCATGGTCCGAGGACCACAGCTTGAGAATGTTGATCCGTCATCTATGCTATGGTGTCGTGAAGACAATATCTTCAAGCGCAATTTTCAATTTGCAAAGGAGTCAGCTACCAAGAACAAGAAGGCATTCGGACTCAAGTTCAACCTGGTCCGTCTGCTCCAAGGGCTGATGGCACACGTGATTCAAACCCCAATATCGTCGGCCCCTTCAACAACTTTGATGGCCTCCTCTCTCACATCGCTGCTCAGAGGGCCACGGTGGATCAATCTGCTGATGACGCGGACTCTGAAGATGCACCAGCACCACCGAAGCAGACGAAGAAGAAATCAAAAGATTCGAAGCCCTCTGCCGCACCAAAAGCTTTGTCTGTGAAGCCAATGACCATTGCACCTCCTGAACCCAGTGTGCAGTCAGAAGATCTGTCTCGTGTCTCCAAGAAGGCCGAGAAGTCCAAGAAAACCAAGAAGCCCAAGAAGATTTCTAGGCATGAACTGACTCCTGCTGCCGTTCTACGCCACGAGGAAGACAACATTGATCTGTCAAGTGATGAAGATCTTGGTGATGAAGCCCTTGAGATGCTAATCAAGAGCAAGCAAGAGGCGGAGATCTTCAACGATATGCCCCTCTTTGATGTTCACATTCTGAACAACTTCCTCGATGAGTGGTTCGATGACTAGAGCATCAGTATTGATGATCTTCAGCTGCCTGTGGACATCAGCGTCACATTCCACGGAGCCATTGCCAATGAATTGGCCTTGGCTCAGAAAATTGTCGAGCTGAAAAACAAGATTGATTACGAGAAGGCGCATTTCAAGAAGAACATGGCCAAGCTCAGCGTGGCAGATGTTCAAATCTTCAAGAAGATGATGCATGATCTCAAGGAAGGGTTCCACAAGAAGCATGATGAAGCTAAAGGCTCACGAGAGTGCATGAAGTACTTCGCGGAGAAATGCGTCCAAGCCCACAATGAAGCTAAAAAGTGCAAAGCTCTTGGGCGTCCTGGCATTGATCCAAGGATGGCTGCCAAGCAGAAGAAGAAGTCTGTTGTGGCCCAAACTAAAGCACCAAGGCAGGAAGAACCTCGCCCCCGATTTGACCGTACACTAATCATGCACGCAAATGTATACAATCAAGGTCAGGGACTCATGGGAAGATATCACAACACAACTCTACAACATGAATAAGTCATACAAGCATCATAATACAAGCCAGGGGCCTCGAGGGCTCAAATACAAGTCCTCGATCATAGACGAGTCAGTGGAAGCACCAATATCTGAGTACAGACATAAGTTAAACAAGTTTGCCTTAAGAAGGCTAGCACAAAAGTAGCAACGATCGAAAAGGCAAGGCCTCCTGCCTGGGACCTCCTAACTACTCCTCGAAGCCGAACTCCATGTAGAATCATCCTCGGAATCTCTAGCTCCTGGACTCCAGCATCTGGTTGCGACAATCCGGTATAGAAAGGGGAAAAGAGGGAGAAAAGCAACCGTGAGTACTCATCCAAAGTACTCGCAAGCAAGGAGCTACACTACATATGCATGGGTATATGTGTAAAGGGCCATATCAATGGACTGAACTGCAGAATGCCAGAATAAGAGGGGGGGTAGCTAATCCTGTCGAACACTACGCTTCTGGCCACCTCCATCTTGCAGCATGTAGAAGAGAGTAGATGGTAAGTTCACCAAGTAGCATCGCATAGCATAATCCTACCCGGCGATCCCCTCCTCGTCGCCCTGTTAGAGAGCGCTCACCAGGGTGTACCTGGCACTTGGAAGGTTGTGTTTTATTAAGTATCCGGTTCTAGTTGTCATAAGGTCAAGGTACAACTCCGGGTCGTCCTTTTACCGAGGGACACGGCTATTCGGATAGATAAACTTCCCTGCAGGGGTGCACCACATAACCCAACACGCTCGATCCCATTTGGCCGGACACACTTTTCTGGGTCATGCCCGGCCTCGTAAGATCAACACGTCGCAGCCCCACCTAGGCTCAACAGAGAGGTCAGCACGCCGGTCTAAATCCTATGCGCGCAGGGGTCTGGGCCCATCGCCCATTGGACACCTGCACGTTGCGAGGGCGGCCGGAAGCAGACCTAGCCTAGCAGGCGTTCCAGTCCAATCCGGCGCGCGCCGCTCCGTCGCTGACGTCAAGAAGAGCTTCGGCTAATACCACGACGTCGAGTGCCCATAACTGTTCCCGCGTAGCTGGTTAGTGCGTATAGACCAAATGGCCAGACTCAGATCAAATACCAAGATCTCGTTAAGCGGGTTAAGTATCCGCGAACGCCGACCAGGGCCAGGCCCACCTCTCTCCTAGGTGGTCTCAACCTGCCCTGTTGCTCCGCCACAAAGATCCACTTGCGGGTACTCCTACGAGCCGACCCGACTTTAGTCACCACATGTGTCATGTATATAGTATATAAGTATATACCCGTGATCACCGCCCAAGTGATCATGGCCCGATAGTATAGCACAGCAGACGGACAAGAATGTAGGGCCACTGATGGAAAACTAGCATCCTATACTAAGCATGTAGGATTGCAGGTAAAGGTAACAATAGTAGTAGCAAGGACAGGCTATGCATCAGGATAGGATTAACGGAAAGCAGTAACATGCTACACTACTCTAATGCAAGCAGTATAGAGAAGAATAGGCGATATCTGGTGGTCAAGGGGGGGCTCGCCTGGTTGCTCTGGCAAGTAGGAGGGGTCATCAACTCCGTAGTCGAACTGGGCAGCAGCAGCGTCGGTCTCGTAGTCTACCGTAGAGAAGAGGGGGGAGAAACAGTAAATACAATGCAAACATAAGCATGACGATGCGTGACATGACAATGAGCGGTGCTAGGTGTGCCCTAACGCGGCAGTAGGTGGTACCGGCGAAGGGGGGGACATCCGGGAAAGTATTCCCGATGTTTCGCATTTTCGGACAGATGAAACGGAGGGGGAAAGTTTCCTGTTTGCTATGCTAGGGATGTGTGGTGGACGAACGTGCTGCGTATCCGGATTCGTCTCGTCGTTCTGAGCAACTTTCATGTACAAAGTATTTTCATCTGAGCAACGGTTTATTTTATATTGATTTTAAAAGAATTTATTAATTTCTGGAATTTATTTAATTATTTAATATATACATTATCCGAAACAGTGTTGCAATGACATCAGCATGACATCATGCTGACGTCAGCAGTCATCTGACACGTGGGTCCCACATGTCATAGACTGATTAGGGTAATTAGGGTTAACTAATTAATTAACTATTAATTAAACTAATTAATTAAATTAGATTAATCTAAACAGGGTTAATTAACTAATTAATTATTTTTATTTTTATTTTATTTTTATATTCTTTATTTATTTATTTATCATTATTCTTTTTAATTCCCCCTTTTTTTACGTTCTGGGCGCGGGCCCACCTGTCTGTGGCCCATAGGGGGTTCGGGCCCAGGGGCAGTGGCTCAGGGGCGCGGGTCCCCACCAGGAAGTGGCCTAGGGGCCACAGGCGGGCGCGGGCACGGCGCGCGTGTGCGGCGCGGGCGCGGGCGCACGAGCGTGGGCGTGGGCGACGGGCGCCCGTAGCCTGCCCGGGGCAGGGCGGGGCCGTGGCCATGGCGGGGGTTGCCGCAGCGGGGCACGAGGGTGAGCGACGCGGCAAGGGCCGGAGACGCGGGCGAACGAGGAGAGGGGCGTGGTGAGCGCGCACAGGCGCGGCCGGAGTGCGCTGACCGCGGGCGGGGACGGCGGTGACCATGGCGACCCAAGGAGAGAGGGGGAAGATGGGGAGGTGGGGTGCGGTAGGTGGCTAGGGTTTTCCCTCCCGTGGGGATAAGGCAGTGGCGGTTCGGCCCGGGGGCTTTTACCCCTTTTTTGTTTTTTGTTTTCTGTTTTGTAATTTATTTTCTTTTCTGTTTTAAATCATTTTAATTTATCTAGGCATTTTATAAAAATGTGTTTATTACACCATATTTACTTATGCAAAATATGGCACCTCCCGAACATTTTGTTTTAAATTTTGAAAAACTTTTATCATTGACATTAATTTGAATTTGAATTTTTAAACGGTTTGACCTAACGGTAGATTAGCAAAGTAACCGTGGTGACGTGGCACCATTAGCGTGGGATTACTGTAGCATGATTATCCGGGCGTTACAAATCTCCTCCACTACAAGAAATCTCATCCCGAGATTTAGGAGGTAGAAGGAAACAACGCGGGGTATTCATCACGCAGGCGATCCTCGCGTTCCCAAGTTGCTTCATCTTCAGAATGGTGCGACCACTGGACTTTGAGGAACTTGATAGCCTTCTGACGGGTGCGGTGCTCAGCTTGGTCGAGAATGCGGACCGGATGCTCTTTATTGGAGAGGTCCTGCTGCAATTCAAGCACTTCATGATCCACTGCTCGGATTGGGTCCTTGAAGCAATGGTGGAGCTGTGACACATGGAACACATCGTGAACCTGAGAAAGGTTCGGCGAAAGCTCCAGTTGGTATGCCACTTTTCCACGCCTTTCGAGAATAGTGAATGGGCCAATATATCGAGGAGCTAGTTTGCCCTTGATTCCAAAGCGGTGAGCACCCTTCATTGGTGTGACTCAAAGATAAGCCTTTTCGCCAGGTTGATAGACCATGTCTTTATGATGACGGTCATACTGACTCTTCTGACGTGATTGAGGAGTCTTGAGATTCTCACGAATAATGCAGACTTGTTCTTCGGCATGTTGGATAATATCCGGACCGAAGAGTGGACGTTCCCCAGTTTCTGACCAGTTCAAAGGGGTTCGGCACTTTCGTCTATACAACACTTCGAAGGGGGCCATCTTTAGACTAGCTTGATAGCTATTATTATAAGAGAACTCAGCATACGGGAGAGATTCCTCCCATTTCTTGCCGAAGGAAATAACACAAGCTCGAAGCATGTCTTCGAGAACTTGGTTGACGCGTTCAACTTGCCCTTGCGACTGAGGATGAAACGCAGTACTGAATGACAGATGAGTTCCCATAGCTTCTTGGAAGCTTGCCCAGAATCTTGAAGTGAATAAGCTGCCACGGTCTGAGCTGATAACCAATGGAATACCGTGGAGTGAAACAATCCTGGACATATAGAGCGTTGCCAACTGACTAGCAGTGATCGTTTCCTTGACCGCCAGAAAATGTGCAACTTTGGAAAGCCGGTCAATGACGACAAGAATAGCATCATTACCTTTCTGTGATTTGGGAAATCCAGTGACGAAGTCCATCTCAACATGGTCCCATTTCCATTCAGGAATAGAGATAGGTTGTAGAGTTCCAGCAGGCCTTTGATGTTCTGCTTTGATACAATGGCAAACGTCACACTCAGCAACATAACAAGCAATGTCTTGCTTCATATTAGACCACCAGAATCTCTGACGGATGTCTTGGTACATCTTTGTACTACCAGGATGGATACATAGAGGCGTATCATGAGCTTCTTTCATAACTTCCTGTGTCATATCCAGGTTTTTCTCTGCACATGGCACCATTAGGCGGCCCTTGAAGTACAAAGTGCCATCTTTAGCAATAGTGAAGAATGAGGGCTTTCCTTCTGCGAGGTAGCGCTTAATCTTGTGGGCTTCAGAGTCATATCCCTGTATTCTCTTGATGGAGTCCAAGAGATCTGGTTCGATGGCCAAGGTATTGAGGGAACCCTGGGAAACAACACGGAGGTTCATCTTGCAAAACTCCTTAGGAGGGGGAGCGAGTGCACCCGGAGGAACAATATGGAGGTTCAGCTTCCTGAATTCTTCAACAAGCGAGGGCTGAACTTTATGAACCTGGAGGTGGTTGCAGTAAGACTTGCGGCTCAAGGCATCAGCCATTACATTAGCCTTGCCTGGCGTATAGGAAATACCCAAGTCAAAGTCTGCAACAAGCTCCATCCATCTCTGCTGACGGAGGTTCAGGTCTGGCTGAGTAAACAGATACTTCAGACTTTGGTGGTCAGTGAAGATCTCGCAACGATTACCGAGAAGGTAATGTCGCCACTTTTTCAGCGCATGAATGACAGCAGCAAGTTCGAGGTCGTGAACTGGGTAGTTCTCTTCGTGAGGGTGCAATTGCCAAGAGGCATAAGCAATCACTTTGCGGTCTTGCATTAGGACACAGCCTAATCCTTGACGGGAAGCGTCGCAGTAAATGACGAAGTCCTTCTTAGTATCAGGTGGAGCTAGAACTGGGGCAGAAGTCAACTTGTCTTTGAGTGCCTGGAAACTTTCCTGACATTTGTCTGTCCATTGGAACTTGACGCCCTTATGCAACAGGTTAGTCAGAGGCCTGGCGATCTTGGAGAAGTTCTCGACGAATCGACGGCAATAGCTGGTGAGACCGAGAAAACTTCTGACTTGCTTAACGTTCTTGGGAGGAGTCCAATCAAGGATAGCCTGGACTCGTTCAGGGTTGACGGCAATACCATCCTTAGAGATGACATGCCCAAGATAGGTTACTTCGGGTAGCCAGAATTCACATTTGGAGAACTTGGCATATAGTTGATGCTCTCGTAGCTTTTCCAGCACAAGTCAAAGATGTTCAACATGTTCTTCTTTGTTCTTGGAAAATACCAGGATATCATCCAGATAAACCACGATGAACTTGTCGAGGTAATCCATGAATATATAGTTCATCAGACGAGAGAAGGTGGCTGGAGCATTGGTTAAACCGAAAGACATGACGGTGTACTCGTATGAACCATATCGAGTCACGAAGGCGGTCTTTGGGATATCCTCTTCGTGAACACGGATCTGGTGGTAACCCAACCTCAAGTCGAGCTTAGAGAACACTGATGAACCTGCCAGTTGATCATATAGATTATTGATCCGAGGAAGAGGGTATTTATTCTGAATGGTAGCTTGGTTTATAGGACGGTAGTCTTGAACTAATCGGTTTGTCCCATCCTTCTTCTTGACAAAGAGAGAAGGTGCTCCCCAAGGAGAGAAACTTGGGCGAATGAATCCTTTGCGAAGAGAATTGTCGATTTCCTCCTTAAGCTCAAGGAGTTCATGCGGCGGCATCTTGTAGGGTCGCTTGGCTATAGGAGTGGTGCCTGGTTTCAAGTCGATGATTAATTCGACAGCTCTAGCAGGGGGAATCCCTAGAAGTTCTTCAGGGAAGACATCGAGGAATTCACGCACGACAGGAATGTTTTCAATGCCCTCGAGTGGTGCAGTGTTCAATGCATTCAATGCATAGAGCCTTGCCTCGGCATTTTGCACCAGATGAGCTTGGTAAGTAACTATTTCATCTAAAGGGTGTAGCAGATGGATGGTCTTAGCGGTGCAAACGATTGAAGCAGTATGCGCTTTTAACCAATTCATTCCCAGAACGACATCAATGCTACAGGACTTCAGTACGATGGGAGAGACAAGAAATTCCAGTCCTTCGATTTCAAAGGGGACGTCGTTGCAAATCATGGAGGTTCGACATTGGCCCGCGGGGGTGTGTACTAATAGTGAAGCGTTCATGTCTTCGCTTTTAATGCCATGCATGAATGCAAAATCTCCTGACATGAATGAATGTGATGCACCTGTATCAAATAAAACGGATGCTGGTACTGAATTTACGAGGAGTGTACCCATCACAGTAGCAGGCTAGTCTTGAGCTTCGTTCAGATCAACGTGGTTGGCATGAGCACGACCATAAGACTTGGCCTTGTTGCTGCGGGGCTGGTTGCTTCCATGGCCAATTGCTGGAAGGGCCAGTTGATTCTGATTCTGGTTGCATTCTCTAGCACGGTGTCCTGGTTGACTACACCTGAAGCACAAACCATTATTGGGAGTGGGAACAGGAGCTTGGGGTGGTGGAGCTGGAAGTGTTGACTGCCTAGATGGTGGTGGGGGCAGACGAGGTGCAGCATAGGTCTGCCTTGGGGCAGATGCATTTGGACGGTACATGTTGTTCGGGATCCATATCTTACACTTTTGTGAGGGTGGGCCCAAAGATGAGCCCGTGTCACGGTTGCGCCTGTGAGAGCTCTGGTATTCCTGCAGACCAGTTTCGACATTGATGGCCTTGTTCACTAGGGTGGCGAAATCAGCAAAGTCATGCACTAGAAGTGCGAGCTTGATGTCAGCTTGAAGGCCATCACGGAACTTCTCCTGTCTGCGTGCATCAGTTGCAATGTCCTCTTCAGCATAGCGAGACAAGTCCAGAAACTCCCGCTGATAAGCTTCAACAGTTTTGTTGCCTTGGGTGGGGTTGCGGAACTCACGCTTCTTCTGGTCCATGACTCCCTGAGGAATGAAGCGGGCACGGAAAGCAGCTTGGAAGTCTGGCCAGGTGATGATTGTTCCAGCTGGCAGAGTACGCTTGTGGCTGTCCCACCATTGAGCTGCGGGTCCCTTCAGGAAGAAGGAAGCAAAGGTGACATAGCTGGCAGGGGCTACATCGGCAGACTCCATCTCATAGGTGATGTCACGGAGCCAGTCATCAGCATCCAGAGGCTGAGTTGAGCTGCGGTACACAGTTGGATTGAGGCGCATGAAATCCTGCAGAGTTACTGGGGTTGGTTGCTGGTCCATATTGGGGCGAGGAAACTGAGCCATCATATTTTCCATGAATTGGCGGTTCAGTTCGAACTGTTGGATCATACCAGCCATGTACTCAGGTGGTGGTGGGGCATTGCCACCACTACCACGACCACCTGGTCTAACCATCCTGCTAATATATAACAGGGGTAGTTCAGCATTGAGAAATTTGCAAAGACAAGAATCATTCATGATGAAACATGCATAATGAAAGGAGCACGATAGCTACTACATAGTAGTCGGCATAACTTACAAAAGGGGTCGTGCATAGAGTTCAGTACACAGAGTTCAGTACATAGACTAAAACAACATAGGCGGCACACAGGCTCGCGGCGAATGCATCTAACACTAACAAGCAAGCCTACATCGGTCCCAAGAGGTACTGTGGAGGTAGGTGTAGCCTGAAAGCTGGTAGTGTCGCATCGGGAACTCCACGTCAGCAACCTGGGGTCCGCGAATACTCTGGTGCAGAACCTGACGCTCAGGTGGCAGAAGCGGTCCAAGTGCGGGAGAGTGGCCTCCCACATCTGGCCAGCCGACACCCTGGGGCATCACAGTCCTGGCTGGGTAGATCGCAGAACGGGGCAGCTCCCTAGATCGGACAAAGGGGTGCAGCAGCGTCAGAGCACGGTAAAGGTGCTGACGGGTGGTGTACAACTCGTGGCGAAGAGCTCGGTTAGCTCGATCCAGCCCATCAGCATGCAGAACCAGGTTCTGATGGTAGAAGGTCTCTCGGGTGACAGTGGAGTAGGCAGCAATATAGTATCCCTCCGCACCAACATCAGATGCGATAGCAATGTGCCTGAAAGGGGAGGTGTCCAACTCTCGATACTCTCCACAAAGACGTGTCAGAGCAGCATAAGCAGCATCGTGGACAGCCATATCGATGGTCACTCCAACACCATGAGCGGTGTGCAGCACAATAGTGGAGTCATACTCCTGTGAGTAGAGGTGGACGATGGCACGGTACTGCTCCTGGTTAAAGTCCTGGTACTCCTCGTAGACGGTGTACTCAGGGTGCCAGCGATAACCCAGATAGGTCATCATCTCAGCTAGCACAGCCGGTGATCCCGAGGCACCAATGGCCGTCATGTGGCGCACGACCTGCCTCGTGGGTTCCATCTGAAAGCAAAGACGTTTCAAAGGAGTCAAATGACAGTGTGTGAATTGTTCAAAATACTATTCTAAGAAACAACTATGGCTTATCCAACTTTGGGGTGAATGCGGTCACGGGATCCTAGTGTTAGAGTTAGTAAATTCGTTTAACCCGAGTAGAAGAGAGTTCAGAGTCCCAGAGTAAAGGTCGAGGAGTAAAAGATCCTAGTACCAACCAATGGCGACGTGGGCCCGTAAGACACACAGCCATGTTAGTAAAAGTTTTTGTAATGTCTAGACTCGACTTCGGCAAAGGAATGTGGAAAGGGGATTCCTACAGGCAGTCGGCTCTGATACCAACTTGTGACGCCCCCGATTTGACCGTACACTAATCATGCACGCAAATGTGTACGATCAAGGTCAGGGACTCACGGGAAGATATCACAACACAACTCTACAACATGAATAAGTCATACAAGCATCATAATACAAGCCAGGGGCCTCAAGGGCTCGAATACAAGTGCTCGATCATAGACGAGTCAGCGGAAGCAACAATATCTGAGTACAGACATAAGTTAAACAAGTTTGCCTTAAGAAGGCTAGCACAAAAGTAGCAACGATCGAAAAGGCAAGGCCTCCTGCCTGGGACCTCCTAACTACTCCTCGAAGCCGAACTCCATGTAGAATCATCCTCGGGATCTCTAGCTCCTAGACTCCAGCATCTGGTTGCGACAATCCGGTATAGAAAGGGGAAAAGAGGGAGAAAAGCAACCGTGAGTACTCATCCAAAGTACTCGTAAGCAAGGAGCTACACTACATATGCATGGGTATATGTGTAAAGGGCCATATCAGTGGACTGAACTGCAGAATGCCAGAATAAGAGGGGGGATAGCTAATCCTGTCGAACACTACGCTTCTGGCCACCTCCATCTTGCAGCATGTAGAAGAGAGTAGATGGTAAGTTCACCAAGTAGCATCGCATAGCATAATCCTACCCGGCGATCCCCTCCTCGTCGCCCTGTTAGAGAGCGCTCACCGGGGTGTATCTGGCACTTGGAAGGTTGTGTTTTATTAAGTATCCGGTTCTAGTTGTCATAAGGTCAAGGTACAACTCCGGGTTGTCCTTTTACCGAGGGACACGGCTATTCGAATAGATAAACTTCCCTGCAGGGGTGCACCACATAACCCAACACGCTCGATCCCACTTGGCCGGACACACTTTTCTGGGTCATGCCTGGCCTCGTAAGATCAACATGTCGCAGCCCCACCTAGGCTCAACAGAGAGGTCAGCACGCCGGTCTAAATCCTATGCGCGCAGGGGTCTGGGCCCATCTCCCATTGCACACCTGCACGTTGCGAGGGCGGCCGGAAGCAGACCTAGCCTAGCAGGCGTTCCAGTCCAATCCGGCGCGCGCCGCTCCGTCGCTGACGTCAAGAAGAGCTTCGGCTGATACCACGACGTCGAGTGCCCATAACTGTTCCCGCGTAGCTAGTTAGTGCGTATAGACCAAATGGCCAGACTCAGATCAAATACCAAGATCTCGTTAAGCGGGTTAAGTATCCGCGAACGCCGACCAGGGCTAGGCCCACCTCTCTCCTAGGTGGTCTCAACCTGCCCTGTCGCTCCGCCACAAAGATCCACTTGCGGGTACTCCTACGAGCCGACCCGACTTTAGTCACCACATGTGTCATGTATATAGTATATAAGTATATACCCGTGATCACCGCCCAAGTGATCACGGCCCGATAGTATAGCACAGCAGACGGACAAGAATGTAGGGCCACTGATGGAAAACTAGCATCCTGTACTAAGCATGTAGGATTGCAGGTAAAGGTAACAATAGTAGTAGCAAGGACAGGCTATGCATCAGGATAGGATTAACGGAAAGCAATAACATGCTACACTACTCTAATGCAAGCAGTATAGAGAAGAATAGGCGATATCTGGTGATCAAGGGGGGGGGGCTTGCCTGGTTGCTCTGGCAAGTAGGAGGGGTCGTCAACTCCGTAGTCGAACTAGGCAGCAGCAGCGTCGGTCTCGTAGTCTACCGGAGAGAAGAGGGGGGAAGAAACAGTAAATACAATGCCAACATAAGCATGACGATGCGTGACATGACAATGAGCGGTGCTAGGTGTGCCCTAACGCGGCAGTAGGTGGTACCGGCGAAGGGGGGGACATCCGGGAAAGTATTCCCGATGTTTCGCATTTTCGGACAGATGAAACGGAGGGGGAAAGTTGCCTGTTTGCTATGCTAGGGATGTGTGGTGGACGAACGGGCTGCGTATCCGGATTCGTCTCGTCTTTCTGAGCAACTTTCATGTACAAAGTATTTTCATCTGAGCAACGGTTTATTTTATATTGATTTTAAAAGAATTTATTAATTTCTGGAATTTATTTAATTATTTAATATATACATTATCCGAAACAGTGTTGGGATGACATCAGCATGACATCATGCTAACGTCAGCACTCATCTGACAAGTGGGTCCCACATGTCATAGACTGATTAGGGTAATTAGGGTTAACTAATTAATTAACTATTAATTAAACTAATTAATTAAATTAGATTAATCTAAACAGGGTTAATTAACTAATTAATTAATTATTTTTATTTTTATTTTATCTTTATATTCTTTATTTATTTATATATCATTATTCTTTTTAATTCCCCCTTTTTTACGTTCTGGGCGCGGGGCCCAGCTGTCTGTGGCCCATAGGGGGTTCGGGCCCAGGGGCAGTGGCTCAGGGGCGCGGGGCCCCACCTGGCAGTGGCCCAGGGGCCACAGGCGGGCGCGGGCGCACGAGCGTGGGCGTGGGCGACGGGCGCCCGTAGCCTGCCCGGGGCAGGGCGGGGCCGTGGCCATGGCGGGGGTTGCCGCAGCGGGGCACGAGGGTGAGCGACGCGGCAAGGGCCGGAGACACGGGCGAACGAGGAGAGGGGCGCGGTGAGCGCGCACGGGCGCGGCCGGAGTGCGCTGACCGCGGGCGGGGACGTCGGTGACCATGGCGACCCAAGGAGAGAGGGGGAAGATGGGAGGTGGGGTGCGGTAGGTGGCTAGGGTTTCCCCCTCCCGTGGGGATAAGGCAGTGGCTATTCGGCCGGCCGGGCCAGGCGGGCCGGCCTGGGCCGTCTGGCCCAGTTGGCCGGGGGGCTTTTACCCCTTTTTTGTTTCTTGTTTTGTAATTTCTTTTCTTTTATTTATTTTCTTTTCTGTTTTAAATCATTTTAATTTATCTAGGAATTTTATAAAAATGTGTTTATTACACCATATTTACTTATGCAAAATATGGCACCTCCCGAACATTTTGTTTTAAATGTTGAAAAACTTTTATCGTTGACATTAATTTGAATTTGAATTTTTAAACGGTTTGACCTAACGGTAGATTAGCAGTAACTGTGGTGATGTGGCACCATTAGCGTGGGATTACTGTAGCATGATTATCCGGGCGTTACACTCGAGCCCCAGTCGGTATCATCGCCTCCTCTAACGAGTAGTGAACTTATCAGCATTGGTCGTCCATTGACGCCAATTGTTCAGAATGACTCATGGGCCGAGCAGCCACAGCAAGACACCCCAGTGCATGATGAGACTCCAACAATACCACCACCTCAAGTCACCACTCCGGTGCTTGACGACGACAACTACATGGTGCAGACCACTCCTTCACCAAAGGCATCGCCCGCTTTTTGCAGGCTTCGCAAAGGCCCCAGGCAGCAGGTCACCATGTCGAGCATTCCGGAAGGGGAAGCGCACCAAAGCTCAGTTGCACGTCAAGTGTTTCCTGAAGCCACCCCTACTGCGAACGTCTCTGAGTCTGAAGCTAAAGATGCTGAAGACATTCCGGCTGCATCAGCCGATGAAGATCAAGGAGAAAGAGAAGAAGAAAGAGTTGCCACACCCCCTGCTGATGATCAAGTCATTCTCGAGGAGAATGTAATTGTGCCCGACCCTCCTGTTATTGAACAAACAAAGGTTGAAAACACTAAGGCTGCCACAAACAACATCACTGAAGCCACTAACATAGTCATGGCTGAAGACAATGTGGAGCCTGGCGACAATGTGGTGCCTGAAGCCAATGTGAATGCTGAAGTCACTGTTCCACCTCCAAGGCCTCACACAATTGAACAGGCATATGATCATGGCCAGCTTGTCACGATGCGATGGCCCATTATGGTTCCTCCCACAGCTCCTGGACCACAATATGACTATCATGTGGAGCAAAGGCCACAAGTTCAGAAGCCCAAGCCTCGGTTGCCAAGGCTTCCAGGTGTTGCGACTACACCAGGTTCTTTTAGTGTGCACAGCTTCAGAGCCCACAATACCTTCTTCGACAGTGCCAAGAATCCCTATTCGAAGCCAAAGATCTCTTCTGATCATTTCTGGAGCCATCAGCAGCGAAGCTACTATTCTTGTATTCTGTACAATCAAGAGCGAATATTTCCTCATATGCGTCTGGATAGTGAAGCTATTGCTGGGCTGCCCTGTCTCGAAGAAGCTCTTGACTGCTTCAGGGATGTTGGACTTCTTCCGTTTGTGACAGACAAAGAGCACTGGAATGAAGAGCTCCTTCTGCAGTTCTTTGCTACGCTTCATATTCGTGGCTACAACAGTGATCCGAAGACATGGGTCCTTGAGTGGATGTCAGGTGATGTGCATCATGAAGCCAAAGCTCAAGACATCATCGTGCTTACTTCCCTGCCCACTCCAAGTGAGTTGTATGAGCCTGGTTGTCAGCTTCACAGAAATGAACTGTAGAGTACTTTTCAGAGGCCTGAGCCAAATATGAGTGAGATGCTTAGTATGATGAAGCCATTGCCTCAAGATGTTGAATACCCCAAAGAGTTCTTCGTAAAGGACCTTGAGTACTTGCCCCACACAGTATATCATATTCTGAGGTGTACTCTCTGGCCAATCAAGGGACATTCTTTTGAAGCCAAACTCGAAGGAGCCATGAAGACTTTGGTATTTTATATCATCAATGGCATCAAATTCAATACCTAGGATTTCTTCATCACACAATTAGCTGCTTCTGGAATTGATCTGAAGTTTTATGCTCCATGGGTGATGCGCCTGATCAAGCTTCATTCCACTATTGACTATCAGCCCTCAGCGCGCAACCACATTGTCTTCCTGCCTGAGGTTGATCTGTCCATTGAAGCCATCTACTCCGAGCCTGCTAAGACGCCTCTATATCCTCATAATGTTGATCGCCAAAGCTTCACGCAACCAATGGAGGGAATCCTTGTTCCGAATGCTGCAACTCCCGCTTATCCTCTGGCTGGAAATATGAGAGTGCCACATCGTGCCAACACCGAAGCCACTACCAGTACAATTGCCCAAAGGCGTCGGAAGCGTTCCTGTGTTCTCAATGACCGAGAGCTTCTTGTGGCATTACATTAGAAGCAGGATAAGCATCATGACTGGCTTAAGCGTCAGATGCAGAGTATCTTGGTGGATGTCAATCGCATTCGCAACCTGGCCACCGAGAACTCGTTTGTTGCCCATGAAGCCTGTCGGCGGTCCTGGAGGAGTATCACACTGCTCTGTCCTGAAGACGATCTTCGCGAAGATGGCTTCACTAAGGACTTCAAGTTTGATTCCAGGCCTACACAAAATGCAAGCTGGCGCCACACTCCATCAATTGAAGATTCTGAGTATTCATCTTTGGCTGCAACTATTGTTGCGAGAGTCGTCGATGAAGAAGACGACGCCACTTCACCAACCATGGCTGCACTGCATCTCGACACTACGTCAGGCCCTTCTGCACCACCGAACTCCAACGTCGACCCTGCTCCATCATCTACTCCAACTGGGAATGAGTAGATGCTCTATGTCTTCAAACCTTTTTGGTCATTACTGACAAAAGGGGGAGAAGCATATGAGTTGATACTCTTCAAGCGGGTCCTTATGGGTGGTTGCATTATTTTTGCCAATTATTTACAACTCTCGTTTTTTTGATACATTTGGTTCTTTGATTTGTAACACTTAAACTCGATGGTCGTCTGCTACTTTTTCTGCTACTTTGTGATGCAATGATAAATTCCGCATGAAGCCATTCCGCAGACGTCCATTTTTCATTATGCATGTCATTATCTTCGTTATCTCTTTATATGCATGATGAATTTTCTTCATAAGTTGAAGAGGATCTCCACAAGTAAAACCTGCCATGTGCATTTGCATTCAAAAGCAAACTACTTATATGCACATCTTCAGGGGGAGCCTTTTGCTACTTATGAAGACAACGCCTTAATCCTTTAACCTTCCCATACTTTTATCCCCGTTGAAAACTTCAACCAGTTTGTCATCAATCACCAAAAAGGGGGAGATTGTAAGTGCATCTAGCGCCACCCCTAGTTGGTTTTGGAGTATTGATGACAAACTTTGTTGAGGGACTAATGTGTTTGTGAGAATTGCAGGACAACACAGGTAGTAGTCCCTTATTGATTCGGTTTACCTACCAGAGATGACCCCTAAAAATGTGTGAAGACATTGAAGACAATGTTGGCATGTGAAGATATTCACAACGAAGATTATGACTTGAGAAGACATTCACGTGAAGACTATGGAGTGCGAATACATAGTTGTTTCATAGTTTCCTTTTCTTCTTTGTTGAGTCATAGGAACCACCGTACTGTTAAGTGGGGTCCAACAGAACAAAGCCAGAGTGACTGATGTGATGCTCGACCAAATCCTATGTCTTTGAGCGAAGACAATGAGAGCAAATCTTATCCAGAGTTGGATGAGTCAGCTTTGCTTGTAGCCCAAGTCAAGATGCCGCGTGTGTTCGAAATCTGACCGTTGGACACATGTCAGTTCCTTAGTGACCCAGGGTCATTTCGGACAAATTAGGTCGGGTTACCTCCTGGCTATAAATAGCTCACCCCCTACACCATAAATTGGTGGCTGCTCAGAGTTAATGCACGGCTTTTGTCGTTTGAGAGCAACCCACCTCCGAAGCATTTGAGAGAGAGAGATCCTTGCGAGGACAAAGCCCAAAACACCCAGAGCCAAAGAGTGTTAGGCATCCCTGAAGTCTTTCTGTCCGCATGATCTGAAGACTTGTTACACTTGAGGACTATGAATCCTCCAGCCGGTTAGGCGTCACATTTTGAGCATCCAAGAGTCATTGTGGATTGCCAGTGAACGAAGTCTGTGAAGGTTTGGAAGTCTACCTTGAAGACTTACCAGAGTGATTGGGCGAGGACTAAGTGTCCTTAGCTCAAGGGGAATAAGGTGAAGACGCGGTCTTCTGAGTTAAATCTCAGCCTCCCTAACCAGACGTACAGTTGTCACAGCAACTGGAACTGGTCCAACAAATCCTTGTCCTCTCCAAGCTATTGGTTCCATCCCTCACCTCTCTTTACTTACAGTTTGTCTTCATGAAGTCATTGCCTGCTTGCATGTTCTGATTGTCTTCACTGTGTGAAGATTACTGTTGATTGGCTTCATACTATCTTCCATCCTGATCCATACTACCTAGCTGCTGATAGTCTTCGTGCTTTCACTTCATTGCTTACTTGACTATGGCTTGTATAGTGTAGTCTACCTTCTGCTGCATATCAATAGGTTTATTTCTACTGTTTGTCTTCAAAGCCCCCGTGTTTTGTAGACTCTCATAAAAATCGCCTATTCACCCCCCCTCTAGTCGATAACTAGCACTTTCACTCACCTCCTGACAGATTGGCCCATTTGCACGGAAACAAAGGGACCTTAAAATCATGTCCATAGTCAAGTTCCCATATGTCCACTATGTAACCATAATATGTGTCCTTTCCCCTGTTAGTTACTGCATCAAAGCGGACACCACTGTTCTGGTTAGTGCTCTTTTGATCTTGGGCGATCGTGTAAAATGTATTCCCATTTATCTCGTACCCTTCGTAAGTTAATACAGTCGAAGATGGTCCCCTGGCCAACGAGTATAGCTCATCCACAACAGTGTTGTCACCCATGAGATGTGTTTGCAACCAACTGCCGAAACTCCTGATGTGTTCACATGTAATCCAGTCGTCACATTCCTCCGAGTGTTTGGAGCTCAGAATATTCTTGTGTTCATTGACATACGGGGTCACCAAGGTAGAATTCTGTAGAACTGTGTAGTGTGCTTGAGACCAAGAATGCCCGTCCCTACATATTATTGAGTCCGCTCCTAGCGTGCCTTTTCCAGTCAGTCTCCCCTCATTCCGCGATTGAGGGAGACCAATCGGCTTAAGGACAGGAATGAAGTCAACACAAAACCCAATGAGCTCCTCTATTTGCCGGCCCATGGAGATGCTTCCTTCTGGCCTAGCACGGTTACGAACATATTTCTTTAAGACTCCCATGAACCTCTCAAAGGGGAACATATTGTGTAGAAATACAGGGCCCAGAATGGCAATCTCGTCAACTAGATGAACTAGGACGTGCGTCATGATATTGAATAAGGATGGTGGGAACACCAGCTCGAAATTGACAAGACATTGCACCAAATCACTCCTTAACCTTGGTAGGATTTCTGGATCGATTACCTTCTGAGAGATTGCATTGAGGAATGCACATAGCTTCACAATGGCTAATCAAACGTTTTCCAGTAGAATCCCCCTCGGTGCAACCGGAAGCAGTTGCGCCATAATCACGTGGTAGTCATGAGACTTTAGGTTCTAGAACTTTTTCTCTGCCATATTTATTATTCCCTTTATATTCGACGAGAAGCCAGACGGGACCTTCATACTAAGCAGTCATTCAAAGAAGATTTCCTTCTCTTCTTTGGTAAGAGTGTAGCTGGCAGGACCTTCATACTACTTTGGATGCATGCCGTCATTTTTGTGCACACGTTGCTGGTCCTCCCGTGCCCCCGGTGTATCTTTTGTCTTCCCATACACACCCAAGAAGCCTAGCAGGTTCACGCAAAGATTTTTCGTCACGTGCATCACGTCAATTGCAGAGCGGACCTCTAGGCCTTTCCAATAGGGTAGGTCCCAAAATATAGATTCCATCTTCCACATGGGTGCGCGTCCCTCAGCGTCATTCAGAACAGATAGTCCGACAGGACACTTTCCAAAGATTACTTGTAAATCATTTACCATATCAAGTATGTGCTCACCAGTACGGAGGGCGGGATTCTTCCGATGATCTGCCTCACCTTTGAAATGTTTGCCTTTCTTTCAACATTGATGGTTGGTCGGAAGAAATTGATGATGTCCCAGGTACACATTCTTCCTGCATTTGTCCAAATATATACTTTCGGTGTCATCTAAACAGTGTGTGCATGTGTGGTATCCCTTGTTTGTCTGTCCTGAAAGGTTACTGAGAGCAGGCCAATCATTGATGGTTACAAACAGCAACGCATGTAGGTCAAATTCCTCCTGGTTGTGCTCATCCCACACACGTACAACTTTTCCATTCCACAGCTGTAAAAGTTCTTCAACTAATGGCCTTAGGTACATATCAATGTCGTTGTCGGGTTGCTTAGGGCCTTTGGATGAGCACTGGCATCATAATGAACTTCTGCTTCATGCACAACCAAGGAGGAAGGTTATAGATACATAGAGTCACGGGCCAGGTGCTATGATTGCTGCTCTGCTCCCCAAAAGGATTAATGCCATCCGCGCTTAAACCAAACCATACGTTCCTTGCGTCACCTGCAAAGTCCCCCTACGTTCTCTCAATTTTTCTCACTTGCAACCCATTAGCGGTGTCGGTGTACAAAAGAGGGGGCGCACCTTTGTACCCCTTTACCTGTGCACGGGCAGTCGGAGCCGCGCCCGCGGCCACACCAAGCAGAACAGGGGAGGTGAACCGAGGTAAAACCGAAATCCAAGACAGCCAAGGCAACGCCAAGACCAAGAACACAAAGAAGCAAAGAGGCGAAGCGGGTTCCCCCGGCAAGATCATTGCCGGGGGTAGCCTCGGCGGCCCCGGCAAGACCCTTGCCGGGGCGGCTCGCCCACACCAGCGGAGTGAGCCACCCTCGAGTCCACGGGTTCCAACTCAACCAACCACGTTGGAACTAGGACTCGGGAGGCACCTCCAAGGTGGCATGCAGATCTTTGTCAAGACCAAGGAATATTCAAGATCAGATGAGGATTAAGAGACAACGGTCCTCGGCGAGATACTTGCCGAGGAGAGCCACGAGACCCCCGGCAAGATCCTTGTCGGGGACGACAGCACGCCACAGCAAGACCTTTGCTGGGCCACCCGGCAAGGCCCTCACCAAGGGCGTCAGTGGGGCCACTTCCAGAACCGCACCAGCCAAGTCTCCACCGATGTTCGCATGCAGCTGCCAGCCCAACCAGCTGGGCAGGCACCTGTGTGGCAACATGCAGCTCCCAGGCCAACTCATTAAGCGCCTGCGTGGCGGCATGCAGATCTTCGTGAAGACCCTACCACCGCGCCACCTCAGCTACCTGCCTGCCTACATGGCGTCGCATGCATCGCTGGCCAGGGCGCGTGTCGAAGCGAGGAGGAGCGGCGACGGATGGGACGGGCCTCGCACCCGTCCTCGATAAAGCTAGGGGACAGCTCAGCGGTGCATTAAATGCGTCTTGTCCTGTAATACGAGCGATAAGCTCGCAGTACTGTACGCCTTTCCACCTCCTGTGTGCCACTTTGGCAGCCCCTTTCGACTATAAAAGGAGGCCCATCAAATACTGGAGAAGTATTCGGCTCTTTGGAACCATGCACCCACCATAGCTAGCTCGAGAGCTCAAGAACTCTCTGAAATACATCCACCAAAGCAGGACTAGGGTTTTACGCATCCTCGCAGCCCGAACCTGGGTAAACGATCCTTGTGCTGATTACTAATCTGTTGGGAATCGTAGCATAATTTAAAATTTTCCTACGCTCACCAAGATGCATCTGTGGAGTCTACTAGCAACGAGGGGAAAGGAGTGCATCTACATACCCTTGTAGATCGCGAGCGGAAGCGTTCCAATGAACGTGGATGACGGAGTCGTACTCGCCGTGATCCAAATCACCGATGACCGAGTGCCGAACGTACGGCACCTCCGCGTTCAACACACGTACGGTGCAGCGACGTCTCCTCCTTCTTGATCCAGCAAGGGGGAGGAGAGGTTGATGGAGATCCAATAGCACGACGGCGTGGTGGTGGATGTAGCGGGTCTCCGGCAGGGCTTCGCCAAGCTTCTGCGAGAGAGAGAGGTGTTGCAGGGGAGGAGGGAGGCGCCCAAGGCTTAGATATTGCTGCCCTCCCTTCCCCCCACTATATATAGGGCCAAGGGAGGGGGGCGCAGCCTTGCCCCTTCCTCCAAGGAAGGGTGCGGCCAGGGGGGAGTCCTTCCCCCCCAAGGCACCTCGGAGGTGCCTTCCCCCTTTAGGACTCTCCCTTTTTTCTTATCTCTTGCGCATGGGCCTCTTGGGGCTGGTGCCCTTGGCCCATATAGGCCAAGGCGCACCCCTTACAGCCCATGTGGCCCCCCGGGGCTGGTGGACCCCCTTGGTGGACCCCCGGACCCCTTTCGGCACTCCCGGTACAATACCGATAAAGCGCGAAACTTTTCCGGCGACCAAAATAAGACTTCCCATATATAAATCTTTAACTCCGGACCATTCCGGAACCTCTCGTGACGTCCGGGATCTCATCCGGGACTCCGAACAACTTTCGGGTTTCCGCATAAATATATCTCTACAACCCTAGCGTCACCGGACCTTAAGTGTGTAGACCCTACGGGTTCGGGACACATGCAGACATGACCGAGATGCCTCTCCGGTCAATAACCAACAGCGGGATCTGGATACCCATGTTGGCTCCCACATGTTCCACGATGATATCATCAGATGAACCATGGTGTCGAGGATTCAATCAATCCGTATGCAATTCCCTTTGTCAATCGGTATGTTACTTGCCCGAGATTCGATCGTCGGTATCCCAATACCTTGTTCAATCTCGTTACCGACAAGTCTCTTTACTCGTACCGCAATGCATGATCCCGTGACTAACGCCTTAGTCACATTGAGCTCATTATGATGATGCATTACCGAGTCGGCCTAGAGATACCTCTCCGTCACACGGAGTGACAAATCCCAGTCTCGATCCGTGCCAACCCAACAGACACTTTCGGAGATACCCGTAATGCACCTTTATAGTCACCCAGTTACGTTGTGACGTTTGGCACACCCAAAGCACTCCTACGGTATCCGGGAGTTGCACGATCTCATGGTCTAAGGAAAAGATACTTGACATTGGAAAAGCTCTAGCAAATGAAACTACACGATCTTTTATGCTATGCTTAAGTTGGGTCTTGTCCATCACATCATTCTCCTAATGATGTGATCCCGTTATCAATGACATCCAATGTCCATAGTCAGGAAACCATGACTATCTGTTGATCAACGAGCTAGTCAACTAGAGGCTTACTAGGGACAGGTTGTGGTCTATGTATTCACACATGTATTACGATTTCCGGACAATACAATTATAGCATGAATAATAGACTATTATCATGAACAAAGAAATATAATAATAACCTTTTATTATTGCCTCTAGGGCATATTTCCAACAGTCTCCCACTTGCACTAGAGTCAATAATCTACTTACATTGTGATGAATCGAACACCCATTGCGTCCTGGTGTTGATCATGTTTTTCCCTAGGGAGAGGTTTAGTCAACGGATCTGCTACATTCAGGTCCGTATGTACTTTACAAATATCTATGTCTCCATTTTGAACACTTTCACGAATGGAGTTGAAGCGACGCTTGATATGCCTGGTCTTCCTCTGAAACCTGGGCTCCTTCGCAAGGGCAATAGCTCCAGTGTTGTCACAGAAGAGAGTCATTGGGCCCGACGCATTTGGAATCACCCCTAGGTCGGTAATGAACTCCTTCATCTAGACTGCTTCCTGTGCTGCCTCCGAGGCTGCCATGTACTCCGCTTCACATGTAGATCCCGCCACGACGCTTTGCTTGCAACTGCACCAGCTTACTGCTCCTCCATTCAAAATATACATGTATCCAGTCTGTGACTTTGAGTCATCCAGATCTGTGTCGAAGCTAGCGTTGACGTAACCCTTTACAACGAGCTCTTCGTCACCTCCATAAACGAGAAACATATCCTTAGTCCTTTTCAGGTACTTCAGGATATTCTTGACCGCTGTCCAGTGTTCCTTGCCGGGATTACTTTGGTACCTTCCTACCAAACTTACGGCAAGGTTTACATCAGGTCTGGTACACAGCATGGCATACATAATAGACCCTATTGCCGAGGCATAGGGGATGACACTCATCTCTTCTATATCTTCTGCCGTGGTCGGGCATTGAGCCGTGCTCAATTGCACACCTTGCAATACAGGCAAGAACCCCTTCTTGGACTGATCCATACTGAACTTCTTCAATATCTTATCAAGGTATGTACTCTGTGAAAGACCAATGAGGCGTCTTGATCTATCTCTATAGATCTTGATGCCTAATATATAGCAGCTTCTCCAAGGTCCTTCATTGAAAAACACTTATTCAAATAGGCCTTTATACTTTCGAAGAATTCTATATCATTTCCCATCAACAATATGTCATCCACATATAATATGAGAAATGCTACAGAGCTCCCACTCACTTTCTTGTAAACACAGGCTTCTCCATAAGTCTGTGTAAACCCAAACGCTTTGATCATCTCATCAAAGCGAATGTTCCAACTCCGAGATGCTTGCACCAGCCCATAGATTGAGCGCTGGAGCTTGCATACTTTGTTAGCATTCTTAGGATCGACAAAACCTTCCGGCTGCATCATATACAACTCTTCCTTAAGGAAGCCATTAAGGAATGCCGTTTTGACGTCCATCTGCCATATCTCATAATCATAGTATGCGGCAATTGCTAACATGATTCGGACGGACTTCAGCTTCGCTACGGGTGAGAAAGTCTCATCGTAGTCAACCCCTTGAACTTGTCGATAACCCTTAGCGACAAGTCGAGCTTTGTAGATGGTCACATTACCATCTGCGTCTGTCTTCTTCTTAAAGATCCATTTGTTTTCTATGGCTCGCCGCTCATCGGGCAAGTCAGTCAAAGTCCATACTTTGTTTTCATACATGGATTCTATCTCGGATTTCATGGCTTCTAGCCATTTGTCGAAATCCGGGCCCGCCATCGCTTCTTCATAGTTCGAAGGTTCACCGTTGTCTAACAACATGATTTCCAGGACAGGGTTGCCGTACCACTCTGGTGCGGAACGTGTCCTTGTGGACCTACGAAGTTCAGTGACTTGATCTGTAGCTTCATGACCATCATCATTAACTTCCTCCCCAGTCGGTGTAGGCACCACAGGAACATCTTCTCGCGCTGCGCTACTTTCCGGTTCGGAAGGGGTGACTATCACCTCATCAAGTTCCACTTTCCTCCCACTCAATTCTTTCGAGATAAACTCCTTCTCTAGAAAGGACCCGTTCTTGGCAACGAAGATCTTGCCTTCGGATCTGAGGTAGAAGGTATACCCAACAGTTTCCTTAGGGTATCCTATGAAGACGCATTTTTCCGATTTGGGTTCGAGCTTCTCAGGTTGAAGTTTCTTGACATAAGCATCGCATCCCCAAACTTTTAGAAACGACGGCTTAGGTTTCTTTCCAAACCATAATTCATACGGTGTCGTCTCAACGGATTTCGACGGAGCCCTATTTAAAGTGAATGCGGCAGTCTCTAAAGCATAGCCCCAAAATGAGAGCGGTAAATCGATAAGAGACATCATAGATCGCACCATATCCAATAGAGTGCGATTACGACGTTCGGACACACCATTTCTCTGAGGTGTTCCAGGCGGCGTGAGTTGTGAAACTATTCCACATTTCCTTAAGTGTGCACCAAACTCGTGACTTAAATATTCTCCTCCACGATCTGATCGTAGGAATTTTATTCTCCTGTCACGTTGATTCTCAACTTCACTCTAAAATTCCTTGAACTTTTCAAAGGTTTCAGACTTGTGTTTCATTAGGTAGACATATCCATATCTACTTAAATCATCAGTGAGAGTGAGAACATAACGATATCCTCAGCGAGCCTCAACACTCATTGGACCACACACATCGGTATGTATGATTTCCAATAAGTTGATTGCTCGCTCCATTGTTCCGGAGAACGGAGTCTTGGTCATCTTACCCATGAGGCATGGTTCGCACGTGTCAAATGATTCGTAATCAAGAGACTCCAAAAGTCCATCTGCATGGAGCTTCTTCATGCGCTTGACACCAATGTGACCAAGGCGGCAGTGCCACAAGTATGTGGGACTATCGTTATCAACTTTACATCTTTTGGTATTCACACTATGAACATGTGTAACATCACGTTCGAGATTCATCAAAAATAAACCATTGACCAGCGGGGCATGACCATAAAACATCTCTCTCAAATAAATAGAACAACCATTATTCTCGGATTTAAATGAGTAGCCATCTCGAATTAAACGAGATCCAGACACAATGTTCATGCTCAAAGATGGCACTAAATAACAATTATTGAGGTTTAAAACTAATCCCGTGGGTAGATGCAGAGGTAGCGTGCCGACGGCGATCACATCGACCTTGGAACCATTCCCGACGCGCATCGTCACCTCGTCCTTTGCCAGTCTCCGTTTATTCCGTAGTTCCTGCTTTGAGTTACAAATATGAGCAACCGCACCGGTATCAAATACCCAGGAGCTACTACGAGTACTAGTAAGGTACACATCAATTACTTGTATATCACATATACTTTGGGTGTTGCCGGCCTTCTTCTTGTCCGCTAAATATTTGGGGCAGTTCCGCTTCCAGTGACCACTTCCCTTGCAATAAAAGCACTCAGTCTCGGGCTTGGGTCCATTCTTTGACTTCTTCCCAGTAACTGGTTTACCGGGCGCGGCAACTCCCTTGCCGTCCTTCTTGAAGTTCTTCTTACCCTTGCCCTTCTTGAACTTGGTGGTTTTATTCACCATCAACACTTGATGTTCTTTTCTGATCTCCCCTTCCGCTGATTTCAGCATTGAATATACCTCGGGAATGGTCTTTTCCATCCCCTGCATATTGTAGTTCATCACAAAGCTCTTGTAGCTTGGTGGAAGCCACTGGAGGATTCTATCAATGACCGCGTCATCCGGGAGATTAACTCCCAGCTGAGACAAGCGGTTGTGCAACCCAGACATTCTGAGTATGTGCTCACTATCAGAACTGTTCTCCTCCATTTTACAGCTGAAGAACTTGTCGGAGACATCATATCTCTCGACCCGGGCATGAGCTTGGAAAACTAGTTTCAGCTCCTCGAACATCTCATATGCTCCATGTTTCTCAAAACGCTTTTGGAGACCCGGTTCTAAGCTGTAAAGCATGCCGCACTGAACGAGGGAGTAATCATCAGCACGTGATTGCCAAGCGTTCATAACGTCTTGGTTCTGTGGGATTGGTGCATCACCTAGCGGTGCTTCTAAGACATAATCTTTCTTGGCTACTATGAGGATGAGCCTCAGGTTCCGGACCCAGTCCGTATAGTTGCTGCCATCATCTTTCAGCTTGGTTTTCTCTAGGAACGCGTTGAAATTGAGGACAACGTTGGCCATTTGATCTACAAGACATAGTGTAAAGATTTTAGACTAAGTTCATGATAATTGAGTTCATCTAATCAAATTATTTAATGAACTCCCACTCAGATAGACATCCCTCTAGTCATCTAAGTGAAACATGATCCGCGTTCAACTAGGCCGTGTCCGATCATCACATGAGACGGACTAGTCAAGATCGGTGAACATCTCCGTGTTGATTGTATCTTCTATACGACTCATGCTCGACCTTTCGGTCTTCTGTGTTCCGAGGCCATGTCTGTACATGCTAGGCTCGTCAAGTCAACCTAAGTGTATTGCGTGTGTTCCGAGGCCATGTCTGTACATGCTAGGCTCGTCAACACCCGTTGTATGCGAACGTAAGAATCTATCACACCCGATCATCACGTGGTGCTTCGAAACGACGAACCTTCGCAACGGTGCACAGTTAGGGTGAACACTTTCTTGAAATTATTATAAGGGATCATCCTACTTGCTACCGTCGTTCTAAGCAAATAAGATGCAAAAACATGATAAACATCACATGCAATCAAATAGTGACATGATATGGCCAATATCATCACGCTCCTTTGATCTCCATCTTCGGGGCACCATGATCATCTTTGTCACCGGCATGACACCATGATCTCCATCATCATGATCTCCATCATTGTGTCTTCATGAAGTCGTCACGCCAACGATTACTTCTACTTCTATGGCTAACGCGTTTAGCAACAAAGTAAAGTAATTTACATGGCGTTATTCAATGACACGCAGGTCATACAAAATAATAAAGACAACTCCTATGGCTCCTGCCGGTTGTCATTCTCATCGACATGCAAGTCGTGATTCTTATTACAAGAATATGATCAATCTCATACATCACATATATCATTCATCACATCTTCTGGCCATATCATATCACATAGCACTTGCTGCAAAAACAAGTTAGACGTCCTCTAATTGTTGTTGCAAGTTTTTACGTGGTTTGTAGGTTTCTAGCAAGAATGTTTCTTACCTACGTATGACCACAACGTGATTTGCCAATTTCTATTTACCCTTCATAAGGACCCTTTTCATCGAATCCGTTCCGACTAAAGTAGGAGAGACAGACACCCGCTAGCCACCTTATGCAACTAGTGCATGTCAGTCGGTGGAACCTGTCTCACGTAAGAGTATGTGTAAGGTCGGTCCGGGCCGCTTCATCCTACAATGCCGCCGAAACAAGAAAAGACTAGTAGCGGCAAGAAGAATTGGCAAACTCAACGCCCACAACTGCTTTGTGTTCTACTCGTGCATAGTAACTACGCATAGACCTGGCTCTGATACCACTGTTGGGAATCGTAGCATAATTTAAAATTTTCCTACGCTCACCAAGATGCATCTGTGGAGTCTACTAGCAACGAGGGGAAAGGAGTGCATCTACATACCCTTGTAGATCGCGAGCGGAAGCGTTCCAATGAACGTGGATGACGGAGTCGTACTCGCCGTGATCCAAATCACCGATGACCGAGTGCCGAACGTACGGCACCTCCGCGTTCAACACACGTACGGTGCAGCGACGTCTCCTCCTTCTTGATCCAGCAAGGGGGGAGGAGAGGTTGATGGAGATCCAACAGCACGACGGCGTGGTGGTGGATGTAGCGGGTCTCCGGCAGGGCTTCGCCAAGCTTCTGCGAGAGAGAGAGGTGTTGCAGGGGAGGAGGGAGGCGCCCAAGGCTTAGATATTGCTGCCCTCCCTTCCCCCCACTATATATAGGGCCAAGGGAGAGGGGGGGCGCAGCCTTGCCCCTTCCTCCAAGGAAGGGTGCGGCCAGGGGGGAGTCCTTCCCCCCCCCCCCCAAGGCACCTCGGAGGTGCCTTCCCCCTTTAGGACTCTCCCTTTTTTCTTATCTCTTGCGCATGGGCCTCTTGGGGCTGGTGCCCTTGGCCCATATAGGCCAAGGCGCACCCCTTACAGCCCATGTGTCCCCCCGGGGCTGGTGGACCCCCTTGGTGGACCCCCGGACCCCTTTCGGCACTCCCGGTACAATACCGATAAAGCGCGAAACTTTTCCGGCGACCAAAATAAGACTTCCCATATATAAATCTTTACCTCCGGACCATTCCGGAACCTCTCGTGACGTCCGGGATCTCATCCGGGACTCCGAACAACTTTTGGGTTTCCGCATACATATATCTCTACAACCCTAGCGTCACCGGACCTTAAGTGTGTAGACCCTACGGGTTCGGGAGACATGCAGACATGACCGAGACGCCTCTCCGGTCAATAACCAACAGCGGGATCTGGATACCCATGTTGGCTCCCACGTGTTCCACGATGATATCATTGGATGAACCACGGTGTCGAGGATTCAATCAATCCGTATGCAATTCCCTTTGTCAATCGGTATGTTACTTGCCCGAGATTCGATCGTCGGTATCCCAATACCTTGTTCAATCTCGTTACCGGCAAGTCTCTTTACTCGTACCGCAATGCATGATCCCGTGACTAACGCCTTAGTCACATTGTGCTCATTATGATGATGCATTACCGAGTGGGCCCAGAGATACCTCTCCGTCACACGGAGTGACAAATCCCAGTCTCGATCCGTGCCAACCCAACAGACACTTTCGGAGATACCCGTAATGCACCTTTATAGTCACCGAGTTACGTTGTGACGTTTGGCACACCCAAAGCACTCCTACGGTATCCGGGAGTTGCACGATCTCATGGTCTAAGGAAAAGATACTTGACATTGGAAAAGCTCTAGCAAACGAAACTACATGATCTTTTATGCTATGCTTAAGTTGGGTCTTGTCCATCACATCATTCTCCTAATGATGTGATCCCGTTATCAATGACATCCAATGTCCATAGTCAGGAAACCATGACTATCTGTTGATCAACGAGCTAGTCAACTAGAGGCTTACTAGGGACAGGTTGTGGTCTATGTATTCACACATGTATTACGATTTCCGGACAATACAATTATAGCATGAATAATAGACTATTATCATGAACAAAGAAATATAATAATAACCTTTTATTATTGCCTCTAGGGCATATTTCCAACATAATCCTGCACTTCTCACAACCCTGCGCCCCGGAACCGTAGTAGGGATTCTTGTGATCCCATAGGTGTCGTTCCACACCGACATCTTTGGCGCGCCAGGTAGGGGGCTGCAATTGTGAGAATCTGGTCTAGTAGTTGGCCTAGCATTTCTTCATCGACATGGCTCCTAAGAAGGAGACAGCCAGAAGAAAAGGGTGCCGCCTGCGAACGCGAAGGACGCCAGCGCGGCAATAGAAAAGCTAAGTCATTCAGAGCCTTAAGTTATTTCCTCCTTTTATACATAAGGTTGTCGTCTTCAGAGATCTTGCCTATGTATGCAAAACCTGCACGCAAAGGGGCCCTCCGCAATTGGCAACGCCCTTGTTCTGTTTTGAATCCGCTCAACAGCTCAAGCGGCCGCGTCGAGAGTGGCAGGGTAGCCTTCCGCACTTGGCAACGCTCTCGATTCTGACTCGAGTCAAGCTCGACAGTTTGGGCGGCCGCGCTAAGGGCGGTAAGGTGGCTCGCCCGGCAGCAAGCACACCCGGCAGGCCAACGGGGATCCGTCCCCAAGATGCCGCCCTGGGTTTACGCACCGGCAAGCCTACCCGGTTACTTAGGGTGGACATACAAGGGAGAATCGAACAGGAAATAACATGCATAATATCAAAGTACTGCAGAAGTTATATTACATCACTTGTTGCCGCAGTTCTAACTAAAGATAAAAATCGTCTTGGTTGTGAACTTGCAGCAACGAAAAGAAATGGGGTGCCCAATCCCGGCGCTGGCCCTCCACCCTCAGAATTCCGCCGACACCGCTGATGATGGGCTTGATGCGCTGCCTGAGCGGTGCAAGGTCAGTATCCTCCGACAAGCTCTCCAGCGCGGCGTCAAAGTCGAGGTCGGGGTACCAGTATGCCACCTGGGTGAGAACCTTGGTCATGGCGCCCTGGCAAAGCCTCCGGGCCTCATCGGCCAGCGAGGCCGCCTGGTTGGCGTGAAGCTGCTCCAGAGCCCCGAGAACGCACTCGAAGAACAGGGTCAGCTTGGCGTTGGTGGTCCCGCTGCGCTCTGGGGCATACCTCACGTTTGGCATCCCCATGGTAGCCAGCTGCGCGATGATCCTGCCGGCAACGTCCTCAAGACGGCCGATCCAGCGGTTCACGCCCTCCGCGGAATCCTTGTGCTCGGCGGCCTCGTTCTTTCCGCAGCTGCTTCTCGGTCTCCAGCTCATTGGCCAGGGTCCCTTCCCAGGCCTTGGCCTCTCTGAGCATCCCCTCAAGACCCTCTAGCTTCCGCTTGAGGTCCTTGATGGAGTTGTTGGCCTCGGAAAGCTCCCCGGCCTTGTTGACGGCCGCGCCCTGCGCCTTTGTCAGGGCGCCGTTGAGTGTGTCCTTCTCCTGGGATAGCTTCAGGGCCTGCTCCTTCAGCCCGTCCCGCTCCACCTCCAGCTCCTTCACCTTGCCGGCGTGAACTAGAGCTTGGGCATCGAGCACCTCCCTGTGCCTCTGCTCCAGCTCTTGGGTCCGCTGCCTGACAAGCTTCTCCACTTCCCTGTCCTTGGCGCAGAGTTTGGCGTCGAGGTCCGCCTCGTGTTTGGCGAGGTCCTCCTCCTGGGAGTTCAGCGCGGCCTGGTGCTGGGTTCGTGCGGCCTCGGCTGGCGCGGCCAAGCCCGCCGCCGTCTCCTGGGCCTTCTTGATGTCGGCCAGCTTCATGGTGAGCTCCACGTCGCGCTTGGACAGCTCGCCCTGGGCGGTCTTCAACTCCTCGTGATCCTGGCGGAACCAGTCCTGCATCTCGGCGACGCGCTTCTGGAGGTTCGCCTCCGCCTTCTCCGCCACCGCCATCCTGGACTTAGCCATGTCCAGGCGGGCGCGGTGGAGCGCCTGGAGCTTTCGGAAGCTGGCGCCCATGGCGTGGAGGAGCCGCTCTTCCTGGGAGCCGTCGCCACCAGTGCTTGGCTCGTCAACGATCTCAAGCCCAGCAGCGGCGAGCGCCTCGTCGTCAAACACCTCCCCCTCGATGGGAGCCCTTGTGCTCGACGCGCCTGGGAGGTGGACGAAGAGATCGTCGCTCACCTTCAGGTACTTGCCGGAGCCGGATGCAGCGGAGGAGGAAGGCTGGTCACCGACCACCTTCTCCTCGGCAGCGGCCTTGCCGGAGTCTCCGGCGGGCCCCTTGCTGGCCTCCTCGGCAGTAGCCTTGCCGGACTCCTCGGCAGGCCCCTTGGCGGCGCCCTCCGCAGCACCCTTGGCGGACTCCTCGGCGGCGACCTTCTCAGCTTCTACCGCGGCATCCTTGGCGACGTCCTCGATGATGGCGTCTATGTCCTCCTGGTCCACTGAGGAACGATCATGCACCAAGAAGGGGTGAGACAAAGCCAAGACCAAGGATTAGCAAGAAAAGAAAAAGAACAGGGACGAAAGGCGAAAGGCTTACCCGTGCCAGGCTGAGGAACAGAGGTCCCCTCCCCGCTGGCATCTGGCGCCATGGCAAAGCCACCAGCGCCCAAGTTCTCCTCCTCCTCCTCCATGTGCGTGGGCTCGAGGCTTGGCGCCCTTGCCGAGGACGCCCCTCGGGGGCAACGTGTTGGGGGTAGCCCTCTGTGGCTCCTCCTGCTGCTGCTCTCCTCCTGCATACACGGCAAGGTCAGCACCAAAGCATCATACCCCTGACACATGTCAACGAGGGGTGAGTGAGGAACTTACGCTGGGGGCTGCGCCGGGGGCTGCTGTCCGGGCTGCTCAACACCACCAGTGGCGCCTTTGAAGTACCAGCCGGGGGTTGGCCGCCCGCCGAGGTCTTGTCCCTTTTCACCCTCTGGGCCAGCGTCTCCGCGTCCCTGCGAAGATGAAAATGAGTCAAGACAAGCGACACAGATTGAGGAGACAGAGATGACGGGAAAGAGCAAGATACTTACTCGTCGTCCACCTCCTCCTCTGTTGTTTTCCTCTTCCTCCTCGGGCTGAGGGATCCAAAGTCGAAGGTGACTCCCGTGTCGGCGTCTGCCGAAGGAGGGGAGGAGGGCGGAGTCTGGGCGTGCTTGGGCGAAGAGGAGGCAGATGCTCTCTTCTACGCCGCCGCGGCCTTCACCACTCTCTTCGTCGCCACGGCCCTCGTCTGATGCACGGACTCCTCTGGAGACTTGGGCCGCCGTGCGGCCCTGACGGGTCGTACCGGCTCACCAGAAGTGGTCCTTCGTAGGACACGCCCTCTTCCCGTGGCCGGAGGGTCAACAGCCCCGGCCTCTTCCTCCGACGACTCGCCGGCCGCGTCCTCAACCAGAGGAGCCTCGGTGCCGGCGCTGCTGGCTTCCCTGACGGCCGCCGCCCACCGGGCGGCTCCTCCTCCTCCACAGCCGTCGCAGCCTTGTCCTCCACACCACCAGCGTTGCCGGCCTCCTTGGCAAGCTGCGCCTCCCTCGCCCTGGCAGCGATGTAGTCCAGTTCCGCCTGGGAGGTGTCCTGGACGAGCAGCCGCTCGGCGTCGACGTTGATGTATCCCTCGTGCAGAGTGTCGAAGAACTGCTGCACCTAGATGTCCTCCGGCTCGACCCAGCTCGGGTCAGGGCCATGCGCGTTGCAATCTGGCATCATGGCGATGATGTCGGTCCGGCGCGAATTATTGCACAGCGGGACCACTCCCGCCGGCAACTTGAACAAAGGCCCTTTGACAACCTTGCCGGCCTTCGCGGTAGCCCTCGCGACCTTGCCGGTCCGCTCGACCTCGCCGCCGCGGCCCACATCGAGCTGGAAGAGTCGCTGGCAGAAATGGGCATGCCCCATCACTGTGAAATTGTGGTCGAGACCGGGGCGAAGCCGCATGATGTCAGCAGGGTTCGTGAAGAGCTAGGCTGGCCTCCCCTTGTTGTGCAGTGGAGCGATCTGGCGGCGGATGAAGTCTTCCCCGATCATCTCAAGGGTGAGTCCGGCCTCTGTGAGCTGAAGGATCTTGGTGGTGGCGATCGTGAGCTTCTCGTCGTCGGCATCGACGTCGCTCCAATCGCTTCTGCGGACCAGCAGCGTCCGGCAAACTTCGCAGAACGCCGGTGGGTCCTTCTCTTTGATCCAGCACCACCGACTCCGCCATTCTTCCCACCTCTCCTTCATGGCGCCATCCGGGTACGCTCCCTTGGACCTTGGGATCCAGGTGATGCAACCAGAAATGGCGCCTCCCGTTTGGATCCGAGGGAAGAAGTAATGGCGGAAGAGCGCCGTGTTGGGGTGCACCCCGGCGAAACCTTCGCAGAGGTGCGCGAGAAGGGCCATGCACGCCACAGCATTCGGGTTGAAATCCAAGCGGCGGAAGCCAAAGGTGTGCATGATGTCGCTGAAGAAATCGGAGAAGGGAGGACAAAGCCCGCAGGAGAAATAGTCGGCAAAGAAAGGGTACCGATTCGGGGCAGCCTCGGCGCAGTTGGCGGGGATGACGCGCGTGGCTGGATGCCCCGTCTTCTCTCCCCCGTCTTCACCCCCCACAAGGGTTTGAAGGCCTCTCGGAGCTCGAACACATCCACTGTCGAGGGGAAGAAGGCGGACTGCGTCCGCTGCACCGCTAGAGCACTCTCCGGCGGTTCCGTCGCTCCGACATCCTTGGCCCCTCCCTTGCCCTTGGTGGATTTGGGCACCATGGCGGCTGGGGGAGGGGGCGAGAGACAGAGGGCGGCGGGAACGCGACGGTGGCGAGCAAGAACGAAGCTTAGGGAGGAAGGAGAAGGGGGCGGCTGCTCTGAGATTGGAAGAAGGCGCAAAAGGGGTAAAGTGAGCAGGGCGCCCGCGGTTATTCCTTTTTACGGGGAAGGCGCGGGCCGCCTCCTTTCCCATTAACCATGATGTGCCGCATGCGTGCGGAAACCGCCCCACGCATGCCGCCCACGTCACGCACACCCCTCCACATCGCACATTCAACACGGGTCGTGGGAAGCGCAGCGCGTGAAAAGTTTTACCGCGGTAAAAACTGCCCCGCCTGCCCGCGCACCGTTTTGGGCCTGGCCCAACAACGTGTCGCGCTTATGTGTGGCTCAGGCCCGGGGGCTCCTGTCGGTGTACAAAAGAGGGGGCGCACCTTTGTACCCCTTTACCTGTGCACGGGCAGTCAGAGCCGCGCCCGCGGCCACACCAAGCAGAACAGGGGAGGTGAACCGAGGTAAAACCGAAATCCAAGACAGCCAAGGCAACGCCAAGAACAAGAACACAAAGGAGCAAAGATCCTTGCCGGGGGCAGCCTCGGCGGCCCCGGCAAGACCCTTGCCGGGGCGGCTCGCCCACACCAGTGGAGTGAGCCACCCTCGAGTCCACGGGTTCCAACTCAACCAACCACGTTGGAACTAGGACTCGGGAGGCACCTCCATGGTGGCATGCAGATCTTTGTCAAGACCAAGGAATATTCAAGATCAGATGAGGATTAAGAGAGAACGGTCCTCGGCGAGATCCTTGCCGAGGAGAGCCACGAGACCCCCG
Organism: Triticum aestivum; assembly: GCF_018294505.1. NCBI lineage: Eukaryota > Viridiplantae > Streptophyta > Magnoliopsida > Poales > Poaceae > Triticum > Triticum aestivum. Next base: position 134,944,012 of record NC_057802.1, read on the forward strand.
GCAAGATCCTTGCCGGGGACGACAGCACGCCACGGCAAGACCCTTGCCGGGCCACCCGGCAAGGCCCTCACCAAGGGCGTCAGCGGGGCCACTTCTAGAACCGCACCAGCCAAGTCTCCACCACCGTCGCATGCAGTTGCCGGCCCAACCAGGTGGGCAGGCACCTGCGTGGCAACATGCAGCTCCCAGGCCAACTCATCAAGCGCCTGCGTGGCGGCATGCAGATCTTCGTGAAGACCCTACCACCGCGCCACCTCAGCTGCCTGCCTGCCTACATGGCGCCGCACGCATCGCTGGCCAGGGTGCGTGTCGAAGCGAGGAGGAGCGGCGACGGACGGGACGGGCCTCGCCCCCGTCCCCGATAAAGCTAGGGGACACCTCAGTGGCGCATTAAATGCGTCTTGTCCTGTAATACGAGCGATAAGCTCGCAGTACTGTACGCCTTTCCACCTCCTGTGTGCCACTGTGGCAGCCCCTTTCGACTATAAAAGGAGGCCCATGGCATACTGGAGAAGGGTTCGGCTCTTTGGAACCACGCACCCACCATAGCTAGTTCAAGAGCTCAAGAACTCTCTGAAATACATCCACCAAAGCAGGACTAGGGTTTTACGCATCCTCGCGGCCCAAACCTGGGTAAACGATCCTTTTGCTAATTACTAATCCTGCTCTTCTCGCAACCCTGCGCCCCGGCAACCGTAGCAGGGATTCTTGTGATCCCATAGGTGTCGTTCCACACCGACAAGCGGGTGCTCTCGACTTCCCGTCTTTCTTACGGTCCTCTTTGTGTCATCGCATCAACTTGGCATGCTCTTTGTTTCTGAACAGACGTTTCAACCGTGGTATATAGGAGCATACCACATCACCTTGGCAGGAACTCTCGTCCTGGGGCACTCGCCCTCAACATCACCAAGGTCATCTCGGCTGATCTTATACCGCAATGCACCGCATACCGGGCATGCGTTTAAATCCTCATACACACCGTGATAGAGGATGCAGTCATTAGGGCATGCATGTATCTTCTGCACCTCTAATCCTAGAGGGCATAGAACCTTCTTTGCTTCATACGTACTTTCGGGCAATTCGTTGCCAGACACACCATTGTTTGCCTTCCATTGCAGCAATTCTAGTGTGGTACCGAGCTTTGTGTTGTCATCTTCGCAATTTGGGTACAACCCTTTTTTGCGATCCTCTAACATGCGATCAAACTTCAACTTCTCCCTTTCACTTTGGCATTGTCTCTTTGCATTAATAATGACCCGACGAAGATCATCATCGGGCACATCGTCTGGTTCCTCTTGATCTTCACCTTCCCCCGTTGCAGCATCACCGTATTCAGGGGGCGGATAGTTGTCATCATCCTCTTCTTCTTCGTTGTCTTCCATCATAACCCCTCTTTCTTCGTGCTTGGTCCAAACATTATAGTGTGGCATGAAACCCTTCTCAAGCAGGTGGATGTGAAGGGTTTTCGAGTCAGAGTAAGCCTTCGTATTCCCACAGATAGGGCATGGACAACACATAAAACCATTCTACTTGTTTGCCTCAGCCACTTCGAGAAAATTATGTAGGCCCTTAATGTACTCGGAGGTGCGTCTGTCACCGTACATCCATTGCTGGTTCATCTATGTGCATTATAGTTCATCATCACATTAAAACTAAAGTACATTAGTGATCAAATGTTATTACTGAAAAATAAATACATAAAGTTCATACATAGTTCTCATTGAAGAACATACTCTCTAGAGCATGTAATTAAAACATACATTGAAACTATGCAAAACATTTAAATGCAACAACCAATGCGATCATAATCGCAACTAAGGTAACAATTGATCCAATGGCATAATAATACCAAGCCTCAATATGAATGGCATATTTTCTAATCTTTCTAATCTTCAAGCGCATTGCATCCATCTTGATCTTGTGAGCATCAACGACATCCGCAACATGCAACTCCAATTCCATCTTCTCCTCCTCAAATTTTTTCCAATTTTTTCTTCAAGTAATTGTTTTCTTTTTCAACTAAATTTAACCTCTCGACAAGAGGGTCGGTTGGAATTTCCGGTTCACATACCTCCTAGATAAAGACATCTATGTCACGTTGGTCGGCATAATTGTCATAAACACCAAATGAAACAAATAGTTATAGAAGATAATATACCACATCCGAATCATAGATAGGACGAGGGCGACGGGAGCGGACACCAAAACCATGGCACTATATAATAACAAACAATAATGAAAGTAAGAAAATTATACAAGTATCTATCTAAATCATACAAGTAAGAATTTTTTTTATTTTAGAAAGAAGATAAGAACAAGAGGCTCACCACGGTGGTGCCGACGACGAGATCGGCGCGGGCGATCGACTTTGGTGAGGACGGGGAGGGGACAGGACAGACCGCTAAACCTAGACAAATCTTGAGGAAAATGGAGCTTGGAGGTCGAGCTTGGAGATGAGAAACCTTAAGTGTGGCTCGGTCATTTCATCGAACACCTCATGTGCTTAGGAGGTGAGAGCTAGAGTAACACACACCTCTTCCACATGGCCGGCTAAAAAATAGAGCACTGAGCCGGCAGGGGCGGGGGTATATATAGGCTTCTCTTTAATTAGTCTCGGTTTGTGGCTAAAACCGGGACTAAAGGACAACCTTTGGTCCCGGTTCCAGCCACCAACCGGGACTAAAGGTGCTGGGCCAGGAGTGAGGCCCATTGGTCCCGGTTCATGTCTAGAACTGGGACCAAAAGTGTCAGATGAACCGGGACCAATGGCACCCGAGGCCCGGCCAGCGCCCTGCCCTCATGAACCGGGACTGATGCACCCTTTGGTCACGGTTTGTGAGTGAACCGGGATTAATGCCCTTATCCTGGCATCAACCAACCCTATTTTCTACTAGTGAGGGGATCGATCGTGGTGCTTTTGATAAGTAAGATTGTCGAACCCAACGAGGAGTAGATGGAATTGACAAGCAGCTTTCAGCAAGGTTTCACTTCAAGTGTTGTTAGATAATTTTGATAGACAGTTTGACAACAAGATAGTTTGAATAAGGTAGCAAGTAACAATAGTAACAAAGTGTGGCAAGTGGCCCGATCCTTTATTGTGCTAAGGACAAGCCGGTGATACTTCTTATAGTGATTAAAATGCTCTTAAGGACACATAGGAATATCGCCTAGTTACTTTCACCATGATTCATTGAGTTAACGTTCATTGCCTTGATACGTCTTACGTGGGTGGACCGAGAAAAGGTAATGTCCTTACTTGAACAAAGACCTACTTATGATTATACCATGCAAGCATCCGCAATTACAAGAGAAGTAATTAAGATTAATCTAACCATAGTATTAAGCAATTGGATCCAGAACAGCCCCTTACGAAATAATTCATAAACTAGGGTTTAGGTTTCGATCACTCCCATAACCCATCATTCACTACTGCAGGATGCTACTAACGCGACACTACAATCAGAGACCCTTCGAGAAACTGTGTGCGATGCCATAATCGCAAACGGTGCTGTATGAAAACCGTCAGAAATGTATAAAACGTTTGCGATGATGGATGCATCAAACACGATTCAGGTTTTAGTTGCGTGTGCAATGAAGGACATACGGTCCAGTTCAATTAAATGTTTGCGATGAGGAGGAACAAAAGAAACGGGCAGCCAGATGAAGGAATGTGCAATACACAGCATACGGTTCACTCGGATGAACTGTTTGTGATTAGGCAACACAAAAGAAATGGGCAGCCAGATGAAGGCGTGTGCGATATACAGCATACGGTTCACTCGGATGAACTGTTTGTGATTAGGCATGAGATAGAAATGGTTCAATATAACAAGATGTGTGTGATACACGGCAAACAGGTTTGTAATCAGAAATGTGTGCGAAGACCGATAATAACGCAGACGATTGCTTCTAATAAGACGTATGTGATATGCTCTGTCTACACAACATCTATTGGCCATTGTGGGACGGGCGGTCATCCGAATACGCCATAAGGATGTGAAGAGGCATTCCTATCAGCAAGGACTAGCTGTTCCACCAGTAGCTCATGTAAGAAAACTATCAAGTTAAGTGTGCTCAGGCTAGAGCAGCCATCGGATGGGTGACTAGATGGGAAGTTGTGTCGATGTTAAATTAGGTGATGGGATGGGTCATTTCGGTCCAATGACCGAAATGCCCCATTCCCTCAGCTAATTTAACCTCGAGGTCCTTGTTTTTTATTTATTTTTATTTTTTAACACACGTTAGAGAAGGTCTACCGCATTACTTTTTGACAATGTGCGATATGTGGCATACAGTTGATCCACCCGACCTATTTGTGATGGAATAGGCCATGTGTGTTGTGGGAAAACGCTTGCTAGTATTCAACCGTTTGGGATTGATGAATTCTTCACCAACGGGTTCCCTGGTGTGGTCCGTGTTCATCTGATCATCATCTACGACTTGTGCTAGCTCGATGCTAAGTTTCCATTAATTGATGGCATTTTGTGAACACGCCACCATTTCCCGCCATTTCCTCACCTGTTTCCGGCCACCCTGCTATATTGCGCATAGGGGGCGCACGACGCACGGAGGCGACAAGCGCAGCCTGTAGCACAACCACCTTTTCCAAGCATGCCAACCCACCAAAGCGCCGCCTCTGCCATCAACCTCGTCGACGAGGAAAACGAGCAGGCGCCACAGCCCGTTGAGGCCGAGGCGCTCCCCGGCAACGCGATGGACGACACCGTGATGCGCGTCATCGCCATGGTTGAGCAGACCTTTGGCGCATGGCACTTAAGCGCCGCATATCAAGATAGGCATGTCAGCGCCGACAGGTTGCAGCTCGCCACACAACATGATCGATGGTGCGCCGCAGAGCAAGCTAGGCGCGTCCGCGCCGATAGGCTGCGGCACGCCGCACGGTGAGACCGTTGGAGCGCCGCAGAGCGAGAGGCGCGGCGCGCCGCACAGCAACAACGGATCCATCGGTGCTTGCCTGCTGTCGACACGGCGTCGTAGCTGGGTACATGTCCCATCAGTACCCCCATTCCTCGCCAGGAGTGGCAGAGGCCCTCAGCCCCGTACTTGCACCAGAGGCCAGCCATGCCGTACTTGCACCGGACGCCCGCCGCGCCGTTTGCGTGGGTGCCGCCGTTCGCCTGTCCGCGGCCCGCTGGATGCCAACACGCTGGTCCATAGGCTCGACCGCCTCCTTGGCCCAGGTGTCCACCTGGGCGTAGTAGAGGAACATGGTTGTTGCAGCCTCGAGCTGGTGATCTCCGATTAAATAGCCAACTTGGAGCTCGAGATCACGCTCCAGATGTACCGCGAGCGTGTCGACCGCTTGGACGAACGCCTGCACGAGTTCAGGCAGACCCAAGAGCTACCCTAGGCAAGGCTGCTGGTCATGGTCTCATGGACGCGTTTTATTTTGGAAAGTCGTTTTGACGTGGATAGCTATGTATTCACAGCAATCATAGTATTGCTCTGTTTATTGCTCTGTTCCAATGTGTGTACTCTGTTTTCCATTCTTATATGTTCTGTTTCAATGTGTATATACGCTTTCCATTCTGTATATGTGGATGATAATAGCTAGATTCAAATGAGTATACAAAAACAGATAGAAAATGGAATTCATAATATATATATATATTAATTGTTCATTAGATCATCACAGAATATATATATATAATATCATCACACATACGTGATGATACTTAACTACTAGGTACAATGCATAAAATTGAAAACGAACAATACTAAAACTAATAATCCCTCCTGGGGCCAGTATTCCGGCAGCCCCTCGCCAGCAGCTCCCTGGTGCACGGCGTCTTCCCAGTGCAGAGGCAGTACTCCGACTCCTCCGCCTCGCAGCGTGTAGCGACCCGACCTCAGGCGGTCAAGTCTCTGTGCTTCAGTGTCATCCCTGGATCGGTAATGCTGACACACACAGTACTCGAAGGATTTATAACAGAGTAGCAATCACACACTTATTACATCAAATGTCTCCAAAGAGAACTTATTACAATAAATATGGCTTAAGGCCATCTAATACGATAACAGCGGAAGGCTTGGAAGATAAAGTGAGTCCATCAACTCCAACAGCATAGCTGAGTGCAAGACAAACGACCTAGCGAACCTTACTCCTCGTTTGAAAAGTCTGCAACATAATACGTTGCAGCCCGAAAACGGGTCAGCACATGGAATATGCTGGCAATATAACACAGTAGAGCAATGAACAGATAAATGCTATCACTACATGCATATTTGGTTGGTGGAGGCTCTATGGTTATAAGGTTTTGCAAAAAGCCAATTTTTCCCTACAGCAAAAGAATGTATTTTATTTAACTATCATGGTAGTTGAAACATCATTGAGAAGGTTCCTCCAACTCAATCCCAATTAAAGTAATCATTAACAACCCAACAAATTAATTTAGAGTGATGAGATCAAATCAATAATTCAAGAACCAGATACTCAAGTTGTCCATAACCGGGGACACGGCTAACCATGATTAGTTTGTACACTCTACAGAGGTTTGCGCACTTTTCCCCACAAGACTCGATCTCCTCCATTGGATTTCTCGCACTGCATGGTGTTTGAGAAACGGATGACCGAGACACAGTCTTTCAGAAGCATTAACTCTAACCACGGGTAGCCAGTACCAACCTACATCCCCTACATCTGCTAGCCTACCACTGGAAGAGGTCATGCAGCATACTCAACTATGCCAGAGCCCATAATGGCTTGTGGCTGCACACGTAAGTTTCTAGTATGAATAATCTTATGATCCCTTTGAGCCTGGGTGGCGGACCGTAGGATGATCACACGGGTTCTCCGGGGTATCCTAGGACAACACTGGATTCCCCAGGTGCCCACAAGCAATCCACCTAGATGTGTATTAAAGTTGCCACCTTAAGTTGAACCATTAATTAACAAGCTCACATCTGTCATGGATACACTCAAACCCAATCCACGTCTACGAGCATAGCATGGCAATAAGCATAACGTAGAAGTAACTCCCAAGGGTTTGATAATAAAACAGGTAATAGGTTCTACCTCATCATCTACTTCCCAAACCCACATGTTAAGAGATCCTACTCATGCAATGTGTGAGGGTTGTAACTAATGCATAAAAACTGGGTGATAAAGGGGTATGATCAATGTGTTACTTGCCTTGCTGACGATCTGTCAATCCTAGAGACTCGTAGTAGCACGCTTCGCACTCTGGGAATTATATCGCAAACAAACAGTAGCATACATAAGCAATCAAGCAACGATACATGGGTAAATCTCAAATAACAAGATCTAGCCAGAAAGTTCAACTGAAGAACTCCGGTTTGCAAAAACAAACAAATCAAACGGAGCAACGAAACCCAAACTGCGAAAGAAACAAGATCCGATTACTATTCTGGACTAAAGTCAAATTTTATAGTAACAAAATCTTGTTCAAGTTGGTTAAACAGAAAGAGGGCTTTGAGACGAAGACCTAGGCGCTTGAATCGCCCGATTCCGACAAACGAGCGAAAAGTTAAACTAAAACGAAAATCAGGGCAGAAATCGCGATCGAAAATAATCGCGAAAAACCCTGGAAAAAGAAAAACTGACGAACAGGCTAACGAATGGACGTTCGCTGTCTGCGGCTAACGGGCGAATAACGTTCGTTAAAACAAACGTACGGACGAACGTCCGCTAAATAAATAAACCTACGGATAAAAACCGAACCGATCTATTAAAAAAACGGATCTAGGGTTTCTAAAAAACCAAACGAACCAAAAAACAAACGGTTTTCTCGTGATAACCGGCAGCGGCGGTGGCGCTACCTCCGGCGAGGTCGGCAACGGCGGCGGCGGCGGGGTCGCGGGGCGGCTCCGGCGGCAGCGCGGGGTCGCGGGACGGCGGCAGCGGCGGTGCGCGGCTAGGGTTACGGTTGGGCGCGGCGCGGGCTTCGGTGGGCTGGGGCGGCTCGGGCCGCGCAGCTTATAAAGGCCGGCTTGGCTGTGTCCTAGTCGGGCACGGCCCGGTTAGGTCGGTTACTTTTTTATAAAAAAAAAATCTGACGCGCAGAAAAACGAAGAAAAGAAATACTAAACGGACTCCAAAAATCCTGAAATAAATTTTCTCCGTCCTCTAAAAATATGCCGGACAAGGTGAACATTTATTTGGGCCTCTAATGCAATTTTGAAAAAAAACCATGTATTTTTTCTAATTTGAATAAAATTGCAATAGAATCCAAATAAAAATAATTTATTTGATTTTAATATTTTTCCTCCAATATTTCATTTATTTTGGATAAGTTGTATTATCTCCTCTCATATATTTTGATATGAAATATTTTCGGAGAGAAAAATTAATTGAAACCAAAATGATCCTTGTTTCAATATTTGATCAAATTCAAATATGAGAAACGTGAAATCCCAACTCTCTCCGTGGGTCCTTGAGTTGCTTAGAATTTCGAGGATCAAGAAACGAAATGCAATAAAATATGATATGCATGAATGACCTATGTATAACATTCCAAATTGAAAATTTGGGATGTTACACAGCGCTTGATGTACCGATCTGCATCTTGCTGGCGGACGCGCGCGGCCGATCTTGCCATTTCGTTGGGCGCCCACCGGAGCTCCTCGTCGGTGGCACGCTGGAGCTTATCGGCCCACCTCCACGCAGCGACGAGGCGTCCAGCGCCTATGACCTTCCTCGCGAAGTACCCGTCTTCGTACACATCCTCGGCACGACGACGCGCCCGCCCCCAAAGATCAGCCGCCTACTTTTTCCAGGCAGCATCACGGGCTTCACAGGCCGCCTAGTATCTGGCTTCCTCCTCCGCCAATCTCATTCTTGAATGCCACTTGCCTGGCTTTCTAGTCGGCAGTAGCGACTTCCACAAACAAAGATTGTACTGGCCCCAAAACCAATCCAAAGTTGGGGGGTCCGGCGCAACCTCCTCAGGCGGCGCGTAGGGGTCTTTGTCGCTGCTAATCGAGTGAGCGTCCTCGGGGGGCGGTGACTCCTCGTCGGCGCGTGGGCAGACCGGCGGCGCCATGGCAGAGATTTGAGAGAGAGAGAGAGAGAGAGAGGGTGAGCGAGGGGGGATGTAGATGAGAATGCAGGTGGGACGACGTGAGCAAGGTAGTATTTATTGGTGGCCGGAATCTAGATCGACAGGGACAGTACACATGCCAGTCGCCGGAATTTACGAGTACTATAGTTTGAATTACACACAATTCCCGCAGCAAATCCGTGTGTGAACATAATAGCTGACGGTTTCCAATACAGAACCGTGTCTGTTTAATGATCCCCGCCAATCACCTACCATACCTCGAGCCGCGAGATAGAGTGTCAATCATGTGGGGGCCGGTTGTCTTGCCAGATCTTTACATTTTCTTTTTTCAACACCAGATATTTACATCGTCTGATGATTTTTTAACTCACACACAAGTACACAAAAATATGATTTTTCAAACCGTTTTGGTTAGGCGTTGCATGTAGATGTAGTTCAAATTTGAATTATGGTCATTAAATGATTAGAAAATCACTTTAATGTCTTTAAAAGGTCAAATGACCCCTGAAAATTTCCAAATTTTCACATGACAGTTGTATTAGTGCACGTTAAACGTAGGAAAAAATTTGAAGGCCGTAAGAGGAAGCTATCTCCCGTCCGTCAGCAAACATGCATTGTTCCCTCTCAGAACCACGAACCTTTTAGTGAGTTGCTCCGGTTTGTGAGGGATGTGTGTCCAAACTTTCGTCAAACAGGCCAATTTTTTTACCACATCATCTTGGTGGCATGACATTAAATCAAGCAAGGTTTCATGTTTTTCTGACCATTTTTTAATTTTTTGGAATTAAAATTCCATGGCATGTGCCCATGCCTTGACACCAAATGTTTGAAAATTCCTTCGAATTTACTGCACATGGAATTAACTCGCACACAAGTACACAAAAATATGATTTTTCAAACCATTTTGGTTAGGCGTTGCATGTAGATGTAGGTCAAATTTGAATTACGGTCATTAAATGGTTAGAAAATCACTTAAATGTCTTTACAAGGTCAAATGACCCCTGAAATTTACCAAATTTTCACATGACAGTATCACGTTAAACGTAGGAAAAAATTTGAAGGCCGTAAGAGGAAGCTATCTCCCGTTCGTCATCAAACATGCATTGTTCCCTCTCGGAACCACGAACCTTCTAGCGAGTTGCTCCGGTTTGTGAGGGGTGTGTGTCCAAACGTTCGTCAAACATGCCAATTTCTTTACCACATCATCTTGGTGGCATGACATTACATCAGCCAAGGTTTCATGTGTTTCTAGTCATTTTTCTATTTTTTGAATTAAAATGCCATGTCACTCCATGCATACGTATGCATGTGTCCATGTCGTGAGACCAATATGTTTGAAAATTCCTTCTAATTTACTGCACATGGAATTAACTCGCACACAAGTACACAGATATGATTTTTCAAACCATTTTGGTTAAGCGTTGCATGTAGATGTAGTTCAAATTTGAATTATGGTCATTAAATGGTTAGAAAATCACTTAAATGTTTTTAAAAGGTCAAATGACCCCTAGAATTTCCAAAGTTTCACATTACAGTTGTAGTAGTGCACGTTAGACGTAGAAAAAATTTGAAGGCCGTAGGAAGCTATCTCCCGTTCGTCATCAAACATGCATTGTTCCCTCTCGGAACCACGATCCTTCTAGCGAGTTGCTCCGGTTTGTGAGGGGTGTGTGTCCAAACTTTCGTCAAACATGCCAATTTCTTTACCAGATCATCTTGGTGGCATGACATTACATCAACCAAGGTTTCATGAGTTTCTGATTTTTTTTGGAATTAAAATGCCATGCCACTCCATGCATATGTCTCCATGTCGTGATACAAATATGTTTGAAAGTTCCTTCTAGTTTACTGCACATGGAATTAACTCGCACACAAGTACACAAATATGATTTTTCAAACCGTTTCGGTTACGCGTTGCATGTAGATGTAGTTCAAATTCTAATTACGGTCATTAAATGGCTAGAAAATCACTTAAATGTCTTTAAAAGGTCAAATGACCCCTAGAATTTTCAAAAATTTCACATTACAGTTGTAGTAGTGCTTGTTAGACGTAGAAAAAAATTGAAGGCTGTAAGAGGAAGCTATCTCCCGTTCGTCATCAAACATGCATTGTTCCCTCTCGGAACCACGAGCCTTCTAGTGAGTTGCTCCGGTTTGTGAGGGGTGTGTGTCCAAACTATGGTCAAGCATGCCAATTTTTTTACCACATCATCTTGGTGGCATGACATTACATCAACCAAGTTTCATGTGTTTCTGTTTTTTTTATTTTTTGGAATTAAAATGCCATGTCACTCCATGCTTAATTGTGTCATAGCTGTTAGACCAATATGTTTGAAAATTTCTTCCAATTTACTGCACATGGAATTAAATCGCACACAAGAACACGAAATATGAGTTTTCAAACTGTTATGGTTAGCTATTGCATGTACATGTAGTTCAAATTTCAATTACGGTCATTAAATGGCTAGAAAATCACTTGAATGTCTTAGAAGGTCAAATGACCCCTGAAATTTTCCAAAATTTGACATGACGGTTGTATTAGTACTACAAAATTTCATGTTCATTTAAAACACCATCCGTTGGCACTTTATTCTAAATTCGTCTTTCACAGCTAATAAAAATATCTACAACATCACACACAGTTGTTTTCTAGGAACCGTTTGCGATGAAAATATCTGGGTCTATTTAAGTCTCCCTCCTTAAGCTTCGCCGGCTCGTCTGCTCTAGTGCCGGCAACCCCCGAATCCATGAATACCGATCCCCATTCCCGTACCCCCTTCTTGCAAAGATGAGGCCATGGAAACGCTTCATGAAGGCCCGTACGATGGTCGCGTCCCCCCGAGCGCCACCGCCTACGCCGAGACTGCCGCCGCATCCGCATTGAGCGCGGCCGCTTCCGCCGAGAGGGCGTCTGCGGCAGCTGCTGCGACGGTGGCTGCAAACGCCGAGAGCGCTCGAGCTGCTATCCATGCCGCTGATGTCGCCCTGGCCCGGGTCGAGGCCATCCACGCCAAGATCGAGGATGCACACGCCAGGATATTCCAGGCCACCTCAGACTCCAGCATGCAACCCACGTCGGAAAAGGCGGCGGTGGCCATGGAGCACCTGCTTCCTCATGAGGTCACCGAGCGGGAGCTGGAGATGCAGGAGGCGGCGGAGATCGAGGAGCGCCGGGAGGAGGACTTGCGCGTGGCCGAGGTCGAGGTAGAGAAGAGTCTGTCCATCGAGGAATCGGCGGTGGAGTACCAACGCGAGCTGTGGCGCAGCCACTACTACCAGTACTACAACCTTGAGGGCGTCGCCGAGGACGAGGATGAGGACGAGGACGCGGTCGACTTCAGCAGGGGGGACGCGGAGTCCACCAATGGCGGCATGTCGCCAGGACAAGTCATCAACGTCTCATCTCACACCGGCGATGCATAGGCTGGCACGGCGGTGGATTTTTAATTATGCGTACTTAGGCTTTGTTTTTAATGCTGGTCTTTTGTTAGAGCAATGTTTTGGTCAACTGGCTCTGTTTAATTACCAAAATTGCTCAATTCAGTAAGTGTGGTCTATCTTCTGTACGCTCTTTTGTGTGCCCAAATTAGCAAGCGATGTTAAATTATCAAATGACGTACCCGAGGAAATTTCCACCAAAATTTAAATTATCAAACTCATCCTATGCGCGTAAAGTAGAAGAATCGTTTGCGATGCACACAATCTTTCAAAGTGAATGGTCCGGCGGCACCGTGCGTGTTCAAAGTGAATGTGCCCATGCCTTGAGACCAAAATTTGAATTATCAAACTCATCCCATGCGCGTAAAGCAGAAGAATCATTTGCGATGCACACAATTGTTCAAAGTGAATGGTCCGGCGGCACCGCGCGCAAAGTTTCCCTCCACATTTCCAAAATTTTAGCCTACCGCCAAAATATCTACCCCCGGCCCCCTTCCCCACCCCCTTTTCTCCCCGACCACCAGTCACATTTCCCCTGTTTCCTCCTTCCTTCCTTCCTTGCTAAGCTATACCCGCTTCCTCGCACCCGTTGTCTCGCATCCTACCGCCGGGGTTGCCATGGTCTTCTTCAAAGACATCTCCAGCGGTTCCTCCTCTGGCAACTACTCCTTCACCACCCGGGTATGCCTCTCTTCTCTCTCTCGGGCTATGACTTGGAATGAAGGATTTTTACCCGGAGGTCGATTTGAGTCGTTTCTTCCTCTTGTAGCTCCCTACGACCATCAGTGGCAACGAATGGAGCGGGGTGGCTGAAGATCTATCTGCTCGTTGTCACCATCAATCTCCATGCGTGAAGCCACTTGCGTTTGATTCTGTGGACACTGGGAGGAAGTTTCTGGCATGTGCACAGAAGGTTAGACCCTCTTCCGTTGTTACAAATCATTTGTTAGATGTGATTCAGACACTGTCACGGTCCCAACCCATTCACACACCTTCAACCAAACGCATCCTAAGACAGTGTCACAGTTTGTACCTAGTATCTTAAATTGTTGCCATCTCATCAGCGGTGCCATTAGAAAATTATTTGGCACCGCTTCAGCAGTTTGTGCAGCCAACTTTGGTCCACACATCCGAGCAGCCAAGCAGTAAAATACTAAATCTTTATGGCACGAAGGAACTGGGCATTGGAGCAACTACGTGCTCCGGAGTCCGGGTCCCTGATTTTTTCCGCTGCATCAGCTCGCCAGTTCAAGGCACTGGTGCGAGATGTAGCAACAGTTATCTTTACACCAGTTTTGGCATACATAGTGGATGGCCTTAGTGCTATTAGTTCTATGTTACTAAATTTGTGCATGTACACACCTGTTAGTATCAATTTGCTGTCATCCAAACACTGTCGCTATGCTGTTGCAGTTATATTTACCTTCCTCATAAAATGTTCAATTTGTTATTTATTGTACATGAGTAAGAACTTGTAGCGTCGTTGTAGTTAATTATAGCTTCTGATGTTCCAAAATTTGGTTGTTGTCTCGGTACCAATTATTTCATTTGCGCATTGATCTTTTTGAGAAGATATGTCATAATTAACATGTTTCTTCAGTTTTTCAAAATAAGCATTGGTGATTTTCTATGTTGCTATAAACCCATTTCCCCTACAATTGTTACTGATCTAGTTTTAAATATTATAGGATGAACGGAAGTGTTCTTACTTCGAGTGGGTTGATCAAGACTGGCCACAGTCTTTGAGATGTGCCTAACGAAGCTCTGGAGCATGTATGAGGAAGTGAACACAGCTAGGCTTAGAGAAAGTCTTGTCAACGCTGAAGCATATTTCAAGATGCGGGATAAGAAGTTGAAGGTGGAGAATGAGCTCAGATTTTTTAAAGACTTTGCTAAGATGGTGTTGGCAAAGGAGGAGGCACTTTCCCAGTTGGCCCGTGCAAAACGGGTTCTTACTGAACTGAAAGCAGAGGTGGATAATACGAGCCTGGATGATCTCGATTAGGGAAATGAATATATTGTTCTTATGAAGTTGAACTAGCTATATGTTGTACTATGTTGTTTTCATGTAGCTACCGCACTGTGATGTTATAATATATTTATGTTCCTGATATGAAATTGGCAAACAGCTGTTAGATATGAAATGTGAATTTGTGTAACGCTAGAATTATTAATTGTAAACTAATAAACCTGCTAAATGTGTTATGGACCTTTGCGAACGGTTCTAGCAGTAAAAGCGCTTGCGATGGATAGCCCAATGCCACACAGTTTTCTACATCAAATCGTGTGTGATGTAGTTAATGAAAGCAGACAGTTAATCAAGGCAGAGCGTGTGTGATAGTTACACCTTTCACACACGAGCATATACATAAAACCGTGTGGGATGTACATCCGAACGGAAACGTTTTCCCTGGATTGACTGTGTGGGATGCACATAAGAACGAAAATGTATTCCTTGGATTGACTGTGTGTGATATCATACGAACGGAAAAGATTTTCTGGGATTCACCATGTGGGATGTACATACCTACGTAAATGATTTCTGGGATTTACCGTGTGGGATGTACATACCTATGGAAATGATTTCTGGGATACACCGTGTGGGATGTACATACCTACGAAAATGATTGGGTTTCGATGCCTCGCTCGATCGCACACGGCCCCAGCTTGGGTCCAAGGAGGGCCTATCCCCGACGATTTCTGGGTCGTGTGGGAAGGACGCCCTATCGCACACACTCACTTTGCGACGGTTCCAAATGTCGTCGCGGAAAGGGGTAAAAAAACGTTTGTTTAGGACCGACACGCACGAGTGATTTACAAACTAATTCCACAATGCCTTACCCTAGGCCCAAAGATGGTGAGGTGTCATGTAGTCGATGTTCACATAATACCACTAGAGGAAAAACAAAACAGCATAATATCAAACCATTGAACGGGAAACAACTTCACATGATTACCAGTAATGAGACTTCTCCCATGTCCTCAAGAACAAATAGAACTACTCGCAACTCATCATATTGATCATGATCAGTGGTTATAAATATATGTTTAACAATCTTAACATAACAATATTCCACCAATTAAACCAACTATCATCAACTACAAGATGTAATCAACACTACTAGCACCTCCAGGTACCAATCTGAGGTTTGATACAAAGATTAAGAATGAAAGGTGAACTAGGCTTTTGAGATGAGATGGTGATGATGATCCCCATGATGGAAGAAGTGTTGGTGATGATGAATACTTCAATTTTCCCATCCTGGAGGGAAGTGTCCCCGGTGAAATCTCTCTGCGGAGAGCAAAAGTGTTGCGCCTCGCAGACGGCGGCGGAAAGTCCTGAGAATTTTCTATGATTTCTGCAAGGATAAATGGAATTAATGGCCAAAGAGCGTCAGGAGGCGAGCCACCATGGCCCCGAACGGGCAAGGGCCGGTAAAAGGATCGAGAAAAGAGGTCTCGAGGGGGGTATTAGACCCTCAACAAATAAAAGTGGCAATTTTTAAGTTCTTTAAGTTGAGGTGGAGTTTTACACTACTGCAGGATACTACTAACGCGACACTACAATCAGAGACCCTTTGCCGAAACTGTGTGCGATGCAATAATCGCAAATGGTGGTCTAAAAACCCGTCAAAAAAGGTGCAAAACGTTTGCGATGGCGGAGCCATCAAACCCGCTTCAGATTTTAGTTGCATGTGCAATGCAAGGCACACGGTTAATCCATTCAAACTGTCTACGATGAGGCAGAACAACAGAAACGGGCAGCCATAACAATGTGTGTGCGATGCAGGACACACGGTTAATCCATTCGAACTGTTTGCAATGAGGTAGAAAAACAGAAACGAGCTGCCATATCAATGTGTGTGTGATATACGGCATACGGTTCACTCGGACGAATTGTTTTCAATTAGGGAACACAACAGAAACGGTTCAACTTAACAGGATGTGTGTGATATGCGGCATACAGTTCACATGGATGAACCGCTTGCGATGAGCCAAAAGAACACAAACGAGTCGTGTAAACAAGATGTGTCTGATACATGGCAAACATTCGACTCGGATGAACTATTTGCGACGAGAAATTACAACACAGATGGTCAATACAGTTACTTCGTGTGCAATTCTTTGTGTACAAAAAACTTTGAAAAATGCAAACTAGTTGCTTGCGGTGGCTAGGAGTATCGCACACGATGCGTCTGCGAGTACTCGTGTGCGATGATTAGTATGTTACACATATGTTTCCTTATGTTAACATGTGTGTGAATTTGCAATATGGACAGTTAATATGCAAATGCCTTCTGGACATCGGGCACACGCTTAAACTCAATGAACTGTGTACGATAGTAATACTTTCCATGAAAATTTATGAACTTGGGTAACAACATTTGAGTAACATATATATAGTGGTTACACTATTCGACAAAAGGAGGATCTTCGTAACACGGTTTTGACAACCATATGGTCCATATCTACATACTTAACATAGTAACAACTATCACATTTTAAGAGGCTAAGGGCCAACAACCATATGGTCTATATCTACATACTTAACATATAAAGTAACGGCTAGCACATTTTTAAGAGGCTGAGGGCCAACAACCACAACTATCCACTGGAAGCAGCTTGATCATGGCGACTTGGCATCTCGTCAATGAAAAGGAAGAGCCCTCTTGTGCCTTGGTAGAGCATGAGTAGAACAGTGTCTCCAATTTTCCAATATGGATGCATTGCCACGAGAAGCGAGAACTTGTTAATTTGAATGGTTCCATTTCTATGGGAAATGCAGTACCTTGCAATCACTTTGGCGTTATTAGCAGGCACAAGTGTAATTCGACCACTCCGCTACAAGGGCAATTTCTGTTGACATGTAGAATAAAAAATAATTGTAACATATCGTTGAAGATATATATAGTTTATGAGCATCAACATTAAAATAAGACTTTTTACCAGCGTTTTGTGCACACAATTGGTCTTGTTCAGTGTGTGCACCATAGGTCTAATTAATCCCATCCAAAATCCAGCGTTCATACGCTGTGCTATCTCTGTCAGATTATTAACAAAGTTTATGACATGCTTCAAGTCCTTCCAGTGAAATTTGGTACGCTTAGTAACATACAGATTGTTCACTATGCATCCAACATATCCTGCTTAAAAGGTGGAAAGGTATTATTTATTCAGAACATGGCAAAAGAATATATAGTGCGCATAAATTGGTAAGTAGAATTTGTTACTGCCTAGGAACGGAGTCAGAATATGATATCACAATTGGTTGCTTAAATAGTGATCAATTGGTTGCTTAAATAGTAATATGACAGCATGGAGAAAGTTGAAAGGACACTAACCTCGATCAGACTTTGATTGGGTGATGACGTTGGGGAAGTAAACATCCATGTTAATTAGACTAGGATGTGGTGCACGCACTAGAATTTTATTGCCAGCTTTCAGTTCATAACAGTTAGACATTTTTCTCCAAAGGTCCGCATTAAAATAGGAGTGACCATCTTTATCAAGTTTTACGCTAACCGTCATTGTAAATCCATGCTGCATTGTCAATATGACATCCTGGGAGTCATCAGCAAAGTAAAGCCCAAGATTTCCTTATGCTCCTGTTCTTGCAAAGCAAGGGATGTACTGCTTGAAATGAAAATTAAGATCGTAAATTAGATATATTGAAATAATAGAGCAAGATGCAAATACGGGAGTAACTGATAGAACAGATCAATATATAGATGAAAGCAAAGTACAAAAATATAGAATTAAAAATAGATAATGTAACAAAGATTTGATGCAAATATATAGATAATGTAGCAACAGACGGTATATGTTCACAAATTTAGGCCATGCCGACCGTGGTAGGTTGAGATTGAACATACCGAGCGCTCCCTGAAGTCATCCGGAATGGTGAGATAGAACTTCGTTTCCGACTGGCCACGACCACAGTTGCCCGATTTGTGCTCGCACTGTGGACACATGAATGAACACCCACGAATCAGCTAGAACAAAAATGATTCCACGGCGATTTCTGCCGGTTGATTAACAACGACGGACGGACTGCGATAAGAGATGAGTGAGTATTTTGCTAATTAAGTTGATTACCTTCTCCATAAGAAAAATCCCCGACCCAATCCCGCAAAAAACCCCAGTCGACCAGAGTCTAGAATGTCGGTGCAGATAGGCGGCGGAAAGCGGTAGGGGCAAAATCTCGTGCCGTTTGGAACGCGACCTACGCCCGCCACCAACAGCCGTCGAGCTTAGGGTACAGAGTTGCGGAGGAGTCCGCGGCGAGTGAGTGGGGATGAAGTGGGCGAGGGTTTTCTTTTTCCTTTTGCATGTGTGAGTGAACACACATGGTTCGCAAAGGCGACGGAGATGAATCGTGTGCGATAGCAAATCACCGAGATTGAATGGGAATCCAAACTTCCTTTGTTCATCATCCATGAGTTTTTTTCTACGATGAACATAAACACTGCTAATCACCGTGTTCAAATTTGACACTTTTCTGGGTTCAATTACAATATTTAGGGGAATATGTGCATTTTGTAGGCATTAATGCACATAATTCAAATTCAAACATTGGTGCTTGAAAAGGTGCACAAGAACAGTTTGGAAAAACCATACTCGTGGTATTTAGTAATTTCTCAAGACTTTTACAAGGAATGGGTAGAGATTTCAATGGAATGTGTGGCAATAGTCAACCACAAACGCGTCATTTACTGGGTTATTAACTATAGAACAATGAAATATGTGCTTGAAAAACATGACGCCTGGCATGGTGCCATGGTATGGCCTCACCATGCCCTGATTAAAAGCTGAGAAGGTTTGATTTATATCGTCATGCACGCCCTTCATAAATCGAACCATCACCGAGGAAGTTCAATGCTTTCGAGAGAGAAATCACCAAGATTGAAGGGGAATCCAAATTTCCGTCCTAGTTTGTCATTCAGTTTTTTTCCAACGATCAACATACCGCCTCAAATGCAACGTGTTCAAATTTGACATTTTTCCAAACTCATTTACCATATTTAGGGGATTATGTGCATTTTCTAGGCATTAATTATGCACATAATTCAAATTCGGACAATCGGTGCATGAAAAGGTGCACAAGAACGGTCTGGAAAACCATGTTCGTGCTATTTAGTACATTCTCATGCCTTTTACAAGGAATGGGCAGATATTTCAAGGAAATGTGTGGCAATAGTCAACCATAAACGCGTCGTTTACTGGGTTAACAACTATACAAAAATGAAATACATGCTTGGAAAACATGACGCCTGGTGTGGTGCCATGGTATGACCTCACCGTGCCCTGGTAAACATGTCGTCATGCACGCCTTTCATAAAACGAACCATCAGCGAGGAAGTTTCATGGTTTCGAGGGGGAAATCACCAAGATTGAAGGGGGGATCCAAATTTCCTTTGTCCTTTGTCCTTTGTCCATGATTTTTTTTTCTATGATGAACATACAACCTGCAAATCACCGTGTTCAAATTTGGCACTTTTCCGGGTTCACTTGCCATATTTAGGGGATTATGTGCATTTCCTAGGCATTAATGCACATAATTCAAGTTTGAACAATCAGTGCATGAAAGGGTCCACAAGAACGGCCTCGAAAACCATGATCGTGCCATTTAGTAAATTCTCATGCCTTTTGCAAGGAATGGACAGATATTTCAATGAAATGTGTGGCAATAGTCAACCACAAATGTTTGTTTGTTGGGTTTTAGACTATAGAAAAAATGAAATAAATGCTTAAAAACCATGCGCCTGGCATGGTGCCATGGTATGACCTCACCATGCCCTAGTAAAAATTAGAGAAGGTTTGACTTATGTCATCATGCATGCCCTTCATAAATCGAACCATCACCGAGGAAGTTCCATGCTTTCGAAAGGGAAATCCCCAAGATTGAAGGGGAATCCAAATTTCCATCCTAGTTTGTCATTCAGTTTTTTCCAACGATCAACATACCGCCTCAAATGCAACGTGTTCAAATTTGACATTTTTCCGGGCTCATTTACCATATTTAGGGGATTATGTGCATTTTCTAGGAATTAATGGACATAATTCAAATTCGAACAATCGGTGCATGAAAAGGTGCACAAGAACGGTCTGGAAAACCATGCTCATGTTATTTAGTACATTCTCATGCCTGATACGTCTCCAACGTATCTATAATTTTTTATTGTTCCATGTTGTTTTGTTATCAATCTTGGATGTTTTATAATCATTTTATAGTCATTTTATATCATTTTTGGTACTAACCTATTGACATAGTGCCAAGTGCCAATTGCTGTTTTTCCATGTTTTTTTACATCGCATGGAATGAATATCAAACGAAGTCCAAATGCCACGAAACTCCATGGAGAATTTTTATGGGCCAGAAGGAACACAACAGGCCCTGGTTGCACCTCGGGGGAGTCCCGAGGAGGGGACAACCCACCAGGGCGCGCCAGGAGGCCCAGGCGCGCCCTGGTGGGTTGTGCCCACCTCGGGTGCCCCCCGGACCGCCTCTTTGCTCTATAAATACCCCAAAAATCCAGAAACCCTAAGAACGTCGACAAAATATTCATCCAGCCGCCGTAGAGTC
This sequence comes from Triticum aestivum, assembly GCF_018294505.1. Lineage (NCBI taxonomy): Eukaryota > Viridiplantae > Streptophyta > Magnoliopsida > Poales > Poaceae > Triticum > Triticum aestivum. The sequence continues at coordinate 134,965,075 of NC_057802.1, forward strand.
CAGAACCACCAGATCCAATCTAGACACCATCTCGGATGGGGTTCACCACCTCCATTGGTGCCTCTCCGATGATGCGTGAGTAGTTCTTTGTAGACCTACGGGTCCGTAGTTAGTAGCTAGATGGCTTCCTCTCTCTCGCTGAATTCTCAATACAACGGTCTCTTGGAGATCCATATGATATAACTCTTTTTGCGGTGCGTTTGTTGGGGTCTGATGAACTTCGAGTTTATGATCAGTTATATCTTTTTTATATCCATGAAAGTTATTTGAGTTAATTTGATATCTTATATGCATGATCTCTTATAGCCTCGTATTTCTTCTCTGATATTTCGGTTTTGTTTGGCCAACTTGGTCTATTTATCTTGCAATGGGAAGAGGTGCCCGGTAGTGGGTTCGATCTTACGGTGCTTGATCCCAGTGACAGAAAGGGAAACGACACGTATGTATCGTTGCTACTAAGGATAAAAAGATGGGATCTATATCTACGCAATAGATAAACGGATCTTGTCTACATCATGTCATCGTTCTTATTGCATTACTCCGTTTTTCCATGAACTTAATACACTAGATGCATGCTGGATAGCGGTCGATGTGTGGAGTAATAGTAGTAGATGCAGGTAGGAGTCGGTCTACTAATCTTGGATGTGATGCCTATGTAATGATCATTGCCTGGATATCGTCATAATTATTTGAAGTTCTATCAATTGCCCAACAGTAATTTGTTTACCCACCGTTTGATATCTTTCTCGAAAGAAGCCACTAGTGAAACCTACGGCCCCCGGGTCTTCTTTCTCATATATTTGCTTGCGATCTACTTTTCCTTTGCATTTTTATTCAGATATATTAATCCAAAAATACAAAAATATTTTGCTGCACTTTATTTTATTTGCAATCTATTATTTCAATCTATTACAAATTTCTGGCATCGTTACCCGAAAGGGATTGACAACCCCTTTAACACGTCGGGTTGCGAGGTGTTGTTATTTGTGTGCAGGTGTTGTTTACGTTGTTTTGCTTGGTTCTCCTACTGGTTCGATAACCTTGGTTTCTTCACTGAGGGAAATACCTACCTTCGCTGTGCTACATCATCCCTTCCTCTTTGGGGAAATACCGACGTAGTCCTAGCAGACATGATCTTTCTGGCGCTATAGTCAGGGAGCAATCAAAAGGAATTCATGGCGCCGTTGCCAGGGAGGATCTTCAACATATACCAGGTTCCTAATCACAAATCTCATCTCCTCACAATTTACATTATTTGCCATTTGCCTCTCATTTTCCTCTCCCCCACTTAACAAAAAAATTGCCGTTTTATTCGCCTTCTTTTTTGTTCGCCTTTTTCTCGTTCGATCTCTTGTTTGCTATCTTTGCTTGTGTTGCCATGTGTGTTCCATTTGTTTGCATCTTCGCTTGCTAAAAATTTATTGATATGGATCCTCATCCACTTGCTAATCTTTTTAAGAGATCCAATTATCATGAATCAATTGCTAATGTTTCGAGTGCACTAGATTATCTCCATGAAGTTTTGCTTGAGATTCGTGAATCTGAAAATTGTGATGAAGAAATTTGTAAAGTGATTCATGATAGCTCCTTGAATGAAAAGCATGATTGCAATGATTTTACTATAAATTATATTAATATCAATTGTGCTAATAATACGCAAAATCCCAAGCTTGGGGATGCTAGTTTTGCTATGTCCACTACTTATTGTAATGATCATGATTGGGGTGATGATGTTTCTTATGATCTTGAAAATTTATTTAAGCCTCATGATGATGTTTGTGATAATATTAAAAGTGGGTTTGGAAGAGTGTCAACTTTAGCTAAAAATAATCCAACATATTTAGAGAGTGTTCAATCTTATGATTTTTTTATGAAAGTGGGTTTGGAGAGGTCATGACTTTATTTGATGATAATCCCACTATTTTGGAAGAGTGTCAACTTTGCATGCATGAGGATCATAAAGAGAAAAATTTATATGATAGTTATATTAATGAATTTGATTATGATCCTACATATAATTATTATGAGAGAGGAAAATATGGTTATAGAAATTTTCATGTTATTAAATTTCCTCTCGTTGTGTTGAGATTGTCAATGTTTTATTCCTCTCCTTTGCATATGCTAGATGTTTCTTGTATTGATAATTTGTTTTCCTATAAAATTCCTATGCATAGGAAGTATGTTAGACTTAACCGTGTTTGTCGCATGTTTCATGATGCTCTCTTTGTGTTTCGATTATTATCTGTTGTGTGAGCATCGTTGAAATATTATGCCTAGCTAGGGGCGTAAAACTATAGCGCTTGTTGGGAGGCAACCCAATGAATAAAATTTATTTTTGCTTTTTGCTTTCTGTTCTTGAGTGTTTGCACAATTATTCTATTGGAATGATTTTGTTTTTTGTGTTTTAATTAGTGTTTGTGCAAAGTAAATCCTATAGGATCTTCTTGGGTGAGAGTTGTTTGATCTTGCCGAAAAAGACAGAAACTTTGCGCTCACGAAAATAATTCTCATTTTTTATCAGAAAGAGCTTTTGCCCTAATTCTTATTGCAGAAGATTAATATAAAAAATACCCAGGACATCTTATTTTTTCAGAATTTTTGGAGTTACAGAAGTATTCGCAAAAGTCGGATTGCTACAGACTGTTCTGTTTTGACATATTCTGTTTTCTTTGTGTTGTGTCCTTATTTTGATGGCTCTATGGTTTTCTTTGATGAGTTTTTGCCATAGAAAAGTTGGAATACAGTAGAAATAATACAAAAACAAAATATGAATGGGTTTGATATGGTACTTATAGTAGTGGTTTGCTTTCTTTTACTAACGGATCTCGCGAAGGTTTTGTTGAGTTTTGTGTGATTGAAGTTTTCAAGTTTTGGGTTATCTTACGATGGATGAAGGAAGGATGGAAGAGCCTAATATTGGGGATGCCCCGGCATCCCAAGATATTATCCAAAAATGAGCAACCAACTAAGCTTGGGGACGCCCCCGAGTGGCATCCCCGCTTTCTTCCAACAACTATCGGTATTTTACTCGAAACTATATTTTTATTCGGCACATGATATGTGTTTTGCTTGGAGCGTCTTGTATGATATGAGTCTTTGCTTGTTTTATTTTGTGTTTTAAGTCATCAATCCTTGCTTGACACACCTATTTGAGAGAGCCAAATTATATCATGACTTGTTAGAATTGCTCTCTGTGCTTCACTTAAATCTATTATGAGCTAGGACTTGCTCTAGTGCTTCACTTATATCTTTTTGAGCATGGTGTGCTTAGTATTTTTGAACAAATGCTCTCTTGCTTCACTTCGATTTATTTGAGAGTTAGTAAAATTTTGAAGAAATTCTCTCTTGCTTCACTTAAATTATTTTGAGAGAAAGAAAATTTTGTTATGCTCATGATCTTCACTTATATTTGTTTGAGCTTATGAAAAGCAACACATGAAAATTAGTCCCAAAGTGATAGATATCCAAGAATGATAAGTAAAAATTTCATGAAGATCATTGGACAAAATAAACTTGATTCTTAGTAATAGTTTTGAGATATGATGATGTGATATGTGAGTTATGTTGATGAGTAATTGTGCTCTAGTAAGAATATTGGTGTTAAGGTTTGTGATTCCGTGTGCATGCACGAAAGTCAATAATCATGCAATGAAATTATATCTTACTTGTGGTGCATTATTTGGTGTTCATTATGCTTAATGCTTGCTTATGAGATTATTCGTTTCTTGGTTGGTCGCTTCTCAATCGTTTTGCTAGCCTTCATTTTGCACTAAGTATGACCTCTACTTGTGCATCCAAAATCCTTTAAACCAGTTTTGCCACATGAGTCCACTATATCTACCTATATGTGGTATTCTTTTGCCGTTCTAAGCAAATTTGCATGTGCCATCTCTAATTTTCAAAATAAACTTCTCTTTTGTGTGTTTGTTTCGCTCGCGGAACGGTAACAGGTGGCTAATATTTTCCACGCTGGATGTGTTATTCTCACGATGAGTGTTTATTCACTTGTCATTGCACGAGAGTAAGGCAAAGTTTTTCGGGATGCCCAGTCCCAAAATGCAAAAATGAATTTACTTTATGTTGTCAAATAATAAATTCCTTGGAAAGTGTTGGTATGGAAGGCACCCGTGGATACGGCTAGCCATGGAAAGTGAAAGAATGGTGGAAAAAGGAATAGACTTTATTTTCTGTTTGGGAACCGCCTATGGCATATCTAGCATGGAAAGTGTTCGTAGCTCTGAGTCATTTTCGTTGGTGGGATGGATACACCTACCAAAATGTTTTTATCTCTAATTTTTCGCTTTGAGCTCTGGCACCTCTACAAATCCCTACTTACCTCTACGAAGGGCCTTTCTTTTACTTTATGCAATTTTTATTTTGAATTTGAGTCTCCATTCTCTTATAAAAGCACCAACTAAGAGGCAATATGATCAAGCTTAAGTATTGGGTGTAGCTAATATTCGAGTGTGTTTCATGAATGGATCAATGTTTGAGCATGATGGGCTAGGGATAACTTGTTTTAGCGTTGATATTTTGAAAGACATGGTTGCTTGTTGATATGCTTGAGTATCTAAATTATTATGTCAAAACTAGACTATTGCTTTGAATCACATAAAATTCCAAATGTCCATGCTATAGAGAAAAGAATATGATATGACATGATAAACAGCACTCCACATCAAAAATTCTGTATTTATCACTTACCTACTCGAGGATGAGCAGGAGTTAAGCTTGGGGATGCTGATACGTCTCCAACGTATCTATAATTTTTTATTGTTCCATGCTATTTTATTATCAATCTTGTATGTTTTATAATCATTTTATAGTCATTTTATATCATTTTTTGGTACTAACCTATTGACATAGTGCCAAATGCCAGTTGCTATTTTTCCATGTTTTTTTACATCGCAGGAAATCAATATCAGACAAAGTCCAAATGCCACAAAACTCCACTGAGAATTTTTATGGGCCAGAAGGAACACAACGGGCCCTGGTTGCACCTGGGGGGAGTCCCGAGGAGGGGACAACCCACCAGTGCGCGTCAGGAGGCCCAGGCGCGCCCTGGTGGGTTGTGCCCACCTCGGGTGCCCCCCGGACCGCCTCTTTGCTCTATAAATAGCCCAAAATCCAGAAACCCTAAGAACGTTGACGAAATATTCATCCAGCCGCCGTAGAGTCCAGAACCACCAGATCCAATATAGACACCATCTCGGATGGGGTTCACCACCTCCATTGGTGCCTCTCCAATGATGCGTGAGTAGTTCTTTGTAGACCTACGGGTCCGTAGTTAGTAGCTAGATGGCTTCCTCTCTCTCGCTGAATTCTCAATACAATGGTCTCTTGGAGATCCATATGATGTAACTCTTTTTACGGTGTGTTTGTTGGGATCTGATGAACTTCGAGTTTATGATCAGTTATATCTTTTTATATCCATGAAAGTTATTTGAGTTTCTTTGATCTCTTATAGCCTCGTATTTCTTCTCCGATATTTCGGTTTTGTTTGGCCAACTTGATCTATTTATCTTGCAATGGGAAGAGGTGCCCGGTAGTGGGTTCGATCTTACGGTGCTTGATCCTAGTGACAAAAAGGGAAACGACATGTATGTATTGTTGCTACTAAGGATAAAAAGATGGGATCTATATCTAGGCAATAGATAAACGGATCTTGTCTACATCATGTCATCGTTCTTATTGCATTACTCCGTTTTCCATGAACTTAATACACTAGATGCATGCTGGATAGCGGTCGAGTGTGGAGTAATAGTAGTAGATGCAGGCAGGAGTCGGTCTACTAATCTTGGACGTGATGCCTATGTAATGATCATTGCCTGGATATCGTCATAATTATTTGAAGTTCTATCAATTGCCGAACAGTAATTTGTTTACCCACCGTTTGCTATCTTTCTCGAGAGAAGCCACTAGTGAAACCTACGGCCCCCGGGTCTTCTTTCTCATATATTTGCTTGCGATCTACTTTTCCTTTGCATTTTTTATTCAGATCTATTAAACCTAAAATACAAAAATACTTTGCTGCACTTTATTTTATTTGCGACCTATTAATTCAATCTATTCAAATTTCTGGCATCATTACCTGAAAGGGATTGACAACCCCTTTAACACGTCGGGTTGCGAGGTGTTGTTATTTGTACGCAATAGATACACGAAGTTTAACTCTCTTCCTATGCATCGGCATGTCATACAAGAACAATTCATGCACATGAAGTAAAGGCCAATGCTTAGCATAAGGAGTTTCCTGCAATTTTATTGTGTTGGAAACATAGAGAGGCGGAGATGTAGTTCCTCTCTCATAATAATTGCAAGTAGGAGCAGCAAGCACATGCATATTATATTCATCAAAATCATCATGTGCAACGGTAAAAGGCAACCCATCAATATAATCCTTAATGAGTGCAAACTTCTCCGATATAGTGTAGTTTGGAGAATTCAAAAAGATAATAGGACTATCATGTGTGGGTGCAATAGCAACAATTTCATGTTTAACATAAGGAACAATAGCAACTTCATCTCCATAAGCATCATTCATATTGGCATCTTGGCCACAAGAATAGCAAGCATCAAGTTCATCAAAAAGGGATATTTCAAACGAATCAATGGGATCATAGTAATTATCATGGCATTCATCCTTCGGTAAGAACGAAGGGACATTAAATAATGTATGAGTTGAAGAATTACTCTCATTAGAAGGTGTGCACGGGTAGCTAGTCCGCTCTTCCTCCATTTGTTCTTTGCTTTCCTCATCATCTTTTTCATCCAATGAGCTCACAGTTTCATCAATTTCTTCTTCCATAGACTCCTGCAAAATATTAGTCTCTTCTCGGACAGCGGAGACTTTCTCAATAAATTCATCAATATCATAATTGTATTTATAATTCTCATAGCAATATTTAAGGATAGCTAAATTTTCAGGTCTATAAACTGAATCATCAAAATCTTCAAACTCTTTAAACAAAGATTCAATTTCACATGCACCCTTAAAAGCAACAAATTCTTCTATTTGTTCCACATCATAGTAATCATATATACCATTAGCATAAGAAGCCAAGGTTTTATCATCATTAAATTTGCATGAAAAGGGAAGGTGTGGAGCCTTCATCCTAGAGCAATAAATATAATCATATCTCAAGCATAGTTGCCGAGCATACCAATGCAACATATGAATTTGATCCCATAATAGTTTCCCCTTTTGAGTCAAGCGATAATCCCTAAAGTATCCACATTGATCCAACGTGTCTCCCATTATATAATTGAATGGGGTTTTCTCGGGATTATTAAAGTAGTACATAATATCTTTCACATAATGAGCATCGAGGGTTTTAGGAGGTTCCCCATCTCCATGAGTAGCAAGTACACCTAATTTTTTTTGTATTTCGTGTTCCATATCCATAACTAAAGATAGAGAACAACTTAGAATAGCAAATAAAAATTACTTAGTGATAAAGCAAACAAGCACACACGAGAATATTCACCCCGCGCTATAACTCCCCGGCAACGGCGCCAGAAAAAGGTCTTGATAACCCACAAGTATAGGGGATCAATTGTAGCCTCTTTCGATAAGTAAGAGTGTCAAACCCAACGAGGAGCTAAAGGTAGAAAAAATATTCCCTCAAGTTCTATCGACCACCGATACAACTCTACGCACGCTTGACGTTCGCTTTACCTAGAACAAGTATAAAACTAGAGGTACTTTGTAGGTGTTGTTGGATAGGTTTGCAAGAATATAAAGAGCACGTAAATAAAATCTAGGGGCTGTTTAGATAAAGACACAATAAAGTTAGTATAGCAAGTGTGGAAAAGTGGTTTTAGGAGTTGCGAAATTGTCCCTAAGAAATTGACTACTTTACTAGACCGATAGCAAGTTTTATGTGGGAGAGGCCACTGCTAGCATGTCATCCCTGACTTCGAATTCTATGCACTTATGATTGGAACTATTAGCAAGCATCCGCAACTACTAACGTTCATTAAGGTAAAACCCAACCATAGCATTAAGATATATTGGTCCCCCTTCAATCCCGTATGCATCAATTTCTATGCTAGGTTGAAGCTTATGTCACTCTTGCCCTCCAATACATAGTCCTATCAACATACAACTAACCCTATGGTGTGATCCATGCGTGCGCTCATATGATGGGCACCAAAGGGCAGCAACATAACCACAAGAAAATTAAACCAATCATAGCAATTCACCAATTACCGATAGGACAACGAAAATCTACTCATACATCATAGGATGGCAACACATCATTGGATAATAATATGAAGCATAAAGCACCATGTTCAAGTAGAGGGTACAGCGGATTGCGGGAGAGTGGACCGTTGTAGATAGATGGGGGAAGGTGATGGAGATGTTGGTGAAGATGACGGAGGTGTTGGTGTAGATTGCGGTGATGATGATGGCCCCGGCGGCGTTCCGGCGCCACCGGAAGAGAGGGGGAGAGGGCCCCCCTTCTTCTTCCTTGACCTTCTCCCTAGATGGGAGAAGGGTTTCCCCTCTGGTCCTTGGCTTCCATGGCATGGGAGGGGCGAGAGACCCTCCGAGATTGGATCTGTCTCTCTGTCTCTCTCTGTTTCTGCGCTCCAGATTCTGGCCTTTCACCGTTTCTTATATTTCCGGAGATCCGTAACTCCGATTGGGCTGAAATTTGGACACGATTTTTATCCGGATATTGGATTTCTTGCGGCGAAAGAAGGGCACCAACTGCCTTATAGGGTGGCCACGAGGGTCAGGGGCGCGCCCCCTGCCTCGCGGCCCCATCGGGCATCGTCTCGCATTGATTCTTCTTCCCAAAAATCACATATATTCCAAAAAATCTCCGTCAGTTTTTATCCCGTTTGGACTCCGTTTGATATGGATTTTCTGTGAAACAAAAAACATGCAACAAACAGGAACTGGCACTGGGCAGTAGATCAATATGTTAGTCCCAAAAATAGTATAAAAAGTTTCCAAAAGTATATAAAAGTTGTAGAATATTGGCATGGAACAATCAAAAATTATAGATACGACGGAGACGTATCAATTAGCATGTGTGCCCGTGTGCGTTTTTTTGCGTTAATCATTAAAAGATCACAAAACACACGGTTTCTATGTCGTACCCATCTGCGTTTTTTTCCGTTAATGACCCATAAGTCAGTTACCTGTGCGATGTTTCCTAATAAACCAGGCGTACCATTGACCGAAAAAAATCAAGTACACGTGTACATTTTTTTGGAGACAGAATCTGCCAACTTTCTTTTTTCTCGCACACGAGTATTTTACGCGCTTCGTCTGTGTTGTGTGTTTCCCCCGCCCAAGTTTCAATTCACAGCGAAATTTTCATTAGGCGCACGATTTCAGAATTTATTCCTCCAACCACATCCCCACCCTCAGCATCCCCCCCCCTCGCGCCTCCCCCTACTAGCATCTCAAACCGCCGCCGCCGCAACCACAGCTTCAACCACATCTACGTTCTGCTTGGATCCAGTCAGGTAACCCACAGATCTCTATCACGGCCCCGTCCTGATTGCTTAAATGGCGCCTGCGAAACATCCTCATGCCTCCAAATCCCCACCGCCAGGAGCTGATGGTGGTCCATGGCGTGATGGCCGCTGTGCGTGTTGACCCGGAGGAACACCTCGCCTCCGCCGTCGCCGACGACATGGTGCAGGCTCTGGCCCAGATGAAGTCCCTCAGCAACTACCCCCCAGGACTTACAGGTAAGATCTGACCAGCTAAATCTTACCAATATCACTTGCAACGGCTATGATTTGTACGGTTGATGTATTAAGCATGTTTGTGCCTTGTTTATTTCAGTACTGTACACTATGTGATGTTCAAATATTACCGTGTCCAGCTCAATTTCACCAATACCAGCAACAAACTTACAATACATGACTCAGGATATCACTAGAGATGCTGCCCATTTGCTATTTTTAGTGGATGCTAACCCTGTTGTACTTAACATGCATGTCCATGTACTTACGCAGGGTCATAACGACCGATGCTGTTGTTTGCCGTCGAGGTTAGCTGCATCCCATGTCTTATAGTATTTCACATAATTTGTGCAAATGCAGTTTAACTTCTACCATTTACTGGTTGCCTGTAGGGACACATGTCAGTGGCACTGATCCACGCTTCGACCCGGAGGAACAGCTCGCCTCCGCCGTCGCTGACTTTGGGCGGGCTCTGGCCAAGATGAAGTGCCCCAGCAACTACCTCTCAGGACTTACCAAGTATGTACTCACCAGTTCAATCTTACCAATACCAGTTGCAATTAATGGCTATGTTCTGTACGGTCGATGTATTAAGCATGTTCTAGTAAACATGCCTAACACGTTTTTGCTACTTTCCCTACCTTTTTATAGACATCTGGGCCATTCTCTGCTCTGGCAGCACCTGCCTTGTGATGTTTAACTATGCCAATTGCATTTTTATTAGTACCGGTTTCAATGTCTATTAAGCCTGTTGCAATTAACAATTGAATCCATTTTTAAACAGTTGTATTTCAATGGCTACAAACTTACAAAACATGACTTAGGATGTTGTTAAGCCTGTTGCAATTAACAGTTGTATCCATTTTTTAATCTGTCCATTTGCTACCATGCTACTCTCCGCAATGAAGATATACTAGAGATGCTGCCCATTTGCTATTTTTGGTGCATGCTAACCCTGTTCTACTTAACATGCCTATCCATGTACTTACGTAGGGTCATAACGGCCGATGCTATTGTTTGCTGTCGAGGTTAGCTGCATCCCATGTATTATAGTATTTCACATCATTTGTGCAATTGCAATTTAACTTCTACCATTTACTGGTTGCCTGTAGGTACACATGTCAGTGGTACTGATCCACGCTTCGACCCGGAGGAACAGCTCGCCTTCGCCGCCGCTGACTTTGGGCGGGCTCTGGCCAAGATGAAGTGCCCCAACAACTACCTCTCAGGACTTACCAAGTATGTATTCACTAGTTCAATCTTAGCAATACCAGTTGCAATTAATGGCTATGTTTTGTACGGTCGATGTATTAAGCATTTTGTAGTAAACATGCCTAACACATTTTAGCTATTTTCCCTACCTTTTTATAGACAACTGGGCCATTATCTGCTCTGGCAGCACCTGCCCTGTGATGTTTAACTCTGCCAATTGCATTTTTATCAGTACCGGCTTCAATGGCCATTAAGCCTGTTGCAATTAACAGTTGTATCCATTTTTAAAGAGTTGTATTTCAATGGCTACAAACTTACAAAACATGAATTAGGATGTTGTTAGGCCTATTGCAATTAACAGTTGTATCCATTTTTTAATCCGTCCCTTTGCTACTGTGCTACTCTTTCGAAATGAAGATATCACTACAGATGCTGCCGTTTTATTACCATTTGCTATTTTTGGTAGATGTTAACCCTGTTGTAGTTAACATTGGCTTTCCATATACTTACACAGGGCTACAATGGGCGATGCTGTTGTTTGCCGTCGAGGTTAGCTGCATCCCATGTCTTAGACACCATCTATTCCTAAATATAAGTATTTTTAGAGATTCCAATATAGACTACATAAGGAGCAAAATGAGTGAATTTAGATTCTAATCTAAACTATATCTATAATTCTATATACAGCCGTATGTAGTTCATATTGAAATCTCAAAAAAAAACTTGTACTTAGGAACATAGTAGTTGTATTTTACATCATTTGTGCAATCTCAGTTTAGCTTCTAACATTTACTGGTTGCTTGTAGATACATATATGAGCGGTACTGATCCATGCTTCAATCCCTTTTGCGTATGGAGTAATGAGATATTCATGAACAAGCGTCAAGTGAGGAAACTAAGAAAGATTGTTAGGCGAAAGAAACGGGTGATTGGAATTAAGCTCTTTATTTACAATTTGTCGAAGACAACAGTGAACTTTAGGATGTTAAATAATGTTTTGCCTTTTCCCCTGCCCACAAGAAGTTACTCTATTAGACCTCAATATCTGATATTTTTGTCTTTTCAGTGGTTTTCGAAGCTATTTACTGATGATTACCTTGCAAACTACATGACCGGAGTGGAGGCAACTAAGGTTAAAGTATATAATTCATGCTACCATGATAATGCTCTAGAAGTCTTCCTGAAGGCGGTGAAGGATGGGCGGGCGATCGTCACAAGGGGTTGGACAAAAGTGGTTCGTGCCTATGGCATGCAGGAAGGCACATTATGGGCATTCCGCTTCTTCAACACCGTCGGCAGTCAAAATGATTTACACTTGTCTCTTCACCTTTACCGCCTTTAAATATTGTGGTTCATCATAGTTAATTGCTGCCTAATCCTGTAATTTCTGAACATATTGTACTGGCAATTTTATTTATGGATTCGTTGTTGAACCATTGTGCTGAGAATTTGAATTGCACGTTTCATATTTCAAAATTTCCAATTCGAATAATAAATTACAGGCAAAAATAAAAAGATAATAAACGGTCATGGAACTTTGCATACGGTTCTGGCAGTAAAAGTGCTTGTGATGGATAACCCAATGCCACACAGTTTTCTACATCAAATTGTGTGTGATGTAGTTCATGAAAGCAAACAGTTAACCAAGGCAGAGTGTGTGTGATAGTTAGACCTTTCACACACGAGCGTATACATAAAACTGTGTGGGATGTACATATGAACGGAAACGTTTTCCCTGGATTGACTGTATGGGATGTACATAAGAACGGAAACGTATTCCTTGGATTGACTGTGTGTGATATACATACGAACGAAAATATTTTCTGGGATTCACCGTGTGGGATGTACATACCTACGGAAATGTTTTTCTGGGATTCACTGTGTGGGATGTACATACCTACAAAAATGATTGGGTTTCGATGCCTTGCCCGATCGCACATGGCCTCAGCCTGTGTCCCAGGAGGGCCTATCCCCGACGATTTCTGGGTCATGTGGGAAGGGCCCCCCTATCACCCACACACTTGGCGCCGGTTCCAAATGTCATCGCGGAAAGGGGTTAAAACCCGTTTGTATAGCACCAACGCGTACAAGTGTTAGCACAAGTTTAAGCATTCACAATACATTTCAAGAAAGCATGGCAAGAGTATGAGAAGCGGAAATAGTAAGCTAATTGCAAGAAAGTAAAGGGATGGGATTGCAGTGTGCAAATGCAAAGAAGACACGGAGATTTTTGGCGGGTGATACGTCTCCAACGTATCTATAATTTTTGATTGTTCCATGCTATTATATTATCTGTTTTGGATGTTTAATGAGCTTTAATATACCTTTTTATATTATTTTTGGGACTAACCTATTAACCGGAAGCCCAGTGCAAATTGCTGTTTTTTTTGCCTATTTCAGTGTTTCGCAGAAAAGGAATATCAAACGGAATCCAAATGGAATGAAACCTTCGCAAGGATCTTTTTTGGAACAAACGCAATCCAAGAGACTTGGAGTGGAGGTCAAGAAAGCCACGAGGCAGGAGGGCGCGCCCCCCACCCTCGTGGGCCCCTCGCAGCTCCACCACCTACTTCTTTCACCTATATATACTCTTATACCCTGAAACCTTTGGGGGGAGCAACAAAACACTTTTTCCACCACCGCAACCTTTTGTACCCGTGAGATCCCATCTTGGGGCCTTTTCCGGCGCTCCGCCGGAGGGGGAATCGATCACGGAGGGCTTCTACATCAACACCATAGCCTCTCCGATGATGTGTGAGTAGTTTACCACAGACCTTCGGGTCCATAGTTATTAGCTAGATGGATTCTTCTCTCTCTTTGGATCTCAATACAAAGTTCTCCTTGATCTTGTTGGAGATCTATTCGATGTAACTCTTTTTGCGGTGTGTTCGTCGAGATCCGATGAATTGTAGGTTTATGATCAAGATTATCTATGAACAATATTTGATTCTTCTCTGAATTCTTTTATGCATGATTTAAATATCTTTGCAAGTCTCTTCGAATTATCAGTTTGGTTTGGCCTACTAGATTGATCTTTCTTGCAATGGGAGAAGTGCTTAGCTTTGGGTTCAATCTTGCGGTGCTCGATCCCAGTGACAAAAGGGGAAACGACACGTATTGTATTGTTGCCATAGAGGATAAAAAGATGGGGTTTATATCATATTTCTTGAGTTTATCCCTCTACATCATGTCATCTTGCCTAATGCGTTACTCTGTTCTTATGAACTTAATACTCTAGATGCATGCTGGATAGCGGTCGATGTGTGGAGTAATAGTAGTAGATGCAGAATTGTTTCGGTCTAGTTGTCACGGATGTGATGCCTATGTTCATGATCATGCCTAGATATTCTCATAACTATGCGCTTTTCTATCAATTGCTCGGCAGTAATTTGTTCACCCACCGTAATACTTATGCTATCTTGAGAGAAGCCACTAGTGAAACCTATGGCCCCCGGGTCTACTTTACATCATATTAGTTTCCCGTCAACTAGCTATTTCTGTCACCGTTTATTTTGCAATCTTTAATTTTCAATCTATACAACAAAAATACCAAAAATATTTATCTTATTATCTTTATCAGATCTCACTTTTGCAAGTGGCTGTGAAGGGATTGACAACTCCTTTATCACATTGGTTGCAAGGTTCTTGATTGTTTGTGCAGGTACTAGGCGATTTGCGTGTAGTCTCCTACTGGATTGATACCTTGGTTCTAAAAAACTGAGGGAAATACTTGCGCTACTTTGCTGCATCACCCTTTCCTCTTCAATGGAAAACCAACACGTGCTCAAGAGGTAGCAAGAAGGATTTCTGGCGCCGTTTCCGGGGAGATCTACGCCAAGTCAAGACACACCAAGTACCCATCACAAACCCTTATCCCTTGCATTACATTATTTTCTATTTGCCTCTCGTTTTCCTCTCCCCCACTTCACCTTTGCCTTTTCTTCGCCTTCTTCCCGTATGTATCTTTGTTTGTGTTTCCATGTGCCTTCTATTTGCTTGCATCTTTGCTTGCTAAAAATCTATTGATATGGATCCTCATCCCCTTGCTAATCTTTTTAAGAGATCCAATTATGATGAACCAATTTCTAGTGATTTGAGTGCACTAGATTATCTTTATGAGGTTTTGCTTGAAATTCGTGAATCTTAAAGTTGTGATGAAGAAATTTATGAAGAGATTCATGATAGCTCCTTGAATAAAAATCATGATTGTAATGATTTTACTTTAAATTCTCCTGATGTAAATTGTGCTAATATTATGCAAAACCCTAAGCTTGGGGATGCTAGTTTTGCTATATCTACTACTAGTTGCAATGATCATGATTGGGGTGATTCTTCTTATGATCTTGAAAATTTATTTAAGCCCCATGATGAATATGAGATTGATAATAGTGTTTGCAATAATATTGAAAGTAGGTTTGGAAGAGTGTCAACTTTAGATCCCACATATTTGGAGAATGTTCAATCTTATGGTATTTTTATTAAAAGTGGGGTTGGAGAGGTCATGACTTTAGTTAATGTTAATCCCACTATTTTGGAAGAGTGTCAACTTCGCATGCATGTGGATCGTGTTGAAAATATTTTTATGTAATAGCTATTTTGTTGAATTTGATTATGATCCCACATGTAATTATTATGATAGAGGAAAATATGGTCTTAGAAATTCTCATGTTACTAAATTTCCTCTCGTTATGTTGAGATTGCTAATGTTTCTTTCTTCTTCCTTGCATATGCTAGATCTTGCTTGTCTTGCTAATTTGTTTGCTTATAAAGTCCATATGCATAGGAATCATGTTATACTTAAAATTGTTTGTCATGTGTTTTATGATGCTCTCTTTGTGTTTCAATTATTATCTTTCATGTGAGCACCATTAAAATTATCAATGCCTAGCTAGGGGCGTTAAACGATAGCGCTTGTTGGGAGGCAACCCAATTTTATTTTTGTTTCTTGATTTTTCGTTCTGTTTAGTAATAAATAATTCATCTAGCTTCTTTTTAGATGTGGTTTTATGTTTTAATTAGTGTTTGTGCCAAGTAGAACCTTTGGGAACACTTGGGTGAAGTCTTTGCGATCTTGCTGTAAAAAACAGGAACTTTAGCGCTCACGAGATTGGCTGCCATTTTTTACTGGAGAGTGCTTTTAGGTTGATTCCTTTTGCAGATGATTAATAGACAAATTCATCACGTCCACAATTTATTTCAGAATTTTTGGAGTTACATAAGTATACGTTTGATACAGATTGCTACAGAATGTTCTGTTTTTGACAGATTCTGTTTTTCGTGTGTTGTTTGCTTATTTTGATGAATCTATGGCTAGTATCGGGGGTATGAACCATAGAGAAGTTGGAATACACTAGGTTTAACACCAATATAAATAAAGAATTAGTTCATTACAGTACCTTATGGTGGTGATTTGTTTTCTTATATTAACGGAGCTCATGAGATTTTCTGTTGAGTTTTGTGTTGTGAAGTTTTCAAGTTTTGGGTAAAGAATTGATGGATTGTGGAATAAGGAGTGGCAAGATCCTAAGCTTGGGGATGCCCAAGGCACCCCAAGGTAAAATTCAAGGACAACCAAAAGCCTAAACTTGGGGATGCCCCGGAAGGCATCCCCTCTTTCGTCTTTGTCTATCGGTAACTTTACTTGAGGCTATATTTTTATTCACCACATGATATGTGTTTTGCTTTGAGCGTCTTGTATGATTTGAGTCTTTGCTTTTTAGTTTACCACAATCATCCTTGCTGTACACACCTTTTGGGAGAGACACACATAAATCGGAATTTATTAGAATACTCTATGTGCTTCACTTATATCTTTTAGAGCACGGTGGTGGTTTTATTTTATAGAAATTATTGATCTCTCATTCTTCACTTATATTATTTTGAGAGTCTTTTAGAACAGCATGGTATTTTGCTTTGGCTAAAAAATTAGTCCTAATATGATAGGCATTCAAGATGGGTATGATAAAAACTTTCATATAGAGTGCATTGAATACTATGATACTCGATAGATGTTTTGAGATATAAAGGTGGTAATGTTAGAGTCATGCTAGTTGGGTAATTGTGAAATTGAGAAATAATTGTGTTAAAGTTGGCAAGTCCCGTAGCATGCACGTATGGTAAACGTTGTGTGACAAATTTGAAGCATGGGGTGTTCTTTGAGTGCTTTCCTTATGAGTGGCAGTCGGGGACGAGCGATGGTCTTTTCCTACCAATCTATCCCTCTAGGGGCAAGCGTAGTAGTACTTTGCTTCGAGGGCTAATAAACTTTTGCAATAAGCATATGAGTTCTTTATGACTAATGTGAGTCCATGGATTATACACACTCTTACCTTTCCGCAATTTGCTAGCCTCTACGGTACCGTGCATTGCCCTTTCTCACCTCGAGAGTTGGTGCAAACTTCGCCGGTGCATCCAAACCCCATGATACGATACGCTCTATCACACATAAGCCTCCTTATATCTTCCTCAAAACAGCCACCATACCTACCTATTATGGCATTTCCATAGCCATTCCGAGATATATTGCCATGCAACTTTCCACCGTTCCATTTATTATGACACGCTCCATCATTGTCATATTGCTTTACATGATCATGTAGTTGACATCGTATTTGTGGCAAAGCCACCTTCATAATTCTTTCATACATGTCGCTCTTGATTCATCGCATATCCCGGTACACCGCCGGAGGCATTCACATAGAGTCATATTTTTGTTCTAGTATCGAATTGTAACATTGAGTTATGAGTAAATAAAAGTGTGATGATCATCATTATTAGAGCATTGTCCCATGTGAGGAAAGAATGATGGAGACTACGAAAAAAAAAGAGACCAAAGAAGCCCAAACAAAAAAACGAGAGAAAAAGAGAGAAGGGACAATGTTACTATCCTTTTCCCACACTTGTCAAAATAGCACCATGAACTTCATGATAGAGAGTTTCTTATTTTGTCACTTTCATATACTAGTGGGAATTTTTCATTATAGAACTTGGCTTGTATATTCCAATGATGAGCTTCCTCAAAATGCCCTAGGTCTTCGTGAGCAAGCAAGTTGGATGCAAACCCACTTAGTTTCTTTTGATGAGCTTTCATACACTTATAGCTCTAGTGCATCCGTTGCATGGCAATCCCTACTCCTCGCATTGACATCAATTGATGGGCATCTCCATAGCCCGTTGATTAGCCGCGTCAATCTGAGAATTTCTCCTTTTTTTGTCTTCTCACATAACCCTCATCATCATATGCTATTCCACCTATAGTGCTATATCCATGGCTTGCGCTCATGTATTGCGTAAGGGTTGAAAAGGCTGAAGCGCGTTAAAAAGTATGAACCAATTACTCGGCTTGTCATTGGGGTTATGCATGATGGGAGCATTTTGTGTGACGAAAATGAAGCACGGCCAAACTATATGATTTTGTAGGGATAAGCTTTCTTTGGCTATGTTATTTGATAAGACATAATTGCTTGGTTAGCATGCTTGACGTATTACTATTTTTATGTCAATATTAAACTTTTATCTTGAATCTTTTGGATCTGAACATTCATGCCACAATAAAGAGATTACATTGAAAATTATGTTAGGGAGCATTCCACATCAAAAATTCTGTTTTTATCATTTACCTACTCGATGACGAGCAGGAATTAAGCTTGGGGATGCTTGATACGTCTCAGACGTATCTATAATTTTTGATTGTTCCATGCTATTATATTATCTGTTTTGGATGTTTAATGAGCTTTAATATACCTTTTTATATTATTTTTGGGACTAACCTATTAATCGGAAGCCCAGTGCAAATTGCTGTTTTTTGCCTATTTCAGTGTTTCGCAGAAAAGGAAGATCAAACGGAATCCAAACGGAATGAAACCTTCGCGAGGATCTTTTTTGGAACAAGCGCAATCCAGGAGACTTGGAGTGGAGGTCAAGAAAGACACGAGGCGGCCACGAGGCAGGAGGGCGCCCCCCCCCCCCCCACCCTCGTGGGCCCCTTGCAGCTCCACCGACCTACTTCTTTCGCCTATATATACTCTTATACCCTGAAACCTTCGGGGGGAGCAGCAAAACACTTTTTCCACCGCCGCAACCTTCTGTACCCGTGAGATCCCATCTTGGGGCCTTTTCCGGCGCTCCGCCGGAGGGGGAATCGATCACGGAGGGCTTCTACATCAACACCATAGCCTCTCCGATGATGTGTGAGTAGTTTACCACAGACCTTCGGGTCCATAGTTATTAGCTAGATGGCTTCTTCTCTCTCTTTGGATCTCAATACAAAGTTCTCCTCGATCTTGTTGGAGATCTATTCGATGTAACTCTTTTTGCGGTGTGTTCGTCGAGATCCGATGAATTGTGGGTTTATGATCAAGATTATCTATGAACAATATTTGATTCTTCTCTGAATTCTTTTATGCATGATTTAAATATCTTTGCAAGTCTCTTCGAATTATCAGTTTTGGTTTGGCCTACTAGATTGATCTTTCTTGCAATGGGAGAAGTGCTTAGCTTTGGGTTCAATCTTGCGGTGCTCGATCCCAGTGACAAAAGGGGAAACGACACGTATTGTATTGTTGCCATAGAGGATAAAAAGATGGGGTTTATATCATATTGCTTGAGTTTATCCCTCTACATCATGTCATCTTGCTTAAGCCGTTACTCTGTTCTTATGAACTTAATACTCTAGATGCATGATGGATAGCGGTCGATGTGTGGAGTAATAGTAGTAGATGCAGAATTGTTTCGGTCTAGTTGTCACGGATGTGATGCCTATGTTCATGATCATGCCTAGATATTCTCATAACTATGCGCTTTTCTATCAATTGCTCGGCAGTAATTTGTTCACCCACCGTAATACTTATGCTATCTTGAGAGAAGCCACTAGTGAAACCTATGGCCCCCGGGTCTACTTTACATCATATTAGTTTCCCGTCAACTAGCTATTTCTGTCGCCGTTTATTTTGCAATCTTTAATTTTCAATCTATACAAAAAAATACCAAAAATGTTTATCTTATTATCTTTATCAGATCTCACTTTTGCAAGTGGCCGTGAAGGGATTGACAACTCCTTTATCGCGTTGGTTGCAAGGTTCTTGATTGTTTGTGCAGGTACTAGGCGATTTGTGTGCAGTCCCCTACTAGATTGATACCTTGGTTCTCAAAAACTTAGGAAATACTTACGCTACTTTACTGCATCACCCTTTCCTCTTCAAGGGAAAACCAACGCATGCTCAAGAGGTAGCAGCGGGGTTCCGATAGGTGGTGCTATCGTACATCCACATTGATGGAGACTTCAACCCACGAAGGATAACGATTGCGCGAGTCCACGGAGGGCTCCACTGATGCGGCTTAAACTATGTCGGTATTTCCCCAAAGAGGAAGGGATGATGCAGCATGATGTCTACTATGCAACTTTATTCTTGTAGACTCGTGTTGGGCCTCCAAGCGTAGAGTTTTGTAGGACAGTAGCAATTTTCCCTCAAGTGGATGACCTAAGGTTTAGCAATCCGTGGGGGTGTAGGATGAAGATGGTCTCTCTCGAACAACCCTGCAACCAAATACAAGAAATATCTTGTGTCCCCAACACACCCAATACTATGGAAAATTGTATAGGTGCACTAGTTCGGCGAAGAGATGGTGATAAAAGTGTAATATTGATGGTAGAAATATATTTTTATAATCTGAATAAATAAAAACAGCAAGGTAGCAAATAGTAAACGGGCACAAAGACGGTATTGCAATGCTTGAAAATGAGGCCTAGGGTTCGTACTTTTGCTAGTGCAACCTCTCAACAATGCTAATATAATTGGATCATATAACCATCCCTCAAAGTGCGATGAAGAATCACTCCAAAGTTCCTATCTAGCGGAGAACATAAGAATAAATTGTTTGTAGGGTACGAAACCACCTCAAAGCTATTCTTTCCGTTCGATCTATTCAAGAGTCCGTACTAAAATAACACAAAGCTATTCTTTCCGTTCGATCTATCCTAGATTTTGTACTAAAATAACACCAAAGCAAATTCATATTCATAATACTCAAACCAACACAAAGAACTTCAAATAGTGCCCCAAGATTTCTACCGGAGAAACAAAGACAAGAACGTGCATCAACCTCTATGCATAGATTACCCCAATGTCACCTCGGGAATCCGCAAGTTGAGTGTCAAAACATATATCAAGTGAATCAATACGATACCCCATTGTCACCACGAGTATTCAATTGCAAGACATATATCAAGTGTTATCAAATCCATAAAAGTATTCAATCCGATAACGAAATCTCAAAGGGAAAACTCAATTCATCACATCAAGATAGAGAGGGGAAAACACCATATGATCTGGCTATATTAACAAAGCCCGCGATACATCAAGATCATGACATCTCAAGAACACGAGAGAGAGATAGAGAGATTAAACACATAGCTACTGGTACAAACCCTCAGCTCCGAGGGTGGACTACTCCCTCCTCATCGTGGTGGCCGCCGGGATGATGAAGATGGCTACCGGTG
The DNA here is from genome assembly GCF_018294505.1 of Triticum aestivum. NCBI lineage: Eukaryota > Viridiplantae > Streptophyta > Magnoliopsida > Poales > Poaceae > Triticum > Triticum aestivum. Next base: position 134,986,493 of record NC_057802.1, read on the forward strand.
ATGATTCCCCCTTCGGCAGGGTGCCGGAACGGGGTCTAGATTGGTTTTCAGTGGCTATAGAGCCTTGCGGCGGTGGAACTTCTGATCTGGGGTTATTTCTGATGGTTTCTCTATTTATAGGATTTTTTGGCATTGGTTTCACGCGAAGATGGGCCTCGAGGTGAGCACAACCCATTAGGGCAAGCCAGGCCCGCCAGGCGCGCCCTGGTGGGTTGTGCCCTCCTCGTGGTTCTTCTGGCCCTCCCACGAAGCTTCGGGGGTCTCTTTTCTTCCAAAAAAAATCGTCAAAAAGTTTCAGCTCATTTGGAGAACTTTCATTTCTGCACAAAAAACAACACCACGGTAGTTGTGCTGAAAACAGCGTCAATCCGGGTTAGCTCCATGCAAATCATACCAAAACCATATAAAATTGTTGTAAACATGGCATGCATACTTCATAAATTATAGGTACGTTGGAGAAATATCACAGCACAACTACGGTAGATATTTCCCTCAGTGATGAGAACAAGGTTATCGAACGAGTAGGAGAACCACGCAACATTATGTAAACGGTACCTGCACACAAAGAACAAATGCTTGCAACCCGACGTAAAAAGGGGCTGTCAATCCCTCCCGGGTAAAAAGATAGATAAAATTGTAGTAGATTGGATGAATAGATCTCGTGGAAACGCAAGATAAAATAAATAACAAAAATTGCAGCAAGGTATTTTTGGGTTTTTGGATTAATAGATCTGAAAATAAAAGCAAATAAAAATAGATCTCGAAGGCAAATATGATAAAGAAGAGACCCGGCGGCCGAAGATTTCACTAGTGGCTTCTCTCGAGAAAAATAGCATACGGTGGGTAAACAAATTACTGTTGGGCAATTGATAGAACTTCAAATAATTATGGCGATATCCAGGCAATGATCATTATATAGGCATCGCGTCCAAGATTAGTAGACCGACTCTTGCCTGCATCTACTACTATTACTCCACACATCGACCGCTATCCAGCATGCATCTAGTGTATTAAGTTCATGGAAAAACAGAGTAATGCAATAAGAATGATGACATGATGTAGACAAGATCTATTCATGTAGGAATAGACCCCATCTTGTTATCCTTAATTAATAGCAATGGTACATACGTGTCATGTCCCCTTCTATCACTGGGATTGAGCACCGTAAGATCGAACCCATCACAAAGCACCTCTTCCCATGGCAAGAAAAATCGATCTAGTCGGCCTAACTAAACCAAAGATTCTAAGAAGAAATACGAGGCTATAAGCAATCATGCATATAAGAGATCAAAACTCAAATAACTTTCATGGATAAAATAGATTTGATCATAAACTCAAAGTTCATCGGATCCCAACAAACACACCGCAAAAAGAGTTACATCAAATAGATCTCCAAGAGACCATTGTATTGAGAATCAAAAGAGAGAGAGGAAGCCATCTAGCTACTAACTACGGACCCGTAGGTCTACAATGAACTACTCACGCATCATCGGAGAGGCACCAATGAGGATGATGAACCCCTCCGTGATGGTATCTAGATTGGATCTGTGGTTTCTGGAACTTGCGGCGGCTGGAATTGTGTTTCGTCAACTCCCCTAGGGTTTTTGGACTTTCGGGGTATTTATAGAGCAAAGAGGCGCTGCGGGAGGCGGCCGAGGTTGGCACAACCCACCAGGGCGCGCCTGGTCCCCCAGGGGCGCCCAGATGGGTTATGCTCCCCTCGGAGCCCCCCTCTGGTACTTCCTTGGCCCATCTTGTGTCTTCTGGTCCAAAAAATTCCACAAAAAGTTTCGTTGCGTTTGGACTCCGTTTGGTATTGATTTTCTGTGAAGTAAAAACAAGCAAAAATCAGTAACTGGCACTAGGCACTATGTCAATAGATTAGTCCCAAAAAATGATATAAAGTTGCTATAAAATGATTGTAAAACATCCAAGAATGATAATATAATAGCATGGAACAATAAAAAATTATAGATACATTGGAGACGTATCATCCACCCACGAAGGGTCCACGAAGAAGCAACCTGGCCATCGCCCACGAAGGACTTGCCTCACTCGGGTAGATCTTCACGAAGTAGGCGATTTCCTTGCCCTTACAAACTTCTTGGTTCAACTCCACAATCTTGTCGGAGGCTCCCAAGCGACACCTAACCAATCTAGGAGACACCACTCTCCAAAAGGTAATAGATGTTGTATTGATGATGAACTCCTTGCTCTTGTGCTTCAAATGATAGTCTCCCCAACACTCAACTCTCTCTCACAGATTTGGATATGGTGGAAAGATGATTTGAGTGGCAAGCAACTTGGAGAAGGCTAGAAATCAAGATTCTTGTGGTTGGAATGGAATATCTTGATCTCAACACATGAGTAGGTGGTTCTCTCTCAGAAAATGTAGGCTGGAAGTGTAGGCACATTCCGATGACTCTCTCACATATGGAGAAGGGGGTGGAGGGGTATATATAGCCTCCACACAAAATACGACCGTTACACACATTTGACCCAACTCGGTCAGACCGAATAGAAGAACTCGGTGAGACTGATTTAGTTCAAAATGTGAATGTTAGGAATCTCGGTGGGACCGACTAGAACAACTCGGTGGGACCGATGTGCTAGGGCTTAGGGCAAACATCAACTAGGTGGCATCGATTGCATCAACTCGGTTAGACCGAAGTGAAGCAATAATGCAACAGAGCGAATGTCAAGCAAACTCGGTGGGACCGATTGCACATTTCGGTGAGACCGGAATAATGCAAGAAGCAACAGAGAGTTTGCAAGGCCATCTCGGTGAGACCGAGATCCGTATCGGTGTGACCGAAGTGTCTAGGGTTTTTGGCAGTGGCTATGTCAAATGAACTCGGTGGCGCCGGATAGAAGATTTCGGTGGGGCCGAGTTTGACTTTGGGTTTTGGACATATTTGGAAATGAGAAAGTGGTTGAGGGCTTTAGAGCAATATCACTAAGCATTTTGAGCAAGTAGACCATTAAGCAACACCTCATCCCCTTTTAATAGTATTGGCTTTCCTATGGACTCAATGTGATCTTGGATCACTAAAATAGAAATGAAGAGTCTTCAGCTTTTGCCAATATGTGTTCCTGACACCTAGAAGGGGTTCCACATCCTCTTGTCCTTTCCACGCCATCGTTGAACTTATCTGAAATACACTAGATAAAAGTATTAGTCCAACAAAAGATATGTTGACATTAATTACCAAAACCACCCAGGGAGCACTTGTGCTTTTAGCCGGGCGCAACTAGGGGGCAGGTCGCGCAACCTATCCGTGTGGTTACCTGGTGGGTCCTCCTGGTACTTCTTTGCTCCAATATTCATTATATATTCCAAAATAATTCTCCAAAAATCCACACTTCATTTTGAGCTATGGAGAATTACTATCTCTTATGTTGCTTTTTCAGGTTTAGAATTCCAGCTGCTGGTAAGCCCCCTCTCTTTGGATAACTTGCACTTTAAGAGAGAAAAGGCATTAGAATTGCATCATAATGTGAAATATATCATTGAAATGGGATAAACTATAATAAGAAATAATGATGCAAAATGGACGTTGATGCCTGCAAGCCAAACAGGGTAGTGTAGCACTTTCACAGAAGTATCCCAATGAGTAATCGTCACAACAAAGAGTGGAGGAGAGTATTTAGAGTGGCGCTTCTGTCACACACAAGGTGTCACAGCTCTTGTGTGAAGTAACTACTTGTACTTCTGCAAATATTGTTACTGTCCTGAATCACGGATAGACCAGAGTGGGCAAGTATAAAATGGTGCTTAAAGTAACAACTGTGAGACCTATTAAATGCAAATAACATGAGTAAGGCTAAGTTTTGTTTCCTACAATGAAGAGGTTAGGTTTGGAGATATTTCAGTTAATGGTAAGAATGTATAAAGTGTGCTAGTGGGACGGCAATATCAGTTACCTTGTGTTGTACTCATAGCATTTGATATATGTGTTCTGTACGCGAATCACTCTAATGTTATGTAACACCTCCACGCGGGATTATATTTCATTCTATGGTCATGCTTCACCGTTGCCACAGAGTGGTCGCTTCCACAATTAAGGCCCTTAGACCGGAAGCAAGCATTAAGTTCAATGAATCACCGTTATCTCATATTATCTTCGGTCCTCATAGATATCTCCATCTGTCACGTCAGAGGCCACAGATTTCCTAAACAATATGTGTTACCTGTGTAGGGCTTAAGATCATGTTGTCTGGGCCCTTAAATTGGGCAACACGCATAGAGTTCACCACAGTGCAACAACATACTGATAGATCACACTACTACGAATGCAAATGATGACATGTAGAATAGACATAGATTAATCTTACCACTTACCTACATCTCCACGCATAGGGGGAATTACTCACACATCATAAGAGGGGAATCAATCACAAAACAGATAAAATCCATGAAAACCATATCAATAATACCGTGAAGATCCACAATAAGACGAAATGGGTAATTCCAATAGTCTTGATCTCCAGATGAGATTGAGTAGAGTTACAATTTTTCTCCCAAATTGGAATTACTCTTACAATAGTGAAAGGGGTGATGATGATGATGGAGATGAAAGGACCAAAACTAAGAAGATCTTCGATGGTTCCTCGAATCCTCCCTTCTCCCGTTCTGGGTGGTGTGGCGGCCGTTAGGGTTCTCTTCTCTTACTGAGCCCTTCATGAAATTTGCTTGTATAGACATGGTGGAGCTGATGGCAGTCCATACGACCACTCATACGAGCACTTGTAGATGTATGAAACACCGTCTTTTGCTCTGCTGCGCTTGATGACATGGGTCTCTTCATGGAAGTTGCTCGATTTTCTTGATTTGTAGCAATCCCTCTAGTTTCCTTCTATAATTGATATTAACATCGAGGAGAACGTTGTATTGAAGATCAAAGACAGAGAAGAAGCCATCTAGCTACTAGCTATGGACCCGTAGGTCTGTGATAAACTACTCACACATCATTACAGTCCTTTCAAGTATGCCAACTTTTTCAAAAACGAAGCAAACGTAGTTTGCTGCGACGCTATGTGACGAAAAAATAATTCGGCGAAATAGTCCGACGAACACAATCGAAGAATGGGCCGATGCAGAAATGGCCCAAAGAAGGAATCTGCAGGCGTCCCTTAGGCGCTGACTAGGGGCTCCCCACTGTTGGAAATATGCCCTAGAGGCAATAATAAATGGTTATTATTATATTTCTTTGTTCATGATAATTGTCTATTGTTCATGCTATAATTGTGTTATCAGGAAATCGTAATACATGTGTGAATACATAGACCACAACGTGTCCCTAGTAAGCCTCTAGTTGACTAGCTCGTTGATCAACAGATAGTCATGGTTTCCTGACTATGGACATTGGATGTCGTTGATAACGGGATCACATCATTAGGAGAATGATGTGATGGACAAGACCCAATCCTAAGCATAGCATAAAAGATCGTGTAGTTTCGTTTGCTAGAGCTTTTCCAATGTCAAGTATCTTTTCCTTAGACCATGAGATCGTGCAACTCCCGGATACCGTAGGAGTGCTTTGGGTGTGCCAAACGTCACAACGTAACTGGGTGACTATAAAGGTGCACTACGGGTATCTCCGAAAGTGTCTGTTGGGTTGGCACGGATCGAGACTGGGATTTGTCACTCCGTGTGACGGAGAGGTATCTCTGGGCCCACTCGGTAATGCATCATCATAATGAGCTCAATGTGACTAAGGCGTTAGTCACGGGATCATGCATTGCGGTACGAGTAAAGAGACTTGCCGGTAACGAGATTGAACAAGGTATTGGGATACCGACGATCGAATCTCGGGCAAGTAACATACCGATTGACAAAGGGAATTGTATACGGGATTGATTGAATCCTCGACATCGTGGTTCATCCGATGAGATCATCGTGGAACATGTGGGAGCCAACATGGGTATCCAGATCCCGCTGTTGGTTATTGACCGGAGAGGCGTCTCGGTCATGTCTGCATGTCTCCCGAACCCGTAGGGTCTACACACTTAAGGTTCGGTGACGCTAGGGTTGTAGAGATATGTGTATGCGGAAACCCGAAAGTTGTTCGGAGTCCCGGATGAGATCCCGGACGTCACGAGGAGTTCCGAAATGGTCCGGAGGTGAAGAATTATATATAGGAAGTCCAGTTTCGGCCACCGGGAAAATTTCGGGGGTTATCGGTATTGTACCGGGACCACCGGAAGGGTCCTGGGGGTCCACCGGGTGGGGCCACCTGTCCCGGAGGGCCCCATGGGCTGAAGTGGGAAGGGAACCAGCCCATAGTGGGCTGGGGCGCCCCCCATGGGCCTCCCCCCTGCGCCTAGGGTTGGAAACCCTAGGGTTGGGGGGCGCCCCACTTGACTTGGGGGTAAGTTACCCCCCTGGCCGCCGCCCCCCCTCCAGATGGGTTCTGGCCGCCGCCCCCCCCCCCTCCCAGGGGGCCTATATAAAGGGGGGGAGGGAGGGCAGTAGCATAACAGCCTTGGGCGCCTCCCTCCTCCCCTGCTACACCTCTCCCTCTCGCAGAAGCTCGGCGAAGCCCTGCCGAGACCCGCTACATCCACCACCACGCCGTCGTGCTGCTGGATCTCCATCAACCTCTCCTTCCCCCTTGCTGGATCAAGAAGGAGGAGACGTCGCTGCACCGTACGTGTGTTGAACGCGGAGGTGCCGTCCGTTCGGCACTCGGTCATCGGTGATTTGAATCACGGCAAGTACGACTCCGTCATCCACGTTCATTGGAACGCTTCCGCTCGCGATCTACAAGGGTATGTAGATGCACTCCTTTCCCCTCGTTGCTAGTATACTCCATAGATGGATCTTGGTGAGCGTAGGAAAATTTTAAAATTATGCTACGATTCCCAACAGTGGCATCATGAGCCAGGCCTATGCGTAGTTACTATGCACGAGTAGAACACAAAGCAGTTGTGGGCGTTGATGTTGCCAATTCTTCTTGCCGCTACTAGTCGTATCTTGTTTCGGCGGTATTGTAGGATGAAGCGGCCCGGACCGACCTTACACGTACGCTTACGTGAGACAGGTTCCACCGACTGACATGCACTAGTTGCATAAGGTGGCTAGCGGGTGTCTGTCTCTCCTACTTTAGTCGGAACGGATTCGATGAAAAGGGTCCTTATGAAGGGTAAATAGAAATTGGCAAATCACGTTGTGGTTTTACGTAGGTAAGAAACGTTCTTGCTAGAAACCTATCAAGCCACGTAAAAACTTGCAACAACAATTAGAGGACGTCTAACTTGTTTTTGCAGCAAGTGCTATGTGATGTGATATGGCCAGAAGATGTGATGAATGATATATGTGATGTATGAGATTGATCATATTCTTGTAATAGGAATCACGACTTGCATGTCGATGAGTATGACAACCGGCAGGAGCCATAGGAGTTGTCTTTATTATTTTGTATGACCTGCGTGTCATTGAATAACGCCATGTAAATTACTTTACTTTGTTGCTAAACGCGTTAGCCATAGAAGTAGAAGTAATTGTTGGCGTGACGACTTCATGAAGACACAATGATGGAGATCATGGTGTCATGCCGGTGACGAAGATGATCATGGTGCCCCGAAGATGGAGATCAAAGGAGCATAATGATATTGGCCATATCATGTCACTATTTGATTGCATGTGATGTTTATCATGTTTTGCATCTTATTTGCTTAGAACGACGGTAGTAAGTAAGATGATCCCTTATAATAATTTCAAGAAAGTGTTCCCCCTAACTGTGCACCGTTGCGAAGGTTCGTTGTTTCGAAGCACCACGTGATGATCGGGTGTGATAGATTCTAACGTTCGCATACAACGGGTGTTGACGAGCCTAGCATGTACAGACATGGCCTCGGAACACACGCAATACACTTAGGTTGACTTGACGAGCCTAGCATGTACAGACATGGCCTCGGAACACGGAGGACCGAAAGGTCGAGCATGAGTCGTATAGAAGATACGATCAACATGGAGATGTTCACCGATCTTGACTAGTCCGTCTCACGTGATGATCGGACACGGCCTAGTTAACTCGGATCATGTTTCACTTAGATGACTAGAGGGATGTCTATCTGAGTGGGAGTTCATTGAGTAATTTGATTAGATGAACTTAATTATCATGAACTTAGTCTAAAATCTTTACACTATGTCTTGTAGATCAAATGGCCCACGTTGTCCTCAATTTCAACGCGTTCCTAGAGAAAACCAAGCTGAAAGATGATGGCAGCAACTATACGGACTGGGTCCGGAACCTGAGGATCATCCTCATAGCAGCCAAGAAAGATTATGTCTTAGAAGCACCGCTAGGTGAAGCACCAATCCCAGAGAACCAAGACGTTATGAACGCTTGGCAGCAGCGTGCTGATGATTACTCCCTCGTTCAGTGCGGCATGCTTTACAGCTTAGAACCGGGTCTCCAAAAGCGTTTTGAGAAACATGGAGCATATGAGATGTTCGAGGAGCTGAAAATGGTTTTCCAAGCTCATGCCCGGGTCGAGAGATATGAAGTCTCCGACAAGTTCTTCAGCTGTAAAATGGAGGAGAATAGTTCTGTTAGTGAGCACATACTCAGAATGTCTGGGTTGCACAACCGCTTGTCTCAGCTGGGAGTTAATCTCCCGGATGATGCGGTCATTGACAGAATCCTTCAGTCGCTTCCACCAAGCTACAAGAGCTTTGTGATGAACTTCAATATGCAGGGGATGGAAAAGACCATTCCTGAGGTATATTCAATGCTGAAATCAGCGGAGGTGGAGATCAGAAAAGAACATCAAGTGTTGATGGTGAATAAAACCACTAAGTTCAAGAAGGGCAAGGGTAAGAAGAACTTCAAGAAGGACGGCAAGGGAGTTGCCGCGCCCGGTAAGCCAGTTACTGGGAAGAAGTCAAAGAATGGACCCAAGCCTGAAACTGAGTGCTTTTATTGCAAGGGAAGTGGTCACTGGAAGCGGAACTGCCCCAAATACTTAGCGGACAAGAAGGCCGGCAACACCAAAGGTATATGTGATATACATGTAATTGATGTGTACCTTACCAGTACTCGTAGTAGCTCCTGGGTATTTGATACCGGTGCGGTTGCTCATATTTGTAACTCAAAACAGGAACTACGGAATAAACGGAGACTGGCGAAGGACGAGGTGACGATGCGCGTCGGGAATGGTTCCAAGGTCGATGTGATCGCCGTCGGCACGCTACCTCTGCATCTACCTACGGGATTAGTTTTAAACCTCAATAATTGTTATTTAGTGCCAGCTTTGAGCATGAACATTGTATCTGGATCTCGTTTAATTCGAGATGGCTACTCATTTAAATCCGAGAATAATGGTTGTTCTATTTATTTGAGAGATATGTTTTATGGTCATGCCCCGCTGGTTAATGGTTTATTCTTGATGAATCTCGAACGTGATGTTACACATATTCATAGTGTGAATACCAAAAGATGTAAAGTTGATAACGATAGTCCCACATACTTGTGGCACTGCCGCCTTGGTCACATTGGTGTCAAGCGCATGAAGAAGCTCCATGCAGATGGACTTTTGGAGTCTCTTGATTACGAATCATTTGACACGTGCGAACCATGCCTCATGGGTAAGATGACCAAGACTCCGTTCTCCGGAACAATGGAGCGAGCAACCAACTTATTGGAAATCATACATACCGATGTGTGCGGTCCAATGAGTGTTGAGGCTCGCGGAGGATATCGTTATGTTCTCACTCTCACTGATGACTTAAGTAGATATGGGTATGTCTACCTAATGAAACACAAGTCTGAAACCTTTGAAAAGTTCAAGGAATTTCAGAGTGAGGTTGAGAATCAACGTGACAGGAAAATAAAATTCTTACGATCAGATCGTGGTGGAGAATATTTAAGTCACGAGTTTGGTACACACTTAAGGAAATGTGGAATAGTTTCACAACTCACGCCGCCTGGAACACCTCAGAGAAACGGTGTGTCCGAACGTCGTAATCGCACTCTATTGGATATGGTGCGATCTATGATGTCTCTTACCGATTTACCGCTCTCATTTTGGGGCTATGCTTTAGAGACTGCCGCATTCACTTTAAATAGGGCTCCGTCGAAATCCGTTGAGACGACACCGTATGAATTATGGTTTGGGAAGAAACCTAAGCTGTCGTTTCTAAAAGTTTGGGGATGCGATGCTTATGTCAAGAAACTTCAACCTGAAAAGCTCGAACCCAAGTCGGAGAAATGCGTCTTCATAGGATACCCTAAGGAAACTATTGGGTATACCTTCTACCTCAGATCCGAAGGCAAGATCTTCGTTGCCAAGAACGGGTCCTTTCTGGAGAAGGAGTTTCTCTCGAAAGAATTGAGTGGGAGGAAAGTGGAACTTGATGAGGTGATAGTCACCCCTTCCGTACCGGAAAGTAGCGCAGCGCGGGAAAATGTTCCTGTGGTGCCTACACCGACTGGGGAGGAAGTTAATGATGATGATCATGAAGCTTCGGATCAAGTTACTACTGAACTTCGTAGGTCCACAAGGACACGTTCCGCACCAGAGTGGTACGGCAACCCTGTCCTGGAAATCATGTTGTTAGACAACGGTGAACCTTCGAACTATGAAGAAGCGATGGCGGGCCCGGATTCCGACAAATGGCTAGAAGCCATGAAATCCGAGATAGGATCCATGTATGAAAACGAAGTATGGACTTTGACTGACTTGCCCGATGATCGGCGAGCCATAGAAAACAAATGGATCTTTAAGAAGAAGACAGACGCGGATGGTAATGTGACCATCTATAAGGCTCGACTTGTCGCTAAGGGTTATCGACAAGTTCAAGGGGTTGACTACGATGAGACTTTCTCACCCGTAGCGAAGCTGAAGTCCGTCCGAATCATGTTAGCAATTGCCGCATACTATGATTATGAGATATGGCAGATGGACGTCAAAACGGCATTCCTTAATGGCTTCCTTAAGGAAGAGTTGTATATGATGCAGCCGGAAGGTTTTGTCGATCCTAAGAATGCTAACAAAGTATGCAAGCTCCAGCGCTCAATCTATGGGCTGGTGCAAGCATCTCGGAGTTGGAACATTCGCTTTGATGAGATGATCAAAGCGTTTGGGTTTACACAGACTTATGGAGAAGCCTGTGTTTACAAGAAAGTGAGTGGGAGCTCTGTAGCATTTCTCATATTATATGTGGATGACATACTATTGATGGGAAATGATATAGAATTCTTGGAAAGTATAAAGGCCTATTTGAATAAGTGTTTTTCAATGAAGGACCTTGGAGAAGCTGCTTATATATTAGGCATCAAGATCTATAGAGATAGATCAAGACGCCTCATTGGTCTTTCACAGAGTACATACCTTGACAAGATATTGAAGAAGTTCAATATGGATCAGTCCAAGAAGGGGTTCTTGCCTGTATTGCAAGGTGTGCAATTGAGCACGGCTCAATGCCCGACCACGGCAGAAGATAGAGAAAAGATGAGTGTCATCCCCTATGCCTCGGCCATAGGGTCTATTATGTATGCCATGCTGTGTACCAGACCTGATGTAAACCTTGCCGTAAGTTTGGTAGGAAGGTACCAAAGTAATCCCGGCATGGAACACTGGACAGCGGTCAAGAATATCCTGAAGTACCTGAAGAGGACTAAGGATATGTTTCTCGTTTATGGAGGTGACGAAGAGCTCGTCGTAAAGGGTTACGTCGACGCTAGCTTCGACACAGATCTGGATGACTCGAAGTCACAAACCGGATACGTGTATATTTTGAATGGAGGAGCAGTAAGCTGGTGCAGTTGCAAGCAAAGCGTCGTGGCGGGATCTACATGTGAAGCGGAGTACATGGCGGCCTCGGAGGCAGCACAGGAAGCAGTCTGGATGAAGGAGTTCATTACCGACCTAGGGGTGATTCCCAATGCGTCGGGCCCGATGACTCTCTTCTGTGACAACACTGGAGCTATTGCCCTTGCGAAGGAGCCCAGGTTTCACAGGAAGACCAGGCATATCAAGCGTCGCTTCAACTCCATTCGTGAAAGTGTTCAAAATGGAGACATAGATATTTGTAAAGTACATACGGACCTGAATGTAGCAGATCCGTTGACTAAACCTCTCCCTAGGGCAAAACATGATCAACACCAGGACGCAATGGGTGTTCGATTCATCACAATGTAACTAGATTATTGACTCTAGTGCAAGTGGGAGACTGTTGGAAATATGCCCTAGAGGCAATAATAAATGGTTATTATTATATTTCTTTGTTCATGATAATTGTCTATTGTTCATGCTATAATTGTGTTATCCGGAAATCGTAATACATGTGTGAATACATAGACCACAACGTGTCCCTAGTAAGCCTCTAGTTGACTAGCTCGTTGATCAACAGATAGTCATGGTTTCCTGACTATGGACATTGGATGTCGTTGATAACGGGATCACATCATTAGGAGAATGATGTGATGGACAAGACCCAATCCTAAGCATAGCATAAAAGATCGTGTAGTTTCGTTTGCTAGAGCTTTTCCAATGTCAAGTATCTTTTCCTTAGACCATGAGATCGTGCAACTCCCGGATACCGTAGGAGTGCTTTGGGTGTGCCAAACGTCACAACGTAACTGGGTGACTATAAAGGTGCACTACGGGTATCTCCGAAAGTGTCTGTTGGGTTGGCACGGATCGAGACTGGGATTTGTCACTCCGTGTGACGGAGAGGTATCTCTGGGCCCACTCGGTAATGCATCATCATAATGAGCTCAATGTGACTAAGGCGTTAGTCACGGGATCATGCATTGCGGTACGAGTAAAGAGACTTGCCAGTAACGAGATTGAACAAGGTATTGGGATACCGACGATCGAATCTCGGGCAAGTAACATACCGATTGACAAAGGGAATTGTATACGGGATTGATTGAATCCTCGACATCGTGGTTCATCCGATGAGATCATCGTGGAACATGTGGGAGCCAACATGGGTATCCAGATCCCGCTGTTGGTTATTGACCGGAGAGGCGTCTCGGTCATGTTTGCATGTCTCCCGAACCCGTAGGGTCTACACACTTAAGGTTCGGTGACGCTAGGGTTGTAGAGATATGTGTATGCGGAAACCCGAAAGTTGTTCGGAGTCCCGGATGAGATCCCGGACGTCACGAGGAGTTCCGGAATGGTCCGGAGGTGAAGAATTATATATAGGAAGTCCAGTTTCGGCCACCGGGAAAGTTTCGGGGGTTATCGGTATTGTACCGGGACCACCGGAAGGGTCCCGGGGGTCCACCGGGTGGGGCCACCTGTCCCGGAGGGCCCCATGGGATGAAGTGGGAAGGGAACCAGCCCATAGTGGGCTGGGGTGCCCCCCATGGGCCTCCCCCTTGCGCCTAGGGTTGGAAACCCTAGGGTGGGGGGGTGCCCCACTTGACTTGGGGGGTAAGTTACCCCCCTGGCCGCCGCCCCCCTCCAGATGGGTTCTGGCCGGCGCCCCCCCTCCCAGGGGGCCTATATAAAGGGGGGAGGGAGGGCAGTAGCATAACAGCCTTGGGCGCCTCCCTCCTCCCCTGCTACACCTCTCCCTCTCGCAGAAGCTCGGCGAAGCCCTGCCGAGACCCGCTACATCCACCACCACGCCGTCGTGCTGCTGGATCTCCAACCTCTCCTTCCCCCTTGCTGGATCAAGAAGGAGGAGACGTCGCTGCACCATACGTGTGTTGAACGCGGAGGTGCCGTCCGTTCGGCACTCGGTCATCGGTGATTTGGATCACGGCGAGTACGACTCCGTCATCCACGTTCATTGGAACGCTTCCGCTCGCGATCTACAAGGGTATGTAGATGCACTCCTTTCCCCTCGTTGCTAGTATACTCCATAGATGGATCTTGGTGAGCGTAGGAAAATTTTAAAATTATGCTACGATTCCCAACACCCACATCCCTGGGGTGGGCCCCATCCATTTCGGGGGCCCGGGGCAGCCCCCTGCCCCCATCAGGGCTAGGCCTGCGTGGCCCGCACACGGACATGTGGCGCGCCCTCTGGCACCGCCTGGCTGCTTCTTTTTTTCCAAATATTATTAAATATTCCAAAACTTATACATATATTTTTTATAGAATTTTTTATGTCGGTTTACTTATTGTATCACATACATATTCCTTTTTGAGGATTCTTGATGTACTTTGGATTATACTTTTATAGTTATAGATTTATACAGTACACAAGCCCTATTGTAAAGACAAATTAAGATGAAAAAATCTATGGAACTCCAATGGGGCGACCCATTTCGTCCGCCCATGTCCGTTTGGGTCTGTGCGGACAAAAACGATGGCCCAACGCAGAGACCCATTTCCATTTTGCGTCCGCTTTGTGTCCGCGCGGACCCATTTCCGGCTCAAATTTGAGACTGATTTGGGTCTGAAGCGGACATTTTCTGCCTCCCTCTCGTCCTCCACTGTCTGCTGCATGCACGCGCCACCCCACCTGCCATCCACCCACCCATCCCATCTTGCCTTTTTCTCTCTCCCACCCACCCTGTGAGTATGTGGATCTCGCCGCAGTGCAGAGCACGCCCGTCCATGCTGACGAGCTCGAGTTGCTGCTAGCGTCGAGCTCTTCATCAAGCTGCTGCGGGCGCGCAGCGCGGGGGGCGGGCGAGGCGCGAGCTGCGGCGGGTGCGAGCTGCTGGGGGCGCAGCCGGGGCGCGAGCTGCTGTAGCCCCGGCGAGCTGCTGCGGGGGGTGGGCGGGGCGTGAGCTGCTGCGGGCGCGCAACGCGAGGGGCGTGTGGGGCGCGGCCGGGGAAAGAGCTGCTGCAGCCGCGACGAGCTGCTGCAGGGGGCGGGGCGAGAGCTCGTGGCAGCATCGGCGCGGCGAGCGGCGGCACGGGGAGAGCCTGATGAGGCACGACCTCGGATGTGCCACTGATTCGGCCCGATCTTTTACGATGCAACGAACTCCTCCAAGATTCACGATAAAATCTTCCAATTACGTGAACAATACACGTAACCTAAAGATGGGGTGACGACCACCAACGGATAATCCCTCGACACACGAGAAACCTCTCGCCGTAGTAGACGTAACCAGCCCGCAACCCGTCGGTGACGACGGACCTCGAACCAAGTGCAACTTTTGAATAGTAAATTCACACAAAATAGATATGAACGACACCCAAAGAGGGTCGCTTAATATCGACACACAATATTGTCTAAACTCTAAAGAAATAGCCTCCGTACAATAGACGAAGCCAGCCATTTTATAGGCGACACACCAGGTCGATTCAAACCGACTCACAAGCAAACAGGTAAGAAATCTGATACGGACTCTTCGTTCAACTAAGAAGATATTTTCCTAACTAATTATCCGGCCACCTTGATCACATAGCAACCGAATTAGACTTAGAACATGACACATAACTAGTACTAGTTGTAGACCTGCCTGAGAAAGATGCCATGCATGTAGCTAGGGTTCGCACCATGGAAGGAAAAACACATCACATAGCTAGTTGCTTGCTTATTTCTTGCCATAGATCAAAACACAACCTATTCGGGGGAGTTCTGAAAGTTGGTCTGATCTCTTCTTGTGGCGGAGGCATCTGGAGCAACATAGAACCAACTAAAACTTGTCTCGTTGAAGCACCAAGGCCCAAGTCTCTTTCCTTTTGTGTAGCATATGAAATAGCTTGAAATATTTCCATACGTGAAACAATAGCTTTGCCACTAATGGCCATATCATCCTCTCCCTCTTGAAACGAAGCCGTCCTCGGCTTCATGATAGCTTTAGGGGCCTTTTTCTTTACTAAAAGAATATCATCCCCCTCCACTTGAAGAGAAATCGTCTTCGGTTTCATGTTTTTCTTGGGAGCCCTCTCCTTACACACTGTCAATACCACATTTGAGTGGATTAATTTTTCATTCATCAATTTAAGTGTCCTTTGTGCGCCATTATGAATAAAAGTGTATGTGCTGGTCCTTCAGCATGCTGCACACTACGGTCATACTGCCAAGGTCGGCCTAGTAGTAAACCGCAAACTTCCAATGGCAAAACATCACATTCCACCTCATCGACATACTGTCCAACTGAAAATGGTACACGTACTTTATGTGTAACTTTGAGCTTCCCACAATTGTTCAACCACTCTAAATGATATGGTTTATCATATCGCCATGCGGACAAACCAAGCTTCTCCACCAACGTGTTGCTAATGCCATTAGTGCAACTACCTCCATCAATAATTAACTTGCACGCCACACCCTTAATGTCTCACTGAGTTTGAAATAAACTCATGCGCTGACCTCTGTCTACTGCCAATTTATCTCCATCCTGTACCCTCTTAAGTTGCATATTCAGCCCACTCGTTGGTACTGTTGGTTTCTCTTTGTTCTTCTCATGTGAAGAAATGTTTTTAGTTCCAACAAGACTATCCTCCGCCTTTTTCTTTTCTAGCAAGATCTGCTCTTCTTCTTTCTTTGCATTAATTGCAGCATGTGCTCGGTCTCTTCTCTTACGATCTTCCAAATATTGTTCGGAAGAGTATGCTTCAAAATAAATCCATCGACCATTACGAAAAATCTGAAATTTCCTCCAAGAAAAATAGCCAGATTTATCAATCTGTAGCTCCCTCTTTTTTGTCCAAGATTTACCAAGTATCAAGCTACACATATACATATGACATGGAAGAACATCACAGAAAACTGAATGGGTAAATCCACAAAATCCAAAAGTCACCTCTACTTGATGTTTTATTGTCACAAATTTTCCCTGCCATCTGAGCTTATATGGGTCTAGATGCTCTATTACTACTAGCTTCAATGCATCAACCAACGTTTGACTCACCAAATTTATTTCTGAAGAACGATCAAACATTGCAGCACAAGTAGTTGGCCCAACCTTCACTCTTGTGTAGATTTGAAACCATGAAAGGGCTCGTGACGGATCCTTCTCACATTGGGACATCTCAGCATCAAAATAATACTCCATCCTCATCGCAGTTTTAGAATCTGTATGAACAAATTAAAGAGAAAATTTGCACCGTAATAAACCCAGTGCTCTGATACCAACTGATGAGGCATGACCTCGGATGTGCCACTGATTCGGCCCGATCTTTTACGATGCAACGAACTCCTCCAAGATTCACGATAAAATCTTCCACTTACGTGAACAATACACGTAACCTAAAGATGGGGTGACGACCACCAACGGATAATCCCTCGACACACGAGAAACCTCCCGCCGTAGTAGACGTAACCAGCCCGCAACCCGTCGGTGACGACGGACCTCGAACCAAGTGCAACTTTCGAATAGAAAATTCACACAAAATAAATATGAACGACACCCAAAGGGGGTCGTTTAATATCGACACACAATATTGTCTAAACTCTAAAAAAAATAGCCTCCGTACAATGGACGAAGCTAGCCCGTTCTATAGGTGACACACCAGGTCGATTCAAACCGACTCACAAGCAAACAGGTAAGAAATCTGATACGGACTCTTCGTTCAACTAAAAAGATATTTTCCTAACTAATTATCCGGTCACCTTGATCACATAGCAACCGAATTAGGCTTAGAACATGACACGTAACTAGTACTAGTTGTAGACCTGCCTGAGAAAGATGCCATGCATGTAGCTAACGTTCGCACTATGGAAGGAAAAACACATCACGTAGCTAGTTGCTTGCTTATTTCTTGCCATAGATCAAAACACAACCTGTTCCGGGGAGTTCTGAAAGTTGTTCTGATCTCTTCTTGTGGTGGAGGCATCTGGAGCAACATAGAACCAACTAAAACTTGTCCCGTTGAAGCACCATGGCCCAAGTCTCTTTCCTTTTGTGTAGCATATGAAATAGCTTGAAATATTTACGTACGTGAAACAATAGCTTTGCCACTAATGGCCGCATCAGAGCCGCGGGGCGGGCGCGGCGAGCGGCGGCACGGGGAGAGCCGCGGGGCGGGCGCGGCGAGCGGCGGCACGGGGAGAGCCGCGGGGCGGGCGCGGCGAGCGGCGGCACGGGGAGAGCCGCGGGGCGGGCGCGGCGAGCGGCGGCACGGGGAGAGCCGCGGGGCAGGCGCGGCGAGCCCTGACTCCGATACAGCACGGAGACACTAGTGTGAGCTAGCTCGCTTCCTCACGATTTAACGAGCAGTTTTGGCGGCGAGCACGGGAAAACTATGTACTACCGAATGCGTTGCCCCGTTTCAGTATCTAGCTGCGCCCGTTCATCGTGCCTCGCGATGCTCCGCCGGCGCCGTTCCTATCGGCCCGCGTCGTGCTCGTCCCTCTTCCCTCCGGCGCTCGTCCCCGCAGGTGACACTCGTCCAGGCCGCGCTTCGCCGCGCCCAGCAGGCGACGCTCGTCCAGGTTGCGCCCGGCCACCGGCCTCGCCTCGCGCCCGCGCCGGGCCGGTACCGCCGTCGGCCGCTGCCATCCCCGCTGCTTGCTACGTGTTTGATAAAATGCCAGGACGGACATGTCAAAAATGCGTCTGCCATCCGTTGGCGCATGTACCGATTCAAAACAAAAAGCAGACGCGGACGTCCGCGCGGCCGACCCAAACGGACAAAATGCGTGTCCGTTTAGGACGTCCCGTTGGAGTTGCCCTGACTACTCAAAGTATTGTGTATGGAAAACTATGCGTGGAACGCAAGCACGCGCAACACCGACGCCGCTTGCCGGAGATCGATTGTCGAAAACGTGGCACATCCCGCGTGAGAAGCGCCACGCCACAGGGGATAAGATTAGGGGGGACGGAAGGGGAGGGTCGTGCCCCGAAGCCGCCGTCACGTCACCTAACCCACACGGCTATTACGACCGCCCCTTTCCGCCGCGGCCCTACCCCTACGCCCGTCTTCCCTTCCCTTCTCTCGGCCGACCCGACCCGACCCCGCGGCCGAAATAAAGCAAGCGACCGACGCAGCGCCAGTGAACCCCACCACTGTCTCTTCTCTTCTCAGTTCTCACCGCGCGTTTCTCTTCTGCCCCCGCTCCACGCCAGGCAAACCGAAGCCCCCACCACACGACGCCGCCGTCCCCTCCTCTGAAATCGGGCGGGGGAAGAAGTGTTCGGGACTGGCGGCATGGACCGCATCGTCGGCCGCAAGTTCAAGCTCGGCCGGAAGATCGGCTCCGGCTCCTTCGGGGTCATCTACCTCGGTGAGCGATCGCTCGATTCCCCCCCGCCGCCGGCCGCGTTTGGTCGGTTTTGTTTTCCTTTTTCGGCTCCATCTATCGTCGTCTGATTGCTGTCGCTGTTGCTGCTGCTGCAGCCACGGATATGGACACCTACGAGATCGTCGCGGTGAAGATTGTGAGTCCTGTATCCCCTGTTTCCTCTCAGCCCTGCCCTGTTCTGCCCTGTTTGATACTTCAATTTTCGATTGGGTTGCTGTTGAGTAGTTGGGTCAAGTGGAGAGGTGGGTGATTGCCTGATTGGATTGCTGTTGAGTTAAGCGGATATATAGGTGGAATGCTGGATTGGATTGGTTGCTTCCCCTCGCGCGGATGCATGATTCGGTTGCTGCGCTGAATTTGTCTGTTACTCGTCGCTCTTGCTTGTTTTGGGCTGATCATAATGGGATTAGAAAATGCTGGTAATCATATGGTTAGAAAGGTCCAAGCACACGCCTTTTATTTAATTGTATGGCTACTTGGCCTGTTTCCCCCTTTCCTTTCTAGAATGCTGCTTGCCTCCCTCTTAGCCTCTTGGGTGATGATCGATACAGGTGGTGGTTGGTCATAATGACGCTTGGCGTAGAGGAAATGTATTTGTAGCCTTGCAGGAAAAGTTGTGAGACCAAGCATACGAGTGGGAGCGGAAAGTTTGATTGTTATTGTCAAAGCTCAGTTGGTGCCCCTGCTTTCCCCCCATCCCACTTCATGGCTCGCCTTGTGAGAGCAAGCATACCAGTGGGAAAGGAAAGTTTGAGTGTTATTGTTATATGCACTGTCTACTTGCCTAGTGAAACCCCTTTTTCTTGCACACACTATCTCCAGATCCTTATTTTGGTAACCTCACTGGCAGGAAAGTAGCAACTCGAAGCATCCCCAGCTGTTTTACGAGGCAAAGATCTACAACGCCCTGCAAGGAGGAAGTATGTATGCCCTGTCATCCAATTCTCCATAGTTCCATGCAGGGTTTATTTTGATAAGATCCAGAGTTGACGGGGAATGTTTTGGCATCCAGGTGGCATTGCGAATGTTAAATGGTGTGGTGTGGATGGGGAGGAAAATGTTCTTATCATTGATCTGTTGGGGCCGAGCTTAGAGGATTTGTTTGTCTACTGCGGCAGAAAATTCACCTTGAAGACTGTCCTAATGCTTGCAGACCAAATGGTAATTAGTAATTGCCTATTTCACTTTATTCAATTACCTTATATGCCGAACACTGAAAACCATTTGGAAAGTGTCAACATTTGTTCAGAAATTTGAATTCTTGTGGAACTCACAGGAAAAAAGAACTATATTTCTGATGGTAACCAAACACTGAATGTCTATTCTTGAGAATTTCCTTGTAGAGTTCCATTATTGTGTTGCTCTTTCAATACCACATTACCACTATTTAATAATAAAGAATAGGCAGCAATTGAAATAAGTAAAATCTA
This sequence comes from Triticum aestivum, assembly GCF_018294505.1. NCBI lineage: Eukaryota > Viridiplantae > Streptophyta > Magnoliopsida > Poales > Poaceae > Triticum > Triticum aestivum. The sequence goes on from NC_057802.1 coordinate 135,007,037, forward strand.
TCTGAGAACATATGAAATAATTACTGCCAGGACTTCTATAGAGGGTTCCACTATGCACTAGCAGATATTTTCTTGTATATGTTGCTTCTATATGCTTCATATTTATTTGCATAGTTTGAAATATTGCACAGTTAATCTAGATGTAGTTAAGTAGCCACATGTGGAATACAGTTGCCTGAAGTTTTCGTTGCCCCCATTAAATATTGATATTATTTTTGCATGATCGAGTTCCATTTCTGATTAAGTAATGCCAGCTTTTCTCTTTTGTATATGATCCTAACAGCTTACAAGGATAGAATTTATGCATTCCAAAGGATACTTGCATAGAGACATAAAACCTGACAATTTTCTAATGGGTCTCGGCCGGAAGGCAAATCAGGTACTTGTTGTGGTGCACTAAAGCTCCATGTTAAGTTCTTAATGCGCTGAACAATCTCGTCAATGATATCTCTGTGTGTGCTTATCAGGTCTATGTAATTGATTTTGGGCTTGCAAAAAGATACCGTGATTCTACTACGAATCGACATATTCCTTACAGGTACATATATTTCTGAAGATGCATTTTTTGGTAGAAGATGGTACCATAGGTTGACTTTTTTACTAGTGTCAAACTAAATGTAATTCTGCTTGCCCATAATTGATTTAAGCAGTTAGCTGACCCAATACTTGTTATCTGTTGTCAATTCCGTTGCCCCTACTTTACCTTTTTTGTGTCATGGAAATTATAGTTACAGCGGTAGTGCGCTGAATTGGACCTGTGACACATCATGGTCTGACCTATGTCTGTAATTTCAATTGGTGGCTCCCATGTGGTACTTGACCACTGCTACTTTGCTCTTTACTACTCCCTCCGTCCGGAAATACTTGTCATCAAAATGGATAAAAGGGGATGTATCTAGACGTATTTTAGTTCTAGATACATCTCTTTTTATCCATTTTGATGACAAGTATTTTCGAACGGAGGGAGTATGTGGGAATGTTCCCATCACAATATTTTTTTTGACTGGTTACTGTAGGGAAAACCCCCACAGCCATTGCTCTTTATTCATTCAAAGTATACAATATGTACAAAGGTTAACAAGAGTAACCCAAAAGAAGGAAAAAACTAAAAAGACCCATCACGATATTTGACTAATTTAGTCTTCTAGGTTCCATCAACAATAGCCTTTTGCTATCATAATATCTTGATTGTTTACAGACCACCCTGCATCATAGTGTGATGGCATCTATATGAAAACAGCAATATAAATTATATAATGCCAGAATTTCCCTTTTTTATTAATTTTATTGCCCTATTATACGAGTTTTCACCTTTGTTCTCTTGTGCTTATTAAGAATGCCTGTGTACCCTACAATCGGCATATATATAAATGCAACTTGTTCATGATCTTTGATTAGCCATTTAATATCGAACTGCTGCTTTACTGTAGGGAACATAAGAACTTAACTGGCACTGCACGTTATGCAAGTAGCAACACTCACCTTGGAATTGGTAAGTCATGACCAGTTGGTTACTTGTCAAATCATCATTTAAATTTGATTTTGAACATTGTTTTTTATTTACTGGCAGAGCAAAGTCGACGGGATGATTTGGAATCTCTTGGCTATGTTCTCCTATATTTTCTCCGAGGAAGGTAGGCTTATACTACTGTTCTGTGGAACTATTATGTTGCTTATGAGCACAGCATCTGGGATGCAGTGTGCTTGAAAACACATTAAGGAGTGCAAATCCGTTATATCTCAAGTTCCACCAGCAAATTGTTGTGAATCTGTCTGTGCCTTTCCATGACATTTGTGCACGCATGGCATGTTTTCAAGTACCTTTTTTTGTGGGAAATGTAACAGGGTTTCATACCAATCTCAATTTTTTTTAAAGTATAATATCAAAGCTATCATAACATTGAGGTCTTATTATCCATTTGGCTAATTTCGTCTAATTTTTTTGCCATGTATTGGTCTGTACAGTCTTCCCTGGCAGGGACTAAAAGCTGCAACGAAAAAGCAGAAGTATGAGAAGATATGTGAGAAAAAGATTTCGACACCTATCGAGGTTTATCTCAGAAGCATATTAAACCAAGCTTCAGAAACTGTACTTTTACATCTGTAGCTGAATTTTATTTATTTATCAGGTGTTATGCAAATCCTGTCCGGTAGAATTTGCATCTTACTTCCACTACTGCAAGTCATTGACATTTGATCAGCGGCCTGATTATGGATTCGTGAAGCGCCTTTTTCGAGACTTATTCGACCGCCAAGGTATTCCTTCATTAAGTAGTACTCCCTCCGTTCCAAATTACTCGTCGCAGAAATGGATGTATCTAGAACTAAAATACATCTAGGTACATCCATACCTGCGACAACTAATTCGGAACGGAGGGAGTACTACACAGTACTTCCTCCGCCGTAATATAGTGTATAAATTTTTTTCAAAGTCAAAATTTGCAAACTTTGACTAAATTTTTAGAGAAAAGGATCTACATCTGCAATACCAAATACTCCCTCCGTAAACTAATATAAGAGCGTTTGGATCACTAAAATAGTTATCTAAACACTCTTATATTAGTTTACAGAGGGAGTACATACCATTAGATGCATCCTGAGACATATTTTCATATTATATTAGATGATATTGTAAATATAGATATTTTTCCTTATAAATTTGGTCAAATTTTATGAAGTTTGGCTTAAAAAAAATCTATATGCAGTATATTATGGAACAGAGGGAGTATATAGTATGTACCTCTGTAATAGCACTGTTAAAAGGTACTACCTCAATTCGGAAATAGATGGCATTTTAGAAAACTTGCAGTCAAACTTCTCTATATTTCAAAACCAATTAATAGAAAAGCTATAGATTGATTAGGTGCAAATGGTACTATTAGCTTTGTCATGAAAAATTGTTTATCTTTTAGGTATTCACAAAAGATAATGGTGAAAACTGCATATTAGATATTGTGCAAAGTAAAAATGTCATGTACTCCAATGTTTCAGGAACAGAGGAGTACATTGTTTCAACAGATCCTATCTGAGTTTTTGCTTGCATATTTCATCCAATGTTCTGCTCATCTTGCAACAGGTTATGATTTTGATTATGTCTTTGACTGGACTGTTTTGAAATATAAACAAGGCCAAAAGACCCAGGTACTTCATCAGTGGTTAAAATATTTAAGTTTTATTGCAAGTACTTTTACAGCAAGTTTCAGTTTGCATTTAATCTACCATTCATTAGTTTTGGATTCCTTTATGATGCGATTTGATCTTGCACCAGAACTCCCCTCCTCATCCTCCAGTTCTCTTTGCTATGTTATGATTATTCCTAAGCAACGATACTGTTTTTGGGACAAATGATTTTCAAAATTAAATTACAATACATATCATGTTCAAATGGAATCTCATTTCGATTTAGTTTATGAATATTTAATCTCAATGAAGCCTATTACAGAACGGTCAGTGGTTCAGAGTAATTCTTTATCTACTATATATCGACATGGTGCAACTTTAGTGTGTACCTGACAAATTCGCTTACTTTTTGTAGCATGTTCCTGGGGCAACTATTACTCGAGCAATCCCAACACATCTTGACAAACGAGCGGGTAACTTAGCTTTTGCACCTTTCATAAACATATAAATAAGAGTATTCATTTAGATTATCGTGTAACTTGAGGGCTAGCATTGTTAGCTAAATAGAAAAGAAATGCCCAAAACTTCCCTGTTGCAAAGAAAGGTATATACCCTAGGATGCATGTGCCTGCTATACTGGGGGCCTAAGGTATACATATAAGTCATCGGAAGCAGTATGTGTGGCTAGAGAGCGGAGACGTGTCAATGAGATTAGAAAGTACCTTATCCATGGTGGGAAGAGTGGGACGACCAAGCAGCTGGGTGCGACTAATCTCAAACTCCTCCTTGAGGTCCATTGCAGACTGAAACATAAAGGTTCGATGCTCATGCTTGTCCTTGGCCATGCAAGATCACATCCAGAACAACTCATTGAAGTCATCAAGATAAGTTGGCTAGAGATGCGAGTGAAAGCTCCACAGTAATCCTCTATGGACATGTCCTCTTGCGAAGATTGTGCAAACTTTACAGTAAGAAAAGTGAAGGGCTCCATTTGGGTGAATCTAGTGCTTCTCAAAATGCTTCCATATCACCTTTGCTAGTGATACTTAAGAGTTAAGACTCATCCTAAGTGAAGGATAACATTGAGAATCAAAGCACCAATGGCCTTAGCATCATCTGGTAGGAACTTGTACCCTACCAGGCCTGGGGCGTAAGCGGTAAGGGAAGGAGGGGGCTGGGCGAGGCGATGAGCGGCCGCGCTGGCGGCTGGGCGCCGTCGCGGGAGAGGAAGATGGCGGCAGCGGCGCAAGAGGCAGGGGGCGGCTAGGGTTCCGGCTCCTCTGGGAGCCGGGCGATAGAGATAATATTCTTCTTATTGCTTAATTCCAAAAAGAGTCTTACAGCCTATATTTATAACCTAGATAACTTGCATAAGAATTAACCTAAGATAACTTGCATAAGAATTAACCTAAGATAACTTGTGGGCTAAGATTGCCCGGTGGGCCTAGCTAAACCGGCCATAACACTTCTCCCCGCCTGCACAAACAGCTCGTCCTCGAGCTGTAAGGGGGGGAAGCGCTTGCGGAACTCCTCGAGGCGATCAACCAACGTCAAACACCTTCTCGACAGCTGGGGCGGCCAGGTCGGCAGCGACGGCGTCCTTCGGAATGTAGTCTGCAACCTCCAGGTAGAAGAGTCGCGGGCAGGCATGGCCGGGCGTGTAGGGCTCGTCGCAGTTGAAGCACAACCCTTGGCGGCGACGCTCGAGTAGCTCGGCTGAGGTGAGCCGGCGGAACGGGCGCGCCGCGGTCGCGGCGAGGGGTGCCGCAGAAGCCTGCGCAGGCCGACCCTGTGCGGAATCCGGCCCGGGTAGCGACCCAGCGGTTCGGGACGGTGATTCCTGCTGGATGGCCACCGCGCGGCGCTCGAACGTGCGGGCGTAGTACATGGCCGACTGGAGATCCTGGGGTCCCCGAAGCTCCACGTCCACGCGGATGTGATCTGGAAGTCCACCGACAAAGAGGTCGGCCCGCTGCTGCGCCGTCACACCCGACGCATGGCATGCCAGGGCCTGGAAACGGTCGGTGTAGTCCTGCACCGTGGAGGTGAAGGGCAGGCGGCCGAGCTCCGCCAGGCGGCTCCCGCGAACTGGAGGCCCAAAGCGAAGGAGGCAGAGCTCGCGAAAGCGCTCCCAAGGGGGCATGCTGCCCTCGTCCTGCTCGAGGGCGTAGTACCAGGTCTGGGCTGCACCTCGGAGGTGGTAGGATGCCAGCCAAGTGCGCTCCGACGCGAGCGTGCGCTGGCCACGGAAAAACTGCTCACACTAGTTGAGCCAGTTAAGCGGGTCCTTCGTGCCGTCATAAGTGGCGAAATCGATCTTGGCGAACCATGGCGGCGTCTGGGTCGGCGTGCCATGGCCGACCGGCTCGGCGGTGCGGAGCAGTGATGATGACGGCGCCCGGTCAACGGTGGGGAGGCCGTCGTAGGCCCCCGCGGAGCCGGACGAGGCCCCAGACTGCAGCGTGGGTACCGGTGGGTCCCCGGCCTCTGTGTAAACTGGTGGTGGCGACGTCCTGGTTAGCCAGGCCGGGATCGGGGACGGTGACGGCGGAAACCGGACCTGCTGGATCGGAAGTCCTCCCAATGTGGACTGGCCCAGTCCGGAGCTGGGCGGCGGCGGTGGGAGCTGGACCGGCGCGGGCGGCGCGGGCCAGTGCGGCGCTGGGGCGGGCGCGGGAAGCGCGCGTGGCGCCGCGAGAACCGGCGCGGGCCACTGCGGCCAGGACGGCGCTAGGGCGGGCGGCGGCTGGAGCGACGGATGGGCCCCGGCGATCGCCGCGGGTACCGAGTACCAGGGCAGGTGCAGCAGCGGCGGGGGCCCGCCGGTGTAGCCCGCCTGGAACGGCAGCAGGGGCGTCCCGCTCGGGCCCGACGCGTTCTGGATCGGCCAGTGCGTCGCCGGGTGGCTGTAGGCGGGGGGCGCAGGCGGCGGGGTGGTGTGCGGGCCGGTCAAGTACAGGGAGATGCCCTGGACGACCGTCACGAGGTCCCGCAGGGTGCTGGTCATCTCCTCCGGCGTGAAGACGGGGGTTGTCGGCGGTGCGGAAGTGACGGGGGCCGGCGGCGCAGAGGTGATCGGGGCCGGCGGCGTTGGGGACCCGGCAGTGGTCATCGGGGCGGTGGTGATGATGGGCAGCGGCGGCGTGGGTGTTGATGACGACATGATCGAACCCGAGTCTCTGGATACCAAATTGGTAGGAACTTGTACCCTACCAGGCCTGGGGCGTAAGCGGTAAGGGAAGGAGGGGGCTGGGCGAGGCGATGAGCGGCCACGCCGGCGGCTGGGCGCCGTCGCGGGAGAGGAAGATGGCGGCAGCGGCGCAAGAGGCAGGGGGCGGCTAGGGTTCCGGCTCCTCTGGGAGCCGGGCAATAGAGATAATATTCTTCTTATTGCTTAATTCCAAAAAGAGTCTTACAGCCTATATTTATAACCTAGATAACTTGCATAAGAATTAACCTAAGATAACTTGCATAAGAATTAACCTAAGATAACTTGTGGGCTAAGATTGCCCGGTGGGCCTAGCTAAACCGGCCATAACATCATCATTTTGCCTTTTTGTGGCTTCATCTTCCTTGGTGAAATGGTGGTCATTGAGATCGACAGCCCTTCAACTCTTTCCAGTCTCATTGACCGAGAATGCATGTGCTCTGTAGTTGGAGGCATCTCTTTTGCTATGATTGCTGCAACAAAATGCACCCAGGACCTAGCTAAACTCTTTCCACAGTTAAACAACTAGCTGTCGGCAACAACTAGCACAAGCAGCCAAGCAATCAACCCAATTTATCTCCACTAGCAACTCGGCTCTGCCAAATAGCAACACTGGGAGCTAGACAAACAACAGCGGCAACAGATCGGTGAGGGGCAGCAGCAGCAGCAGATTCATGAGGGAGCAGCAGCAACAGATTGGTGAGGGGCAGAAGCAGCAGCAGATTCATGAGGGAGCAGCAGCAACAGATTGGTAAAGAAAGACACAGTCAGGATGGCCATGAGCTTGACAGGAAGGATTTGGGGCAGCAGAGCTTATATTACGTCCTCTGAATAGAGGAAATGCCCAAATTGTCTTTCCTCTATTGCAAATAGAGGGATACACCATAGGGTACACGGGCCTTATGGGCTTGCTATGGGTCTAAGCTGTATATATAAATATAAATGATATAAACATGAGCAATACTCTTAACACCAATCAATGAGAACCATCTATCTTGTGTAGGGTCTTGTAGCATGGTATCACTTTGACGTTACTATTGTAAATGGGCCACTGTGATTAGATATAATGATTTTGACTTCGAATGCAGTGGACATGGCATGGTTGCTTAACGTGTCACTTTTCTTAAGTACTAACATACGGTTCTTGCTTCAGTTTATAGCTGCATTTTGCTGTTAGTAGATCAGACTAGAGACTCTGCCACATGACACATGTTTTGATAAAATTGACTACAATATTGATCTCTTATCTGAACTTACGACTAACAGGTGTAAATGGGGATGTCCATCCAAATGAAGCCCATGAACAGATGGAGTCAAGCCATATGACCGGGTCAGCTGCACAGTTACAGGTGAAATTGGAAACAGAGAGATCCTTACCCTACCATGCATCATACTGAGTTACTGACAGTTCCTGATCAGTTTGTTTATGACTTGTTTTATTAATTGAAGATAACAATCTCCACTTAGTGACTCAAGAGTATATTCAGTTTCTTACCACTACATTTTCTACATTACTTTAATTATTGTACTCCACTGTTTTTAGTTTCAGTCTACAGATGCTCAAGTGTGCTGCATGCTTGTGTAGAACTTACTGGTGTTGTTAGAGAATTTCTAAGTAGAAATTTACTTTGCTAAAGGTTTCATGTTTACTGGAATGTGGCCAAATGCAATTGTTTCATACAGTTCATAATGAGAACCCATCTTTCCAATGTAAATCCAGTAAATAATGGTACATTTAGTTAATTTTACCATATGAGCAGCACCACATAAAATTTACTAGTTCTGGTATATGTGAGTAGTTGTGCTTCCGTTAAAGGTTATTTCTTGACATTATTGACGAAAGGATCAGGGTGTGTATATACCCTCGAACAGGCTAACATGCATGCTATTTTGAATTAAGAAAGCATCAAAATGATGCGAGCATCATATATTTCATAGCATGTGGTGTATATATTTTATTGCTTAAGCAGTTACTTATGACATGGTTGATCTAATCAGAGGCAAAATATGGCTGCCAGTGCCAGAAATGAAAACCCGAAGAATGATGGGAATTCAAGACATATAGTGCGTATTGACGCTTTTCATCAAAATCAGGGTTTTGACAGCAATACTGGCTCTCCTAGCGCTTGTTTTCCGACACTTCCGCACAATGCCCCAGCAAGGTGATAGGTAAACTTCCAACAGTACCCCTAACCTTGTAGTACAACTCTTGGGACTATACTCTTGTTCAGTTAACGTGGTAGTTCTAATGAATTTCTGTTGCTATACAGGTCACCTCTCTTGTGGAGCTAGAAATGAGGAAATGCTCAACTAGACTCCATTTCTTTTAGAGTGGTCAGATCCAAGAATCACAAAATCAATTCAAACATCTTGATGCCTAATGCATGTCACAAAGATGGCTACAGATCCGATTGATTATGCAAGGTTTGATCACTGCTGCGTTGGATGCTCCAGCAGTTTCTGTGACTCTTGCTTCAGACATTTTGTTGTCACAGTTGCGGAGGACATGTAAATAGTTCATATGTCAGATAAATGGCATGGACATTATGCAATAGTGATGATGTCGGGTGTAAATAGTTCATATGGTTAGATAAATGGCATGGACATTGAGCAATAGTGATGTTGTCGGGTCATTCAGCATCTGGTAACTATCCAATAGACATGTGGTGATAAGGTTATTCATGAAATTTGCATCATGATCTGATATTTTTAGCATTTGATACTGAATTCATGAAATTTGCATCATGATCTGAAATATTTTTAGCATTGGGTACTGAAGACGCCCGAGAAGCGAGAACGTAACACTAGTGTAGTAGGCTAATCTCAAGTTGATTGTTTCTGCATGGAGATTGGCAGAGGGTTCTAAGTAGGTTATTAATTACTGAAGCTTTTACATCACGTATTTACTTTAGTAATCACATGTTGGTTGCTCATATATATAATTCAAATATCTTTGAATGTTTGTTGGCTAAAAACTTGAGTTGCTACATTAGGGAGTTCTAGTGGGTTTATTTTTTATTTTTTGTTAAAATAATGGTGCCTCTCTGTTGTAAATATCATCTTTTAGTTCACTTGGCCTTGTTTTGTCTGCAATAGTTTCTGGTAAATATGTAGATTTTGTGGTGTTTTTGCTTGAGATTTCCTTTTCAATATCGAACTCATGTGAAATATGTTAAAGAATACTTGTCGGCAATGCTGCAGATTTTTTGGCTAGCTTTATAAAGCGGGGAAAATGCAGAATAATTAAACCAAATCTCTTATGTGGTTCACCAAGGATTCAGTATAATACTGGCCAGCTTAATAAAGTGAAGGAGATTCAGTATAACTAAACTTCATCTCCTATGTAGTCACTGAGGATGAGTACAGTCAGACTGTCATTAGGCCTTGAACAAACAAGATGGTCAGTACGCACATCTGAGAATTTGGTTCCTCTCTTTGCATATCCGTTGTTACGTGTAACTTGTACAACCTCCGTCTAGAATTAACTGTTGCTGAACTGAGTGTATGTAGATGCGTTTCAGTGTGTAAATTCACTCGTTTCAGCGACAGTTAATTCCGGACGGAGGGAGTACTTCTATAGCTGTATTTTGTTTCAATTGGGGAGCTTCGATGAACGCATTTCTGCGGTTTGTATTTTGTTTCAGACCGTCTGTGCTTGAGCTTCATGGGTAAAGTTCTTTCGGGTTAGGCATTGCCTTTTTAAACCGTATCATATGGAAGTTCCTGTCCTTCGGTGTCACAGCCCTAGAATTTGTGCCTGCAAATAGTTGCATCTGCATCCATGCATCATGTTATTTTTCAAATTAATTTGAATTGGGGATGTTGAAACCCTAGCACCAAAAGAACTCAACTAGGTTCAAATTAAAAACATTTTCAATGAACCCAAAGTGCCTCAAGAAAAGTTCATGATTTTTGGTTAAGGTAGAAACCTCTGCCAAAAATGATGAATATATTTCTAGGACATTTTTGGATTTTTGAATTAACTCATATTGTATTTGAGTTGGAGCAAATAAATCCTATAATTATTTTTATTGCTCCAATTATTCTGAAACATTTTGTGGAGTTTTGGAATAATCCATATTGCATCCACAAATAATTTCAGAAGCAACAAAAATGGTTTAGTATTAGTACTAAATCAAAACAGAGCAAAACAAATAGAAAACAGAAAGAAAAATAGGAAAGGACAGAAAACCTACCTAACTTACCTGCAGCCCAGTCGAAGGCCCAGCCCACTAGGCGTTGCCAGTCGTCCCCTACCTCTGCCAGTAGGCAGAGGCAGGACAGCGAGCGCACGCGCCAAGCAGCCACCTCCTGCTTCGTGCTGTCGACGCCTCCTGCGTCCTCGCCTTGCGCCGGGGAGGCGTATGGATCGATCCCACCCCTCGTTCACTCTCCCCCTCGCCTCCCTCTCTCGTTCCTCCCCATGGCCGAGCCGGTCATGAGCGCGCCGCCGCCGTTTCCGTAGCCACCGCTGGCCCCGCGCCCCCTTTTCTCTCTCTGGAAGCTCCGCCATGACCTGCTCTTCATCTCCGCCGAGACAAACGACGCCGGAACGCACCGCAGCGCCTGCATCGTCCTCTTCTTCAAGCTCGGACGACCGAGATCGCCGTCGCTGTTCCGTCGTCACCAAGCCGCCCCCGAGCCACTCGAGCTTCCCTCCAGGATCACCGTGAGCTCCTACACCTCCTCCCGTGCTCGCCCCCTCTGTTCCCGTTCGCTGACCGCAGCCCCGCCATGGCCGAGCACTCGAAGCCGCCGCCGCCAAGCTCGCCGTTGCTAGTCACCCCTGCTGACTAAGCCAAGCACCTGGACAAGCTCCTGACGTCCCGTAGATATTGCCCAGCGCTCCAGTTCGCTCGCTCGCAAGCCGCAGCACCTCGCCCGAGCACAGCCGAGCTCCGGCCGCCGCCGAGGTCGACGCCGTGGCCAACTCCGGCCACCTCGCGCCCTCCCCCTGCCACCGTTGGATGCGCACGAGCCCCAGCTCCTCGTAGATGGGCTCGGCCATCGATTTGGTCACCGGAGCCGCCGTCCCGATCATCACCGCCTCGTTTCTAGGTCGCCGGCGTTGAGCTCCGGCGATGCTGACGTGGCTCTGGCTTAATTAGGCCTAACCACTAACTAGCACTGACCTAATTGACCTATGGGTCAATGACATGTGGGGCCCGGCCCGTGATTAACCTATTAGTTTATGTTTAATTAAACTAGTTTAGTCACTGTGAGATTGACATGTCGGACCCACTAGTCAGTTTGACCTGGACCGCGCATGTTGACTTGCTGACATCACACCGACATCATGCCGACGCAATAAGTCATTTTCTGGATTTAGTTTAAATTAGAATAACCAGGAAATTCCAGAAAATAGTTAAAACTTATAAAATTCATAGTAAATAATCTGTCACTCAGATTGAAAAGATTTATATATGAAAAATGATCAGAAAAATCCAAAGAATATGAATATGGCATTTTCAGGCATGTTTGAACAAGTTAACCTCACTGAATAGGACAATTCATGATTATGGAATAAATGGTAATTAGTTTTGGAGTTGGTTTTCGCTATAGGTTTGAATTTCACTTCTATGGATATGACTAACTGTTGCACTAGGTCAATTCAGTACTTTAATATGACATATCATTCATATGAATGTGCATTGCATTGATTGTGGTTCCTTTTGTGTTTGCCGGTGGTTGTTCCCTCTTAGTAGACGATGTTTCCGACGACGTGATCGATGACATCGATGAAGAGCTATACTATCTTTAGAAGTGCCAGACAAGCAAACCCCCTTGTTCATTCAGATACAAACCCACTCTCTCGCTCCTGCTCTCTTTTACTGCATTAGGACAACACCGTTTCAACTATTACATGCTGCGGTAGCTGAACCCCTTTCGTCTGCATGACCTATCATTGCCACAGTAAATAGATGAAACCCACTAGCATGAGTAGGAGTTGTTTGAGCCCTGATGTGCCTACTCATTCATGCTTCTTTGTCATGCCTGCTACTGCCTAGAGTTGAGTCAGGTCTGATTCATCAGGGATGAATTAGAGGTGTGTGAACATGTCCTACTGTTGAGAGCTAAGTGTGTGAACACGATTTGGTAAAGGTAGCGGTGAGAGGCCATGTAGGAGTACATGGTGGGTTGTCTCATTGAAACCGTCCTTAGGAACTGAGTTCTGTGTTTGTGATCCATGAACAGTTACTACCACGCATTGGAATGCTTAAGTGCCCCTCTCGACTTATTAATCAACCTGATCTCTGTCCAGGAGTTGCAACTAGTTTCTGGTGTTTGTAGGTAGTGGTAGTAGTCTACCAAGTGGCACCTGGTACAGGTGGGCTTGGGACAGACTAGGCACCGTGGCCGGGTATGCCAAGCGCCGCCCGTTTGGTGGGCTTGGAACCCTGTACACATCGTTTGGGGCCGTGAGCGACACCCCGGCCGGATCTCCTTGCGGATGGAACCCGAATAGGCGATAAACCTGGACGAGAGACTTGTGTGGTTAGTCAGGTTGTGACGCCCTCGATTCAATCGTACACTAGTCATACACGCAAATGTGTACGATCAAGATCAAAGACTCATGGGAAGATATCACAACACAACTATAGACACCAATTAAAATAATACAAGCTTTATATTACAAGCCAGGGGCCTCGAGGGCTCGAATACATAAGCTCGAATACACAAGAGTCAGCAGAAGCAACAATATCTCAGTACAGACATGAGTTAGACAAGTTTGCCTTAAGAAGGCTAGCACAAAAGCAACATCGATCGAAAAGGCAAGGCCTCCTGCCTGGGAGCCTCCTAACTACTCCTGGTCGTCGGCGGTCTCCACGTAGTAGTAGGCATCGACGGTGGCATCTGGCTCCTGGGCTCCGACATCTGGTTGCATCAACCGGAAAGAAGAAGAAAGGGGAAAAAGGGGGAGCAAAGCAACCGTGAGTACTCATCCAAAGTACTCGCAAGCAAGGATCTACACTACATATGCATGCAACATTATCAAAGGAAGGCTGTATATGTGGACCAGGCTGCAGAAATGCCAGAATAGAGGGGAGAACCTAGTCCTATCAAAGACTAGCATCTTCTGGAAACCACCATCTTGCAGCAACAGGAGGAAGTAGAGTAGCATAAAGTAAAGTAGTAGTAGTGTTATCAACCTCGGCCAGAGATCCTTTCTCGACTCCCTGCGAGAAAGCAATCCCAAAGCCATACTATCCAGTTCTAGTTGTATCGATCGGGATACAACTCCAAGTGTCCTCTACCGTAGGACAGCTATCGATAGATGTTTTCTTCCCTGCAGGGATGCACCAACTTACCCACCACGCTTGATTAACTCCGTCCGGACACACTTTCCTGGGTCATGCCCGGCCTCGGCCAAACAATACGCCGCAACCCGACCTAGGCTTAATAGAGAGGTCAGCACGCCTGACTAAACCTATGCCCCTAGGGGTCATGGGCCATCTCCCCGGGAACTCCTGCACGTTGCGTACGCGGCCGGTGAGCAGACCTAGCTACCTCCTTCAACAAGGCAGGTGCTTACGCAGTCCAACCCGGTGCGCGCCGCTCAGTCGCTGACGTCTATTAAGCTTCGGCTGATGCATACGACGCAGAACGCCCATACAATGCCCACGTGATGGTTAGTGCTATCAGGCCAGAGGCCCCTCGGATCAAATATCCAAATCGTAGTGGATTAGGAACGCGCGGTAACAAGCAGAGACTCACGAAAGATGTGACTCCGTTGTCCCGTCTCGAGGACTTGCGGCAAGGGCTAGGAATGCCCAACCATGCCTCGTAATTATCTCGCGGGCACCCTCCAGGTCAACCCGACTCCTCATCACTCGCAAATATGCTCGCGCGGGTACCCCTCGGGGCCGACCCGTATTTAGTAACAGGGTTCAGTGTAAAGTCATAGTAACCATAGTAACCGTGTGTCCAAACATCAAGGGGAAAACCCGAGGAATCACCCCCGGTGAATTCCACTCGATGTAATCATCAAGGTGAACGTAAGAGGAACCACCCCGAGGTTCACACTTGAGGGGTTGCATGACAGAGTCGTATCGAAAGTGGTTAAGGCGGAATCACCCCCGATGACCACGACCGAATAGCTACACTGCAGGGTTAACATCAGAAGTGATGTAGAGGTCTCACCCTCGGCACTCGGTAGTAACCCAGTAGTGTCGAGCAACTAAGGGGAAAGTGATGTGCGGTGCCGGGGCTTGGTCTTCGATCCCGTTGATCGGGTCTTCAATGATGAAGCAGGGGCAACAAGGACAAGGTGGGGGTCACTGATGGATCACTAACCAACCTATACTAAGCAGTTTAGGATAAGCAGGTAGGTAACAAAGAGCAGGTTACAAAAGCAGGCTATGCATCAGAATAGGAGCAAACAATAACAGTAGCAAAATCTAATGCAAGCATGAGAGAATGGAATGGGCGATCTCGGGATGATCAAAGTGGGGCTTGCCTGGTTGCTCTGGCAAGGAGGGGTCGTCGTCGATGTAGTCGATCACCGGGGCATCATCGGCCTCGGGGTCTACCGGAGAGAAGAGGGGGAAGAAACAGTAAATATAAGCAAATAGATGCAACGCTAAGCATGACATGACGATAAGCAGAACTAGGGTCGACCTAACGTAGTACTACACGTTGCAGACGGAGGGGATAAATATCCGAGGATGAATTCCCGACGTTAGGTGGATTCCGGACAAAGGAAAAGAGGGGGAAAGTTCCAAGTTCAGCATGCTAGGGGCATGGGACAGATGAACGAATCACGTATTCAGATTCGTTGGATTTTTCTAAGCAACTTTCATGTATAAAGTTTTTCCATCCGAGCTACGGTTATTTTTCTATGAATTTCTAAAGGTTTAAACATTTTCTGGAATTAAATAAATTATCAGAAAAGAAATACTACATCAGCATGACATCACTGTGACGTCAGCAGTCAACAGGACGGCTGACCAGGTCAAACTGACCAGTGGGTTCCACCTGTCATAGACAGTGGACTAAAAGAAGTTTAAAACTAACTAAACAGAGTTATTTAGCAGGTAGGCCCCACCTGTCATAGACTAATTAGCTAAACTAATTAGTTTTAACTATTAAAACATTTTAATTAGAGGATTAAGCTGTGGGGCCCGCACGTAAGTGGCTGGGGCCTGCCCAGTCAGCACAGTTGACCAGGTCAACTGGTCAACAGGGGGCCAGGGGCCCCACTGGCAGTGACCCAGGGGGTGGCCCCAGGTGTGCCAGCTCAGCGCGGCCGGCGGCTTGACGCCGGCACCCTCCAGGCGCGGCGGAGGACGCGGCCCGGCGTCGGAAACGCGCTACGAAGCGCCAAACCGTGCGCGACAACTTGCGTTCAAACCATGGTAGCGTTCCGCGTCGACTAGTGGTGGTAGCGCAGCCGGACTTGGCCGGAATCGGCGCCGGCGACGAGCAGAGGCGGCGGCACGTACGGGTGCTCGATGGAAACGGCGCTACGGCGTGAAGCAGCTCGAACGGAAGGGCTAGGCGTGCTCTATGCAGTACGGCGAGCACGTTGGGCACTAGCCCGTGACCAAAAGGTCACCGGAGTCTCGTCGGTGACGGGATCCGCGGCGATGCATTTGGGCGCTCGTTGGGGATAGGGCTAGGGGGCACGGTAGGATGTGTGCGCGCGCGCTTTGCGTTCCTGGAAGCACCAGGAGCACGGTGCTGTGCTCGGGCGAGCATGACGATGCCCATAGCGACGGCGGCGAGCTATGCGGCGGAGCTGAGCTCGGCCATGGCGGACGCGGTGGCTATGGGAGCGCAAGAGGCCAGGGGAGCGAGGGAAGGGGATGAGGGGCTCACCGCGCGGCACAAGAAAGGCCCGTGGTAGTTTAGGAGCAGCAGGAGTCTACGGCGTTCGTCGGAGAGGTGTCGGCGATCCGAGGAAGAAGACGGCCTCAATCCGAGGCTGCGATGACGCAGAGCTCGGGCTCGAGGTCGGGGAGGCTGCAGCGGGGTCCGTCAGAGCTTCTCGACATGATAGCGGAGCGAGGTGGTGGTTGTGGCCGCGGATATGGCGCAACCATGGCGACGTCGGCGCTCGGTGAGGGGGAAGAGAAGGGGATCTGGAGGGGAGTGGGAGAGGCGGAGAGGGGAGTGGAGAGCGAGGGGGCAAGTGGGGGAGAGGACCGAGGCGCCGCAGAGGGCGACATCCTTATCGCCTCCGCGGTGATGCCGACGAGCTGGTCCGGCGGGGACTGCTCGGTCGCAGGCGCCCGGTCGCGTGAGCAGTGGCAAAGAAAGGCGACCGAGGGAGTGCGGGGTTGGGCCGGCCTGGCTGGCCCGAGGCTCAGCTAGGCCGGGGGTGGTGGTCTAGGCCCAGGGGGCTCCCCCTTTTCTTTACCTTTTCTTTTTCTTTAATTATGAGAGAAGGAAAATGATTTATCTGGGGACCCTAATGATTTAGGAAAAATGTGGAATTGGATCATAAAAGTCCAGTGCATTTTTAGGCACTGCCACAATTATTTTTGGGAGAGGTTTAGATTCATTTGGAATTTTCATAAATGAATTTGCATTTTAAATTGCTGGAATGGCACTGTTATAAATGTTAGTGTCCATTTTAGCATAGGAGTGATGTTGATTTTCTTTACATCAAATTGTATTGGAATATTTGCTAAATGACGAACATTTTCCAGCAACTTTTGTGCAACTTCAAATTTCACTTATGATTTGAATTTGAATTCAGATCGGAGTTGAAAAGAGATATCGAACAAAGGTGATTAAGCATTCTTTAGCCAAATGATTAGGCTTAATCACAAAGGGTTACTGTAGCATGACACTTGGGGTGTTACAAATCTCCTCCACTACAAGAAATCTCGTCCCGAGATTTAAGTGCGGAAGTAAAGAGTAACTTCGGGAGAAC
The DNA here is from genome assembly GCF_018294505.1 of Triticum aestivum. Classification (NCBI taxonomy): domain Eukaryota; kingdom Viridiplantae; phylum Streptophyta; class Magnoliopsida; order Poales; family Poaceae; genus Triticum; species Triticum aestivum. The sequence goes on from NC_057802.1 coordinate 135,024,244, forward strand.
TGACGCTTATAGGGTTAATTATCTGGTGAACAAATCAGAGAATGTGGCAGAAGTATCTCTCGAGTTGAAACTTAAGAAAACATCGAGAGCAAAATATGAAGATACAATAGGGAGTTTCAAGCGAATGGACAAACGATCGATACCTGAACAGAGTGTGAGAAGGGGGGTTCCGAGCATCGGGAATAAACCATCTCTCGGACGGTGGCTCGTGACAACACACAAAGCCAAGAGCAAATGATACTTCGGAATAAAGGATATACAGGAGAGTCAGGTTCCGATCCTGCGGAACTGTGGGTTATGAGCCCACCATGTGGGTTAAAAGTAGAAAGGGGGCCGATAGAAAGGCATGTCAGATGATAGACTATCAGTTATGTTGTCAACAACGTTGGTACCAAGGCCGAGGGACGGAGAGAACTATTTTCTTGCTCGTTGAACGAGGCGGACCAAAAGGCAAAGTTCTCGTCCATCGGTGGCTACCGAAATGTCATCAACTATAGTAACAGGGTCTTACTGACACGGTTCTACACCAAGGTATTTACATAAGCAGAAAAAAATTACTGCTTAGATCATATAGATCACAAGAAAGGTTAAACAAAACAATGGGAAGGAAAAGGCGATTACCAGAATAAACAAAACAATGGAAAGGAAAATGTGTTTAAACACATATTTCAAGGGTATATCCTTCCCAAGGACAAGCAGAGTATGATATCCATGATAAGACAGCAAGTTCAAAAGCATTTAGATAAAGGGGGTGAGGGAAGAATCATGATATTACACATACAACGGTGTTTGGATAATAGATCAAGAAACATTCGACAATGTGCTTCCAATGTTCTTGTTGATATTCGGAATACCTCAGTCATGCTTCGAGGTAGCATTAACATGGTGTTCCAAGTAGGGGTTGGAGTTGAAGATCACAAGAAATACTCAAAGAACAATTGCAGGAATAGCAAGGAGTCCAAGGTATAACCAAGACATGATCAAACATGTGTTGGAAAGAAGACAAGGGGGTTGTCAATGATAACTCAAATCATTGAAGGTCAAGTATGGTATTTCTCACCATGAATTCAATTCTCATCTCAACGGAAGTCAAAATGTTGATGCTGATCACGACGCATTTGTCGAGAGGCTCTATGAAGATGCCATCGAGGAGCGATGCCATCAAGCAATAGGAAGGATGAAGCGAAAGGCTATTGGAACCACGGATACGACACAAGCTCAAAATCAAGCTTGTTGTTCGAGGTGAATTGATAAAATGAGGAAGATCGACGTAAGTTTCGCTCATCGTCGAAAAGTTGTGCTCCGGGAATAAGGACCAGGTAGCATAGTTAAATTAGCACGATAATGATATATAGCCGATCAGGCTAGGAATGATGTGATGGAGTATCACTCCAATTAAGGATTTACAAGAGGTAGTGCATTGACACAATATCATCGAGATAACATGAGGCAATACTTGAGGGTAGATCAAATTAGAGGTTGGACAGGTGAAATGACTTGCAGGAGACAAGTATTTTAACTTGTCCGGGAAATGGAATTAAGGAGAAACTATGGTCGGAACCACGATTAAGATGAACTTATAACAAGGGGGTAATTATTTTTACGAGCAGCTTCCATGATAAGTTCTACATCGGGTCCATGGGCATGAACACAAAGGTTCAAGGTCAACTCCCACTTCTTCAATGCATAACCTTTCATTCACTCCTCGTTTTTGAAGAATTTTTAGTGCGAAAGATTTATCTGGTGAAGCACCAAAAGAGTATGACTCACATCTCTTTCGAGTTCACACGGATTAGTGAAGGCATAGGTTCAACCCGTAGGGGTATCTTAGGAACATATACCACTAACTTCAGGATTAAAATATACCAGCTCGAAAGCAGAGCATGGTTGACAAAAGCAGATGATAGAATTTACCAAAGGCATTATGTGTCAGGGCAAAACTCACAAGTTTAATGAATGTGAAGGACATTGTCGGATAATAATCCAACCAAGGATATGGCGGTCCATAAAAGATTTGATGTGAGTATCGATACTCACCCAGAAGAAGAAAGAATACAAAGGCATCGGGTTATAGATATAACTGGATAACTTCAAAGCTTGAATACAAAGGAATTACGATTTTCAAATCAGAAGATCTGAAGCAGAGGCTCTGATCAAAAGATAATTGAGTTGAATCGATACAGATCGACAATCAAACAAGGTTTGATTAGACAAGAACAAGCTCATGTTTGGAGTGACGTCTGAGCCGGAAGGATGAATGCTAGGATCAGATTGAGGATTACGAGCATTCGCGACATATTGGATCAAGGGACTCGAAACGATAGTGACAGAGGATGTCAAAAAAGATTACTAGAATTATGGAATTAACCATAATGCATGCAAACAAGAATTTCAACAACAATAGGCTGCTGAGGATTTTTGGAAGATCGAATAGTATTTCAAAGACTTTTGTGAAACATATGAACAACTGGGGAAAAACAAATCCTCGATATGTGTCAGGATTAATTTGTCGGTGTATTCAGGCGATAAGGAACTGCAAGGCAGTAGGCACAAAAGGATTCTCGGAACAACGACAAGTATTTTGGGGTATCTTGTAATAACAAGAGCAACTGGGGATGAAGGTATGAGCGACAAGGATATGCAGTTAGTCATAGGGGCTTATCGGTGGTAGGGAATTGCAAACGCGATGAGCACAAGTTATCGGGATAACATGGGAGAGTATCTTCGGAATCTTCTGGTGCAGTGGGCGATCATCTGTAAGGGGCTCTCCGGGAGGAAGTAGTTACCAGATCCTAATGTTAGAGTTAGCAAAATCGTTTAACCCGAATGGAAGAGAGATCAGATTCCCAGAGTATAGACGAGGAATAAAAGATCCTAATACCACCCAATGGCGACGTGGGCCCGTAAGACACACAACCAGTGTTAGTAAAAGTTTTTCAGTGACTAGACTCAACTTCGGCCAAGGAGTTGGAAAGGGGCTATCTACAGGCAGTCGGCTCTGATACCAACTTGTGACGCCCTCGATTCAATCGTACACTAATCATACACGCAAATATGTACGATCAAGATCAAGGACTCACGAGAAGATATCACAACACAACTCTAGACACCAATTAAAATAATACAAGCTTTATATTACAAGCCAGGGGCCTCGAGGGCTCGAATACACAAGAGTCAGCGGAAGCAACAATATCTGAGTACACACATGAGTTAGACAAGTTTGCCTTAACAAGGCTAGCACAAAAGCAACATCGATCGAAAAGGCAAGGCCTCCTGCCTGGGAACCTCCTAACTACTCCTGGTCGTCGGCGGTCTCCACGTAGTAGTAGGCATCGACGGTGGCATCTGGCTCCTGGGCTCCGACATCTGGTTGCATCAACCGGAAAGAAGAAGAAAGGGGATAAAGGGGGAGCAAAGGAACCGTGAGTACTCATACAAAGTACTCGCAAGCAAGGATCTACACTACATATGCAACATTATCAAAGGAAGGTTGTATATGTGGACTGGGCTGCAAAAATGCCAGAATAGAGGGGAGAACCTAGTCCTATCGAAGACTAGCATCTTCTGGAAACCACCATCTTGCAGCAACAGGAGGAAGTAGAGTAGCATAAAGTAAAGTAGTAGTAGTAGTGTTATCCACCTCGACCAGAGATCCTTTCTCGACTCCCTGCTAGAAAGCAATCCCAGAGCCATACTATCCATTTCTCATCACAAGTATCCAGTTCTAGTTGTATCGATCGGGATGCAACTCCAAGTGTCCGTTACCATAGGACAGGCTATCGATAGATGTTTTCTTCCCTGCAGGGGTGCACCAACTTACCCACCACGCTCGATTAACTCCGCCGGACACACTTTCCTGGGTCATGCCCGGCCTCGGCCAAACAATACGCCGCAACCCGACCTAGGCTTAATAGAGAGGTCAGCACGCCAGACTAAACCTATGACCCCAGGGGTCATGGGCCATCTCCCCGGGAACTCCTGCACGTTGCGTACGCGACCGGTGAGCAGACCTAGCTACCTCCTTCAACAAGGCAGGTCCTTACGTGGTCCAACCCGGCGCGCGCTGCTCAGTCGCTGACGTCTATTAAGCTTCAGCTAATGCATACGACGTAGACTGCCCATACTATGCCCACGTGATGGTTAGTGCTATCAGGCCAGAGGCCCCTCGGATCAAATATCCAAATCGTAGTGGATTAGGAACGCGTGGTAAAAAGCAGAGACTCATGAAAGATGTGACCCCGTTGCCCCGTCTCGAGGACTTGCGGCAAGGGCTAGGAATGCCCGGCCACGCCTCGTAATTATCTCGCGGGCACCCTCCAGGTCAACCCGACTCCTCATCACTCGCAAATATGCTCTAGCGGGTACCCCTCGGGGCCGACCCGTCTTTAGTAACAGGGTTCAGTGTAAAGTCATAGTAACCATAGTAACCCTGTGTCCAAACATCAAGGGGAAAACCCGAGGAATCACCCCCGGTGAATTCCACTCGATGTAATCATCAAGGAGAACGTAAGAGGAACCACCCCCGAGGTTCACACTTGAGGGGTTGCACGACAGAGTCGTATCGGAAGTGGTTAAGGCGGAATCACCCCCGATGACCACGACCGAATAGCTACACTGCAGGGTTAACATCAGAAGTGATGTAGAGGCCTCACCCTCGGCACTCGGTAGTAACCCAGTAGTGTCGAGCAACTAAGGGGAAAGTGATGTGCGGTGCCGGGGCCTGGTCTTCGATCCCATTGATCGGGTCTTCCATGATGAAGCAGGGGCAAGAAGGACAAGGTGGGGGGTCACTGATGGATCACTAACCAACCTATACTAAGCAGTTTAGGATAAGCAGGTAGGTAACAAAGAGCAGGTTACAAAAGCAGGCTATGCATCAGAATAGGAGCAAACAATAACAGTAGCAAAATCTAATGCAAGCATGAGAGAATGGAATGGGCGATATCGGGATGATCAAAGGGGGGCTTGCCTGGTTGCTCTGGCAAGGAGGGGTCGTCATCGACATAGTCGATCACCGGGGCATCATCGGCCTCGGGGTCTACCGGAGAGAAGAGGGGGAAGAAATCGTAAATATAAGCAAACAGATGCAATGCTAAGCATGACATGGCGATAAGCAGAACTAGGGTCGACCTAACGTAGTACTACACGTTGCAGACCGAGGGGATAAATATCCGAGGATGAATTCCCGACGTTAGGTGGATTCCGGACAAAGGAAAAGAGGGGGAAAGTTCCAAGTTCATCATGCTAGGGGCATGTGACAGATGAACGAACCACGTATTCGGATTCGTTGGATTTTTCTGAGCAACTTTCATGTATAAAGTTTTTCCATCCGAGCTACGGTTATTTTTCTATGAATTTCTAAAGGTTTAAACATTTTCTGGAATTAAATAAATTATCAGAAAAGAAATACTATGTCAGCATGACATCACTGTGACGTCAGCAGTCAACAGGACGGCTGACCAGGTCAAACTGACCAGTGGGTCCCACCTATCATAGACAGTGGACTAACAGAAGTTTAAAACTAACTAAACAGAGTTATTTAGCAGGTAGGCCCCACCTGTCATAGACTAATTAGCTAAACTAATTAGTTTTAACTATTAAAACATTTTAACTAGAGGATTAAGCGGTGGGGCCCGCTGTCGGTGTCAAAACCAGCGGATCTCGGGTAGGGGGTCCTGAACTGTGCGTCTAAGGCGGATGGTAACAGGAGACGGGGGACACGATGTTTACCCAGGTTCGGGCCCTCTCGATGGAGGTAATACCCTACTTCCTGCTTGATTGATCTTGATGATATGAGTATTACAAGAGTTGATCTACCACGAGATAGTAGAGGCTAAACCCTAGAAGCTAGCCTATGGTATGATTGTTGTTGCTGTCCTACGGACTAAACCCTCCGGTTTATATAGACACCGGAGGGGGCTAGGGTTACACAGAGTCGGTTACAAGGGAGGAGATCTACATATCCGTATTGCCAAGCTTGCCTTCCACGCCAAGAAGAGTCCCATCCGGACATGAGACGAAGTCTTCAATCTTGTATCTTCATAGTCCAACAGTCCGGCCAAAGGATATGGTCCGGCTGTCCGAGGACCCCCTAATCCAGGACTCCCTCAGTAGCCCCTGAACCAGGCTTCAATGACGATGAGTCCGGCGCGTAGATTGTCTTCGACATTGCAAGGCGGGTTCCTTCTCCGAATACTCCATGGAAGATTTTTAACACAAGGATAGTGTCCGGCTCTACAAAACAAATTCCACATACCACCGTAGAGAGAATAATATTTCCACAAATCTAATCTGCCGACAGTTCTTCATAACGTGACGTATTGCCGTGGTCTGGTCACGACGAACCATTTTTTCGAACCTGCCACTGCACGTGTTGCAAGGCGGTTTGGGGTAAGTTCTTTGGCTTGGACATGACATTTAGTTCATGTTGCTATTCCCCCAATAAGATACGGAGACTTGCTTCACATTTGGAATTACACAAAAAAGATTGGCACGTCCTGTCGAAGCAGATATCGTGTCCCTCTTTTCACGGGATTCTCATCAATACGGGTGTGGGTAACCCAATCGTGCCTACGAGTATGACGCCTCGATTTTAGGCAAGTTCCAAACGGCCACGCGGAGGACGCTTGATATTCACCCTCTTTATAAAGGGGCCAAGGCCTATCCTTTTCTTCTCGCGCTTAATCGAACCCTTCCCCCACCTCGAGTTCCAACACCCAAGGCTCAGGCTAGGTGCTTCAGACCTACAATCATGTTCGGATCCAACCTTCAAGGTCGGTGGATGCCCTCCTCTGTCACAAAGGAGGACATCAAGAAGCTAAGAGAAGCTAGGTATTTGACCGGCGAAATCTCGCACAGGCTGCCTGCTCGAGGGCAGGTCATTCCCGCTCCTGAACCTGGCGAGAGTGTCGTATTCGTCTCCCACTTCCTCCGAGGGCTAGGTTTTAGTCTAGATCCCTTTGTCAGAGGGCTCGTGTTCTACTACGGGCTCGATTTCCATGATCTGGCTCCGGATTCCATCCTTCACATCTCGTCATTTATCGTCGTGTGCGAAGCCTTCCTCCGCATTACCCCACACTTCGGCTTATGGCTCAAGACCTTCAATGTGGTGCCGAAGATGATTGAGGGGCGACACACAGAGTGCGGAGGTGCCGTAATAAGCAAAGGCGCCGATGCTCCATGGACAAAGGGTTCCTTCCCGGAGGTGTCCAGCTTGTGGCAACGGGAGTGGTTTTATATCACAGCTCCCCGAGGTACCAAGTGGGTAGCTGCCCCTGCCTTCCGCTCGCCCCCCCCCCCCGCCTCAATTGGCGTCCTGGGTCAACAAGGGGCTGGACTGGGACCAGTAAATGATGTGGCGATATTGCAGAGTTGCATCCGAGATCTCCTAGAGAGAGATGTCAGCCTCGTTAAGGTAATGCAAGTCATGCTAGTTCATCGAGTCCTGTCTTGCAAACGTCGACCTCTCCGTATGTGGGAGTTCAACCCGGAAGGACCGCGAACTATCCAGCACTTCTTCGGCATGACGCTCGAAGAGATGTACAAATTGTTCTTCGGATCACGAATAAAGTGTCCGGACATCACCGAGGATGCGGGTCTGAGCTGCAATCGTCCAGATACCCAAGTAAGTGATTCCGCGGCCGAACATGTTGTCTTTTATTTGTCACAACATTGTTCTGAAAAGTCGCCTTTTGACCAGGACTGGATAAAGAAGGCGAAGATGATCAGGTGTTCGGCCCCCCTTCCCGAAGGCTCACCGGATCCCGTACTAGCCAGGATGCTTGAGCTTGTGCCTTATCAAGCGCCATCAGGGGAAGATAAAGGGAGGAACAAAGAAGCCGAAAGCGAGCCTCACTCATTATTCATCCAAACCGGGGGAATTAGTGCCTCCGCGAAGGAGGATAACCGGGGAGAAGAATCTAAAATTCCCTCTCCCCAGGGAAGGAAGAGGACCGCCTCTGAAGACTTGGAAACAATGGTCTCCAAGCAAGGGAAGAAACCTTTGTCAGGGGGCCCTACCCCGGAGGGCATACTTACCGCACAGTGCCCGCTAGGGGACCAGCCCTCCACCGAGCTGTAAGTAAAAAAAAGTACTTTATAGTAAATATACCCTGCTTCATTTCTGAGAATAATAACCGAGACGTATGTTTTGTAGTTCGGATCGTAGCCCTTCTCAATAGAGTTCGTCTTCGGGGGATCTTCTTCCGGAGATGATGGAAAGCGAAACGCCTCCCCGCGCCTCCCCGCCTCGTGAGGCGGGCGACCCTGAGGTGTCGTCACGGAGGATTTTTCCTGATCCGCCAAGGCCAGAAGGTAACCCTTCGGCCACCCGAAGTCCGGGGTATTCGGCTCCTAAGGAGAGCAACAGAAAGAGTCCGGAACTGTCCGGTGCGCGACCAGACGCACTGATGAATCTTCTGGAGCAAGCGGCTATCTCAGAAACGCATCGTACGCTAATGGGTATGGTGGTTGAGAGGATTTCATCCGCCGAAAGCGGGTTGCATGAAGCTTTTATGAGTCAGCTGAAAGGCTTTGAGGTACGCAAAGTAATATATATTTTTTGACGATACCGCACACGCTAGGTGTGGCCTATGCAGATAGTAGCCCCTGAGACTCAGGTTGCTGTCGAAAAAGACGGCAAATAGAGGATCATAGTCCCAGGTAATAACCGTGCTGCTTTCACGAGCACGTGGCTGAGGGTCCGGTGGCTAGCCAGACTGGTGAGTTTGCCGAACTGAAGCGGCAACTTGATGCGGCAGATGCCGACATCGTGCTTGTAAACAAGCGGCTTGACGAGGCACAGGGTATGTATTCTCCTAGGATCAACCCATATTAAGAGGAGCATGATGCTAGTATCTGTAATATGCTGTGACTGCAGATGGAGCTGTCGCCGTGGAGACCCTTCGGGCGGAACTTGCCGAGCCAAGGAACAAGCCAGGAAGAGTGATGCGGCCGCCCTAAAGGCGGTCGAAGAGCTAAGAGCCGAACAGGCTGCCCATTGCCAGAGCAAAGAGAAAATAGCCAAGATGGCTGTTGAGCTGAAAGATGCCGCCGGCCGGTATGAGCTTCTTGAAAAGGAAAGCCAAACGAAGGCGGCGGACCTGAAGGAGGCCATGGAAGCGGCCAAGGAAACCCGCTCGCAAATCAGAGCGGCGAAGGAGGAACTCCGTCAAGCCGGAGATATCGCGGCTGGGAAGCCCTTTTTGTTGCGGACGAGGTTTGGAGACCCGAAGTATGCCCCTCTGGATAACTTATGGAGTTCTGCAGACGCGTACTTGGATTTAGCAGCGAGTGCCGCTGATGCGACCAAGTTTTTCAAAGATCAGAAAGATCATGTAGTGGAAAGGTTGTTCTGGTCACAGTTCAGCACTCCAACGCGTCTGCTGCTGTTAAATGAACAAATGTCCGAGTGGGCCGAGCTCCATAGGTTGTCCGGACTTGCTATGAGGTCAATCGTGGATCACCTTTGGCCAGAGGGACCGAGGCCGAATAGTTATTTTTGTCTAGTGCAACGATTCCTTGGCGCTGTGCCGCAAATTGACGATATAAAGAAGTCGGCGTGCATAGAGGGTGCGCGGATGGCTCTTGCCCGTGTTAAGACATACTGGGCGGAGATGGAGGCCACCGCTATTGCAACCCAAGGCCCGGCCATAGGCCAGGTCCCGGCCGAGCACTATTTTGAAGAAGTCCTAGAAGGCACTCGTGTAATAGAGGCTCAGTGCTCGAAGAGTATCATGTTCAAGTGACATGTATCCCGATTGTAAAAACAATGCTATTAAATTATAAAGGCTGTGTTTATACTTTTGCCTGAAAGTATTATGATGCCTCCTGTGCGGCCGTTTATGTATATATGTATATAACCTGAAAGTTTGCAGTCGTCGGCTTCAGCCCCCACGCATATAATGCGGGGGTGTTCGCAAAAACGCGTATTCACACTTGATCCAACGTCTTGGTCCATTAAGGAGGTGATAACGCAGCGAACGAGGCAATCAGACTATATTGCTTTAACACTTTCACTTAGCCATAGGAGTTTGACGGTGGGACTACTATATAGCCCCTGGTACTTCCGCGCTCATCCGAATACGGGGCGCGTACATACATGACCGGGAAACGGCCCTTCGTTAATGCGGAGGAATCCCGAAGATTCCACTAAGTCATTGAGTGGTTGACCAGTCTCGCGCTTTATCATGACAGTCAGTTTTTGGCTTTCTCTACTGAGGTGCTCGTCCGGATGAACCAGGGCACAATCGCAGTAGTTCTCCCGGTGCCACCTTAGCCGATAGAGCGGAACGTAAGGTAGCAAAACGCGGGAGCCGGGCAAACCCAACATTTGACCAAAGACATGATTCGGAGCTGATGCATATAAGGCCAAACTTGCGACGCCGAACACTCCCTAAGGTATTCGGTCTTTACAACATATACCGGGCTGAATAACGCCCTTGATAATGATCCCTGAGTGTCCAGGTACGTGCATCATTCTGACGTGGCGAAATGCCAATAACGTCAGCATCCCTCTCGGTTATGCTGAGTATCTGTAGGATGTAAACAACAAGAGACAGTAAAAAAGGTTTACGCAAGTTCTTAATCTAAAAAGAAACCTTTGAGCGGGGCCCTGCTGCACGTCTGCGCCTGTGTCTCCGTTGTGCCGTATCCTGGAAGGGTGTAGCACAATTGTAATCTGTAAAAGAGAAAAACTTAGGTGAAAGTTGTCGTGCGAAAAATTGGTTATTCTCAATAAACCACTAAAATTCAAGATAAGTAAGGTCGAGCCGAACTGTAGTCTTTTTACACGCGGGAAGCCCCTGGTACCGCCTATAGGGGTATATCCATCAAACCAATCTCAGGTTTATCTACGCTGTTACAGCTAGTGATGTGCCGGACTCGTCTAGCCGTGTCCGCGGTCTTGACGACCGATCATTTATTCTGGTTGGAGAGGCCGTTTAGTGTTCGGCTGTTAAAGCCGCCATACGTTCTTCCGCATGTAAGGAACGCTCAACATTTCCGCTAACTGTGATGATGCCACGTGGACCGGACATCTTAAGCTTGAGAGAAGCATAGTGCGGTACTGCATTAAAACGAGCGAAAGCTGTTCTTCCGAGTAGTGCTTGGTACCCGCTTCGGAATGGAGCGATGTCGAAGGTTAACATTTCACTTCAGAAGTTGTCGGGAGAACCGAACACAACCTCTAATATTAGAGAGCCCGTACAGCGGGCCTCTGGGCATGGTATTACTCCATTAAAGGTAGTATTGCTTTGGCTAATTCTCATTGGGTCTATCCCCATTTTGCGGACTGTGTCCTGATATATCAGATTAAGACTACTGCCGCCGTCCATGAGGACTCGGGTGAGATGGTATCCGTTGATTATTGGGTCTAGCACCAAGGCAGCCAATCCTCCGTGCCGGATACTTGTCATGTGATCCCTGCGATCAAAAGTGATCGGGCAGGTCGACCAAGGGTTGAACTTAGGGGTGACGGGCTCTACGGCGCATGTGTCTCGGAGTGCATGCTTGCTTCTCCTCTTCGTCACGTGAATTGTGTTCATTGTTTTGACCTCTGGTGGGAACTTTTTCTGTCCCCCAGTGTTTTGCTGACGAGGCTCATCCTCGTCTTCACTTGGTGTCTCCCTCCCCTTGTGTTCGGCGTTTAGCTTACCGGCCTGCTTGAAGACCCAGCATTCTCTGTGGGTGTGATTTGCAGGTTTATCGGAGGTGCCATGAATCTGACATAATTTCTCTAGAACCTTGTTTAGGCTGGACGGTCCATCTCTGTTGCCTTTGAAAGGCTTTTTCCGCTAACCGGGTCGAGAGCCCCTGAATCCGGTGTTTACCGCCGTGTTGTCTGGGCTGTCTTCGTTATTTCGACGCTTGCTTTTACTGCGTCATGGTTTTCCATTACCATCCCTGACTTCAGATGTGCCTGGGTCGTTGGTTCTACTACGGGCCAGCCAGCTATCTTCGCCCGTGCAGAAGCGGGTCATAAGGCTTGTTAGGGCTGCCATTGTCCTTGGCTTTTCTTGGCCGAGGTGTCTGGCAAGCCATTCGTCTCGGACGCTGTGTTTGAAAGCTGCTAGGGCTTCGGTGTCCGGGCAGTCAACGATTTGATTCTTCTTAGTGAGAAATCTGTTCCAAAGCTTTCGGGCTGACTCTCCGGGCTGTTGAATTATATGACTTAAATCGTCTGCATCTGGAGGTCAGACATAGGTCCCTTGAAAATTAGCCCTAAAGGCATCCTCAAGCTCCTCCCAACTTCCAATTGAGTTTTCGGGGAGGCTCTTCAGCCAGTGTCGAGGTGGTCCTTTCAGCTTGAGGGGCAAGTACTTGATGGCGTGGAGACCGTCTCCGCGAGCCATATGGATATGGAGGAAGAAGTCCTCAATCCAGACCCCAGGGTCTGTCATTCCGTCGTACACCTCTATGTTCACGGGTTTGAATCCCTCTGGAAATTCATGATCCAGCACCTCATCGGTGAAACATAGGGGGTGTGTGGCACCCCTGTATTTGAATGTATCATGGCGTTCTGACGGTTGTAGTGTTCAGTTTTGATTATGCGCTGGAGCGCGCTTCCTAGATCCGTAGATGGATCTGGTTACGCCGGCCTTTTGATGCAAGCCCTCGCGTGGATCGTGTGCCGACTTGTGTGCGGCCTCGTTAGCCGCTCTATCACAGCCACGAGGTGGTCGATCCGACCGGTCAGCCATTTTACTTTTCGGCTTTGTGGGCTCTAAGGCCTCATCATCGAATTCGGGCAGCAGCTTACGCTTTGGATAGCTCTTTGTGTGGCGACTACCACCATGCTTTTTCTTCAGTGTCGAGCACTTTGTTCCATCTACTGTTGAGCGTATCCTGCGCGGCCTTAAGCCTTTGCTTCTGCTTCTTCAGACTCCTCGCGGTGGCAATAAGCCTTCTACGGAGGTTCTCTTGTTCCAAGTGCCTTTCCGGGATGATGTGTGCGTCGTCGTCCGGACTGTTTTCCTCTCCGGAGAGAGGTTGATGATCTTTATCTTCGGCGTCGCCATGGTCGGACAACGGCTCTGTACTATGTTTGCCGTCCGCTGGTTCATCCTGCTCTGTCGCTGGATCCGTGTGGTCATCATTTCCTCTGGAGTCGACCGGGGTATTATTTTTTCTTGCGCTGTTATCGCTGTTCTTGCCGAGGCGGGATTTGGAGCGACGCCTACGCCGTCGCTTTGGATGCTTCTCAAGGGAGCTATCCTTCGCTGCATCCTTCTGTTCCTCGTCATTGTTTTCTTTGGGTGTATCCACCATATATATATCGTGTGATGAAGTGGCAGTCCAGTGCCCTGTGGGCAGTGGTTCCTGTTCGTCTCCTGCATCGTCGTCCATACCGTCAATGTTTCCGGAGCCTAAATCGAGCATGTCGGTTAAATCGTCGACAGTGGCTACTAAGTGGGTGGTGGGTGGGGAGCGAATTTCTTCGTCGTCCGCATCCCATTCTAGCCGGACATAGTTCGACCAAGAGTCTCCTGACAAGGAGAGAGACCTCAACGAGTTTAACACGTCGCCAAAGGGCGAGTGCTGAAAGATATCCGCGGAGGTAAACTCCATGATCGGTGCCCAATCGGATTCGATAGGCACGGACGCGGGTGGCTCGGATCCCACGGCCGGGGATGAATCCAACGGTTCGGCAACATGGGTCTCGTAGGAGGTGAAGTCAGTATTCGGCTCTATCGCCACTAAGTGTGCGGCCTCCGTGGCGGGGTCCATCCACCCGTCCACACATGGCGCGATTTGTTCCGAACTGAGGGCCGGAGTAATTGCAGGTGTGATCTCCCGAACGCTGTCCGACGATAGAGCTAAGTCATGCTCTTCGTGATTGTGCGGCGCACCTGATATGGGCTCGAATCCGTCGAAGATCAAGTCTCCGCGGATGTCGGCAGTATAGTTCAAGTTTCCAAACCTGACCTGATGGCCAGGGGCGTAGCTCTCGATCTGCTCTAGATGGCCAAGCGAGTTGGCCCGCAATATGAAGCCGCCGAATATGAAGATCTGTCCGGGGAGGAAAACCTCACCCTGGATCACATCGTTGGCGATGATCGAAGGAGCCATCTAGCCTTATGGTGACGGCACAGTGGAACTCTCAATGAAAGCACCAATGTCGGTGTCAAAACCGGCGGATCTCGGGTAGGGGGTCCCGAACTGTGCGTCTAAGGCGGATGGTAACAGGAGACGGGGGACACGATGTTTACCCAGGTTCGGGCCCTCTCGATGGAGGTAATACCCTACTTCCTGCTTGATTGATCTTGATGATATGAGTATTACAAGAAAAATGTGGAACTGGATCATAAAAGTCCAGTGCATTTTTAGGCACTGCCACAATTATTTTTGGGAGAGGTTTAGATTCATTTGGAATTTTCATAAATGAATTTGCATTTTAAATTGCTGGAATGGCACTGTTATAAATGTTAGTGTCCATTTTAGCATAAGAGTGATGTTGATTTTCTTTACATCAAATTGTATTGGAATATTTGCTAAATGATGAACATTTTTCCAGCAACTTTTGTGCAACTTCAAATTTCACTTATGATTTGAATTTGAATTCAGATCGGAGTTGAAAAGAGATATCAAACAAAAACAAAGGTGATTAAGCATTCTTTAGCCAAATGATTAGGCTTAATCACAGAGGGTTACTGTAGCATGACACTGGGGGTGTTACACAGGTCGTGGCCGACTCCCTCGCCAGGCTTCCGCTTGAAGGTTGCCGAGATACACGACGTGTACAGGGCGTGTGTGAAGAAGTACAACCCTGCAGGGTTAACATGATCTATTCGAATAGTCGTGCCCGCGGTAAAGGACTTCTGGGTTGCTTGTACAGTTCATAGACAAGTGAAAGTGGATACTCTAAAATGCGCAAGATAAGCGTGAGTGCTATGGATGGCCTTCTCGTAGGGAGACGGGAGCGGATCCATAGTGGTGTATTGATATGGTGAATACGCGGACTCGTGTGCGCCACCTCAAAAGAGTTACTTGCAGTCGTAGTTCAGGATATCCACCGAGTCAAAGCTGTCTTGCTGCAGTTAAACTCCACCACCCCTTTGTTGATACCGATGCATATGTAGATAGTTCTGATGTAAGTCTTGCTGGGTACATTTGTACTCATGTTTGCTTATTTTATGTTTGGCAGAGAGACTTCAGTCTCGCTAGTAGTTCTGCGTGGACTTCGATGTTTAGCTTGTTACCTCAGCTACGATCTTGTACCTTTGGGAGGGTCTTGTAGATAGTCAGGCTTCTCAGCCTTCTTCATTTGTAGTTGTCTGCACTCAGACAAGTTAAGCTTCCGCATGTTCTTGTTGCTTGTATGCTCTGTATGTAGGGTCATGAGACCCATGTTTGTAATACTTGGCTCCTCGGAGCCTAATGAATAAATACTCTGAGTTGTAGAGTTTTGTTGTGATGCCATGTTGTATTTGCACATATCGAGCATATTGTGTGTATGTTTGAAATGCTTGGTATGTGTGGGATATGACTATCTAGTTGTTTATCCTTGGTAGCCTCTCTTACCGGGAAATGTCTCCTAGTGCTTCCACTGAGCCATGGTAGCCTGCTACAGCCCGGATTACCAGAGACCTGCTAGCCCAGTTGCTACTGCTCCGGAACACTTAGGCTGGCTGGCATGTGTCCTTCTTCGTTCTTGTGTCTGTCCCTTCGGGGAAATGTCACGCGGTGATCCTTTAAGTCCTTGTAGCTTGCTACGACTTGGGATTCACTCGCTGTTGATCGACACATTCGTTGCTTGGTCATGTATGCCTGTCCCTGTAAGTTAGTGCCACTTTGGGTTCACGACTAGCCATGTCAGCCCGGGTTCTCCGTCATATGGATGCTAGCGACGCTATCATATACGTGAGCCAAAAGGCGCAAACGGTCCCGGGCCAGGTAAGGTGGCACCCGTGGGAATACCGTGCGTGAGGCCGCAAAGTGATATGATGTGTTACATGCTAGATCGGTGTGACTTAGGATCGGGGTCCTAACAGCTTTGGTATCAGAGCCTAACTGCGTGTAGGATTACCAAGCCAAACTGGTAGAAGTTGAGTCTAGAAATGCTTTAGTTATATAAGGGAATTGATTGTGGATGGGAACGTAAGGCTCTTTTTACTTCTTTACCTTATGCCCTTCTGATCTGAGTCAACCTCTTCTTTTCTACGAGGATTAAGAACTAGGCCTTCTCATCTTTCTATCAGGATCACGTGTTACTAATCCGTAGACCTATAAGATTGATGGATTCAAGTATGAGTTCAGTTCCTACTACTTCCGTATGTTCATAGTTGGTCTCGGAACCTTGATATTGTGATGTTGAGTGGTCATGCCACCACTTTTGCAGGATGTCTCAAATCTTTTGAGCATGTACAGCCGTTATGCTATCCGAGTCATCCCAGGTTTCTAAACTATCTAATGCATTTGAAAATTCTTCCTTCCTGTTCCCGGTGTCCTTTTGGTCAGGATAAGCACACTAATCGTCTGTTGAGGTACTCCTTGCCTTGACATATATGTTGGAACTAGTATTATGACCCTAGGCATCTTAGAGGATCACGTGGTAATATGGACATGTTTTGTGTTCCCAGTATGATGATTCTGGCCGTCATTCTCGAAAGCATCCCGTGAAGCCATTTAGTTAGTAGGCCTTCTATCTCTGGGTTCTTAAGCCCAAGATTCACTCTACTTACCTCCTGTTGATAGTGTTGCTAGTTCCTTTAAGATATTAGTAACCTTTGCGATAATCCTCGAGGTCCGTGGTATTTCCTTCTTCCAAATACCATGAACTGCTTATGGCAGAAGTTCTTGAACCTAAAAATCACAACAAGAGTGCTCTCGATGAGTCCCACATTCTATATTGTGACTCTGCCAGTTCTACCTTTCTGCATGGGTTATCCGGAAGAAATATGTTGAACTCGTTCGACATACTAATCTATGCATCAAGAACTCAGAAAGTTATATGCTATTTTGAGTTGCCCCCCTTCAGTTATATTCCGACCTTCATCTATCAATTGATAGTCAAGGGTATGTGTGCGATCGTGTTCATCGATGCCTACTATTCTTGTGGTCCGTCAAGCCGTTCTATTTCAGAATGAATAGGAGAAACAAACTCCAGAACCTCATCCATATCTAGGATTGGGTTAAAGCAATTGTATTCCGCGGATCAAAATGCCAATCCAGCTTTTGCTCTACTGTACCTTGGAGTGTTACCATGTTTATGTTAAGAGTGTCATGAGAATTGCACCACCTCTTATGAATTCTTGACGCAGTAATACTTCTCGCCATCATTGTTCATTCCTCGGTTCCCGTGTTATTGTAACCGGAATACCGACAAGTGTACTGTGATGTGCGAAATCAATACTCCTAGCAACTCCGTTGCTTGGTAGTTAATGGACAATACTCTCATTCTTAGCGTGCTAGTTATTGAATTATCATTCTAAGACTGATCGTGCTACCTAGTCCATTTTTCCTGGTGCACCCTTTGATCAAGAGTTAGGATTGTATCAATTCCTTTCTTGTTTGGTCACATCGTCTTGCCCTGAAAAGCAAGATTGTTCTCGAGCTTAGTAACATATCTGTGGTTCGTGATTTTCCGAATATCTTCTCGGAAGTGTTACCAGGTTGTCACCTGATGCTATGTTGAGTTCGTGATCAAGTTGGTTTCTTGTAGCCACCCCTTTCTCCAAGAATCTGTGTTGGATACCCCTGAGCTAGTTGGTTGAGCCAAGCAACAACCTGGAGAGTTGGAAGATAAAAGCTTGCCTAACTTAGTTCGTTCCAAAGGGATATCCTTGCGTTGTGTGTTAATTGAAGAAAGATGATATCTTCATCGATTGGTCCCTGTGATCAGTTGTTGGACATATTGTCTTATCAAAACTTTGATTTGAGTATGGGCTATCGTCAAATCAAGTTAGAACCAACGATATTCGTAATGTTGTCTTACTCGTGGTTGATTCATCGAGCATACACCATTACATCTTTTGGCCTGACCAATACTATCACATTGTTCACATAATGGTGGAACTCCAGTGATATGGAAATTCCGATGAGTTGCTGTTGAGCCCATCAGCAGCAACTTGTCTCCTCCATGATTCATGTTGAACATTGAGCTAGTCTTGGAAACTTTGTAAGCATTGCCTTCGTGTTCCGCTCATGAGGTATATGTTTGGGTGAAAGAAGTGACTTTCTCCAAGTTCACGTGCATTAGCTGTAAGTTGCCGCCATGAATTTGAGAAAGGTTTGTTTTGTTTCCTCTGGAATCATCCCAAATCAGGCATGCATACGTGCGAAGTATTCTATGGTTTGGTAGATTAATTACCTCCACTCCATATGTATTCCCTAGCACACCAAGCCACTGATTGAGTTGTTCAAGGAGAAGAAGTTCCTTCTTAAGAGCAAGCCTTATGCAAGGACTTCGATATCCTCGATGATGGTTCCCAACCAGAACTCGGTAGTGTTTTGTGGTAAGGGTTCTTTGTGCTCACGTTTGTCTTGTACAGTGTGTTCACATGTATCCTGCAACCTAGCTCATGTTTTGGAGTTTGTTGCCGTAGTTCATTTCCCGAGACTCTCGCAACGTCATCTCGTCGGTTGTGTTGCAAACTTTCTTTTACAGACATGCTGTCTGCAATATCCTGTTACCAACCAGATCTGAATCTCAGGCAGATATGATGGTTGGAACTTTTCCAAGATCTATGACGTAGGTTCTGGCAAGGTTGATGTTTTGGCCGACACACCTAGTTGGAAGACCTATTATTGTAGTATCTTGGTTGAGCAAGTTGACCATCTTCTCCATGAAGATTTCGAGTGACTTATTATAGAAGTTGTTCCTTATGGATCCTTTGTATTCCGAAGTCCGACCTTTACTTGATGGCCATGCCGATGCTTTTAAGCATGATCGTGGTACCTAGAACATCAAGGAGAACATTAGAAGCGGAGTGCTAAATGTCTCTCGGTCGATCCTTCAGATTTTGTTTCCTTGGCATCGTCAAGGTAAAATCTGAGAAAGTGCCGTCTTCCTTTGTATCTGCATCCTCCATCACTATTCATCGTGGTAGTAGGAACTGTTGCCAAGATCTTTGGCATAGATGCTGGTAAAACCCTGATGAATATGGAAATGCTCAAGTTCTTGAGAGCAAGCTCAGAGACTAGGTTATATCTTCGGTATCAGTCAGATTGTGCCTTCCATTTGCCGATTGTTCTGTAACCATAGTTCCATTCCAAAACTGAGTATGCCATTTCTTTGAATTCCTTCAAACGATCGTTTGTGAATTGCCATTAGCCTGGTATGAAGAGCTTCAATGATCCTTTCCGATAGAGTTTCTTTCTGTCGTCATCGTGTTGGATGAAGATCTCGAAAGCAAAGACGTAAAGATCAATTTAAAGCAATGGATCAACATCTTCGAGAAGGGCAGTTGGATCATGAAGATCATGTTAGCTTTGTGTCCCCTCTGTCTACTTACCTCACGTCTTGAATCTCGGGACGAGATTCTTGTTTAGTGGGGGTGAGTTGTCACAGCCCTAGAATTTGTGCCTGCAAATAGTTGCATCTGCATCCATGCATCATGTTAATTTTCAAATTAATTTGAATTGGGGATGTTGAAACCCTAGCACCAAAAGAACTCAACTAGGTTCGAATTAAAAACATTTTCAATGAACCCAAAGTGCCTTATGAAAAGTTCACGATTTTTGGTTAAGGTAGAAACCTCTACCAAAATGATGAATATATTTCTAGGACATTTTTGGATTTTTGAATTAACTCATATTGTATTTGAGTTGGAGCAAATAAATCCTATAATTATTTTTATTGCTCCAATTATTCTAAAACATTTTGTGGAGTTTTGGAATAATCCATATTGCATCCACAAATAATTTCAGAAGCAACAAAAATGGTTTAGTATTAGTACTAAAGCAAAACAGAGCAAAACAAATAGAAAACAGAAAGAAAAATAGGAAAGGACAGAAAACCTACCTAACTTACCTCCAGCCCAGTCGAAGGCCCAGCCCACTAGGCGTTGCCAGTCGTTCCCTACCTCTACCAGTAGGCAGAGGCAGGACAGCGAGCGCACGCGCCAAGCGGCCACCTCCTGCTTCGTGCTGTCGACGCCTCCTGCGTCCTCGCCTTGCGCCCGGGAGGCGTATGGATCGATCCCACCCCTCATTCACTCTCCCCTCGCCTCCCTCTCTCGTTCCTCCCCATGGCCGAGCCGATCATGAGCGCGCCGCCGCCGTTTCCGTAGCCACCGCTGGCCCCGCGCCCCTTTTCTCTCTCTGGAAGCTCCGCCATGACCTGCTCTTCATCTCCGCCGAGACAAACGTCGCCGGAACGCACCGCAGCACCTGCATCACCCTCTTCTTCAAGCTCGGATGACCGAGATTGCCGCCGTTTCGTCGTCACCAAGCCGCCCCCGAGCCACTCGAGCTTCCCTCCAGGATCACCGTGAGCTCCTACACCTCCTCCCGTGCTCGCCCCCTCTGTTCTTGTCCGCTGACCGCAGCCCCGCCATGGCCGAGCACTCGAAGCCGCCGCCTCCAAGCTCGCTGTTGCTAGTCACCCCTGCTGACTAAGCCAAGCACCTGGACGAGCTCCTGACATCCCGTAGATATTGCCCAGCGCTCCTGTTCGCTCGCTTGCAAGCCACAGCACCTCGCCCGAGCACAGCCGAGCTCCGGTCGCCGCTGAGGTCGACGCCGTGGCCAACTCCGGCCACCTCGCGCCCTCCCCCCGCCACCGTTGGATGCGCACGAGCCCCATCTCCTCGTAGATGGGCTCGGCCATCGATTTGGTCACCGGAGCCGCCGTCCCGATCATCACCGCCGCGTTTCTAGGTCGCCGGCGTTGAGCTCCGGCGATGCTGACGTGGCTCTGGCTTAATTAGGCCTAACCACTAATTAGCACTGACCTAATTGACCTATGGGTCAATGACATGTGGGGCCCGGCCCATGATTAACCTATTAGTTTATGTTTAATTAAACTGGTTTAGTCACTGTGAGACTGACATGTCGGACCGACTAGTCAGTTTGACCTGGACCGCGCATGTTGACTTGCTAACGTCACACCAACGTCATGCTGACGCAATAAGTCATTTTCTGGATTTAGTTTAAATTAGAATAACCAGGAAATTCCAGAAAATAGTTAAAACTTCTAAAATTCATAGTAAATAATCTGTAACTCAGATTGAAAAGATTTATATATGAACAATGTTCAGAAAAATCCAAAGAATATGAATATGGCATTTTCATGCATGTTTTAACAAGTTAACCTCACTGAATAGGACAATTCATGATTATGAATAAAGGGTAATTAGTTTTGGAGTTGGTTTTCGCTATAGGTTTGAATTCCACTTCTATGGATATGACTAACTGTTGCACTAGGTCAATTCAGTACTTTAATATGACATATCATTCATATGAATGTGCATTGCATTGATTGTGGTTCCTTTTGTGTTTGCCGGTGGTTGTTCCCTCTTAGTAGACGATGTTTCCGACGACGTGATCGATGACACCGATGAAGAGCTATACTATCTCTAGAAGTGCCAGGCAAGCAAACCCCCTTGTTCATTCCGATACAAACCCACTCTCTCGCTCCTGCTCTCTTTTACTGCATTAGGACAACACCGTTTCAACTGTTACATGCTGCGGTAGCTGAACCCCTTTCGTCTGCATGACCTGTCATTGCCACAGTAAATAGATGAAACCCACTAGCATGAGTAGGAGTTGTTTGAGCCCTAATGTGCCTACTCATTCATGCTTCTTTGTCATGCCTGCTACTACCTAGAGTTGAGTCAGGTCTGATTCATCGGGGATGAATTAGAGGTGTGTGAACATGTCCTACTGTTGAGAGCTAAGTGTGTGAACACGATTTGGTAAAGGTAGCGGTGAGAGGCCATGGTGGAGTACATGGTGGGTTGTCTCATTGAAACCGTCCTCAGGAACTGAGTTCTGTATTTGTGATCCATGAACAGTTACTACCAAGCATTGGAATGCTTAAGTGCCCCTCTCGTCTTATTAATCAACCTGATCTCTATCCAGGAGTTGCAAGTAGTTTCTGGTGTTTGTAGGTACTGTTAGTAGTCTACCAAGTGGCACCCGGTACAGGTGGGCTTGGGACAGACTAGGCACCGTGGCCGGGTATGCCAAGCGCCGCCCGTTTGGTGGGCTTGGAACCCTGTACACATCGTTTGGGGCCGTGAGCGACACCCCGGCCGGATCTCCTTGCGGATGGAACCCGAATAGGCGATAAACCTGGACGAGAGACTTGTGTGGTTAGTCAGGTCGTGGCCGACTCCCTCGCCAGGCTTCCGCTTGAAGGTTGCCGAGATACACGACGTGTACATGGTGGTAGGTGGCGAGAGCGTGTATGAAGAAGTACACCCCTGCAGGGTTAACATGATCTATTCGAATAGCCGTGTCCACGGTAAAGGACTTCTGGGTTGCCTGTACAGTTCATAAACAAGTGAAAGTGGATACTCTAAAATGCGCAAGATTAGCGTGAGTGCTATGGATGGCCTTCTCATAGGGAGACGGGAGCGGATCCATAGTGGTGTATTGATATGGTGAATATGCGGACTCGTGTGCGCCACCTCAAAAGAGTTACTTGCAGTCGTAGTTCAGGATAGCCACCGAGTCAAAGCTGGCTTGCTGCAGTTAAACTCCACCACCCCTTTGTTGATACCGATGCATATGTAGATAGTTCTGGTGTAAGTCTTGCTGGGTACATTTGTACTCACGTTTGCTTATTTTATGTTTTGCAGAGAGACTTCAGTCTCGCTAGTAGTTCCGCATGGACTTCGACGTTTAGCTTGTTACCTCAGCTACGATCTTGTACCCTTGGGAGGGTCTTGTAGATAGTCAGGCTTCTCAGCCTTCTTCATTTGTAGTTGTCTGTACTCAGACAAGTTAAGCTTCCGCATGTGCTTCTTGCTTGTATGCTCTGTATGTTGGGTCATGAGACCCATGTTTGTAATACTTGGCTCCTCGGAGCCTAATGAATAAATACTCTGAGTCATAGAGTTTTGTTGTGATGCCATGTTGTATTTGCACATATCGAGCATATTGTGTGTATGTTTGAAATGCTTGGTATGTGTGGGATCTGACTATCTAGTTGTTTATCCTTGGTAGCCTCTCTTACCGGGAAATGTCTCCTAGTGCTTCCACTGAGCCATGGTAGCCTGCTATAGCCCGGATTACCGGAGTCCTGCTAGCCCAGTTGCTACTCCTCCGGAACACTTAGGCTGGCCGGCATGTGTCCTTCTTTGTTCCTGTGTCTGTCCCTTCGGGGAAATGTCACGCGGTGATCCTTTAAGTCCTTGTAGCTTGCTACGACTTGGGATTCACTCACTGTTGATCGACACGTTCGTTGCTGGGTCATGTATGCCTGTCCCTGTAAGTTAGTGCCACTTTGGGTTCATGACTAGCCATGTCAGCCCGGGTTCTCCGTCATATGGATGCTAGCGACGCTATCATATACGTGAGCCCAAAGGCAAACGGTCCCGGACCAGGTAAGGCGGCACCCGTGGGAATACCGTGCATGAGGCTGCAAAGTGATATGATGTGTTACATGCTAGATCGGTGTGACTTAGGATCGGGGTCCTAACAGCTTTGGTATCAGAGCCTGACTTCCTGTAGGGTTACCTAGCCAAACTGGTCGAAGTTGAGTCTAGAAATGCTTTAGTTATATAAGAGAATTGATTGTGGATGGGAACGTAAGGCTCTTTTTACTTCTTTACCTTATGCCCTTCTGATCTGAGTCAACCTCTTCTTTTCTACGAGGATTAAGAACTAGGCCTTCTCATCTTTCTATCAGGATCACGTGTTACTAATCCGTAGACCTATAAGATTGATGGATTCAAGTATGAGTTCAGTTCCTACTACTTCCGTATGTTCATAGTTGGTCTCGGAACCTTGATATTGTGATGTTGAGTGGTCATGCCACCATTTTTGCAGGATGTCTCAAATCTTTTGAGCATTTACAGCCGTTATGCTGTCCGAGTCATCCCAGGTTTCTAAACTATCTGATGCATTTGCAAATTCTTCCTTCCTGTTCCCGGTGTCCTTTTGGTCAGGATAAGCACACTAATCGTCTGTTGAGGTACTCCTTGCCTTGACATATATGTTGGAACTAGTATTATGACCCTAGGCATCTTAGAGGATCACCTGGTAATATGGCCATGTTTTGTGTTCCCAGTGTCATGATTCTGGCCGTCATTCTCGAAATCATCCCGTGAAGCCATTTAGTTAGTAGGCCTTCTATCTCTGGGTTCTTAAGCCCAAGATTCACTCTACTTACCTCCTGTTGATAGCGTTGCTAGTTCCTTTAAGATATTAGTAACCTTTGCGATAATCCTCGAGGTCCATGGTATTTCCTTCTTCCAAATACCATGAACTGCTTATGGCAGAAGTTCTTGAACCTAAAAATCACAACAAGAGTGCTCTCGATGAGTCCCACATTCTATATTGTGACTCTGCCAGTTCTACCTTTCTGCATGGGTTATCCGGAAGAAATATGTTGAACTCGTTCGACATACTAATCTATGCATCCAGAACTCAGAAAGTTATATGCTATTTTGAGTTGCCCCCTTCAGTTATATTCCGACCTTCATCTATCAATTGATAGTCAAGGGCATATGTGCGATCGTGTTCATCGATGCCTACTATTCTTGTGGTCCGTCAAGCCGTTCTATTTCAGAATGAATAGGAGAAACAAACTCCAGAACCTCATCCATATCTAGGATTGGGTCAAAGCAATTGTATTCCGCGGATCAAAATGCCAATGCAGCTTTTGCTCTGCTGTACCTTGGAGTGTTACCATTTTTATGTTAAGAGTGTCATGAGAATTGCACCACCTCTTATGAATTGTTGACGCAGTAATACTTCTCGCCATCATTGTTCATTTCTCGGTTCCTGTGTTATTGTAACCAGAATGCCGACAAGTGTACTGTGATGTGCGAAATCAATACTCCTAGCAACTCCGTTGCTTGGTAGTTAATGGACAATACTCTCATTCTTAGCGTGCTAGTTATTGAATTATCATTCTAAGACTGATCGTGCTACCTAGTCCATTTTTCCTGGTGCACCCTTCGATCAAGAGTTAGGATTGTATCAATTCCTTTCTTGTTTGGTCACATCGTCTTGCCCTGAAAAGCAAGATTGTTCTCGAGCTTAGTAACATATCGGTGGTTCGTGATTTTCCGAATATCTTCTCGGAAGTGTTACCAGGTTGTCACCTGACCGCTATGTTGAGTTTGTGATCAAGTTGGTTTCTTGTAGCCACCCCTTTCTCCAATAATTTGTGTTGGATACCACTGAGCTAGTTGGTTGAGCCAAGCAACAACCTGGAGAGTTGGAAGATAAAAACTTGCCTAACTTAGTTCGTTCCAAAGGGATATCCTTGCGTTGTGTGTTAACTGAAGAAAGATGATATCTTCATCGATTGGTCCCTGTGATCAGTTGTTGGACCTATTGTCTCATCAAAACTTTGATTTGAGTATGGGCTATCGTCAAATCAAGTTAGAACCAACGATATTCGTAATGTTGTCTTACTCGTGGTTGATTCCTCGAGCATACACCATTACATCTTTTGGCCTGACCAATACTATCACATTGTTCACATAATGGTGGAAGTCTAGTGATATGGAAATTCCGATGAGTTGCTGTTGAGCCCATCAGCAGCATCTTGTCTCCTCCATGATTCATGTTGAACATTGAGCTAGTGTTGGAAACTTTGTAAGCATTGCCTTCATGTTCCGCTCATGAGGTATATGTTTGGGTGAAAGAAGTGACTTTCTCCAAGTTCACGTGCATTAGCTGTAAGTTGCCGCCATGAATTTGAGAAAGGTTTGTTTTGTTTCCTCTGGAATCATCCCAAATCATTCATGCATACGTGCGAAGTATTCTATGGTTTGGTAGATTAATTACCTCCACTCCATATGTATTCCCTAGCACACCAAGCCATTGATTGAATTGTTCAAGGAGAAGAAGTTCCTTCTTAAGAGCATGCCTTATGCAAGGACTTCGATATCCTCGATGATGGTTCCCAACCAGAACTCGGTAGTGTTTTGTGGTTAGGGTTCTTTGTGCTCACGTTTGTCTTGTACAGTGTGTTCACATGTATCCTGCAACCTAGCTCATGTTTTGGAGTTTGTTGCCGTAGTTCATTTCCCGAGACTCTCGCAACGTAATCTCATCGATTGTGTTGCAAACTTTCTTTTACAGACATGCTGTCTGCAATATCCTGTTACCAACCAGATCTGAATCTCAGGCAGATATGATGGTTGGAACTTTTCCAAGATCTATGACGTAGGTTCTGGCTAGGTTGATGTTTTGGACGACACACCTGGTTGGAAGACCTATAATTGTAGTATCTTGGTTGAGCAAGTTGACCATCTTCTCCATGAGGATTTCGAGTGACTTATTATAGAAGTTGTTCCTTATGGATCCTTTGTATTCCGAAGTCCGACCTTTACTTGATGGCCATGTCGATGCTTTTAAGCATGATCGTGGTACCTAGAACGTCAAGGAGAACATTAGAAGCGGAGTGCGAAATGTCTCTCGGTCGATCCTTCAGATTTTGTTTCCTTGGCGTCGTCAAGGTAAAATCTGAGAAAGTGTTGTCTTCCTTTGTATCTGCATCCTCCATCACTATTAATCGTGGTAGTAGGAACTGTTGCCAAGATCTTTGGCATAGATGCTGGTAAAACCCTGATGAATATGGAAATGCTCAAGTTCTTGAGAGCAAGCTCAGACACTAGGTTATATCTTCGGTATCAGTCGGATTGTGCCTTCCATTTGCCGATTGTTCTATAACATTGTTCCATTCCAAAACTGAGTATGCCATTTCTTTGAATTCCTTCAAACGATCGTTTGTGAATTGCCATTAGCCTGGTATGAAGAGCTTCAATGATCCTTTCCGATAGAGTTTCTTTCTGTCGTCATCGTGTTTGATGAAGATCTCGAAAGCAAAGACGTAAAGATCAATTTAAAGCAATGGATCAACATCTTCGAGAAGGGCAGTTGGATCATGAAGATCGTGTTAGCTTTGTGTCCCCTCTGTCTACTTACCTCACGTCTTGAATCTCGGGATGAGATTCTTGTTTAGTGGGGGTGAGTTGTCACAGCCCTAGAATTTGTGCCTGCAAATAGTTGCATCTGCATCCATGCATCATGTTAATTTTCAAATTAATTTGAATTGGGGATGTTGAAACCCTAGCACCAAAAGAACTCACCTAGTTTCAAATTAAAAACATTTTCAATGAACCCAAAGTGCCTTAAGAAAGTTCATGATTTTTGGTTAAGGTAGAAACCTCTGCCAAAAATGATGAATATATTTCTAGGACATTTTTGGATTTTTAATTAACTCATATTGTATTTGAGTTGGAGCAAATAAATCCTATAATTATTTTTATTGCTCCAATTATTCTCAAACATTTTGTGGAGTTTTGGAATAATCCATATTGCATCCACAAATAATTTCAGAAGCAACAAAAATGGTTTAGTATTAGTACTAAAGCAAAACAGAGCAAAACAAATAGAAAACAGAAAGAAAAATAGGAAAGGACAGAAAACCTACCTAACTTACCTGCAGCCCGGTCGAAGGCCCAGCCCGCTAGGCGTTGCCAGTCGTCCCCTACCTCTGCCAGTAGGCAGAGGCAGGACAGCGAGCGCACATGCCAAGCGGCCACCTCCTGCTTCGTGCTGTCGACGCCTCCTGCGTCCTCGCCTTGCGTCGGGGAGGCGTATGGATCGATCCCACCCCTCGTTCACTCTCCCCCTCGCCTCCCTCTCTCGTTCCTCCCCATGGCCGAGCAGGTCATGAGCGCGCCGCCGCCGTTTCCGTAGCCACCGCTGGCCCCGCGCCCCCTTTTCTCTCTCTAGAAGCTCCGCCATGACCTGCTCTTCATCTTCGCCGAGACAAACGACACCGGAACACACCACAGCGCCCGCATCGCCCTCTTCTTCAAGCTCGGACGACCGAGATCGCCGCCGCCATTCCGTCGTCACCAAGCCGCCCCCGAGCCACTCGAGCTTCCCTCCAGGATCACCGTGAGCTCCTACACCTCCTCCCGTGCTCGCCCCCTCTGTTCCCGTCCGCTGACCGCAGCCCCGCCATGGCCGAGCACTCGCAGCCGCCGCCGCCAAGCTCGCCGTTGCTAGTCACCCCTGCTAACTCAGCCATGCACCTGCGAGCTCCTGACGTCCCGTAGATATTGCCCAGTGCTCCAGTTCGCTCGCTCGCAAGCCGCAACACCTCGCCCGAGCACAGCCGAGCTCCGGCCGCCGCCGAGGTCGACGTCGTGGCCAACTCCAGCCACCTCGCGCCCTCCCCCTGCCACTGTTGGATGCGCATGAGCCCCAGCTCCTCGTAGATGGGCTCGACCATCGATTTGGTCATCGGAGCCGCCGTCCCGATCATCACCGCCGCGTTTCCAGGTCGTCAGCGTTGAGCTCCGGCGATGCTGACGTGGCTCTGGCTTAATTAGGCCTAACCACTAATTAGCACTGACCTAATTGACCTATGGGTCAATGACATGTGGGGCCCGGCCCGTGATTAACCTATTAGTTTATGTTTAATTAAACTGGTTTAGTCACTGTGAGACTAACATGTCGGACCCACTAGTCAGTTTGACCTGGACCATGCATGTTGACTTGCTGACGTCACACCGACGTCATGCTGACGCAATAAGTCATTTTCTGGATTTAGTTTAAATTAGAATAACCAGGAAATTCCAGAAAATAGTTAAAACTTCTAAAATTCATAGTAAATAATCTGTAACTCAGATTGAAAAGATTTATATATGAAAAATGATCAGAAAAATACAAAGAATATGAATATGGCATTTTCATGCATGTTTGAACAAGTTAACCTCACTGAATAGGACAATTCATGATTATGGAATAAATGGTAATTAGTTTTGGAGTTGGTTTTCGCTATAGGTTTGAATTCCACTTCTATGGATATGACTAACTGTTGCACTAGGTCAATTCAGTACTTTAATATGACATATCATTCATATGAAAGTGCATTGCATTGATTGTGGTTCCTTTTGTGTTTGCCGGTGGTTGTTCCCTCTTAGTAGACGATGTTTCCGACGACGTGATCGATGGCACCGATGAAGAGCTATACTATCTTCAGAAGTGCCAGGCAAGCAAACCCCCTTGTTCATTCCGATACAAACCCACTCTCTCGCTCCTGCTCTCTTTTACTGCATTAGGATAACACCATTTCAACTGTTACATGCTGCGGTAGCTGAACCCCTTTCCTCTGCATGACCTGTCATTGCCACAGTAAATTGATGAAACCCACTAGCATGAGTAGGAGTTGTTTGAGCCCTGATGTGCCTACTCATTCATGCTTCTTTGTCATGCCTGCTACTGCCTAGAGTTGAGTCAGGTCTGATTCATTGGGGATGAATTAGAGGTGTGTGAACATGTTACTGTTGAGAGCTAAGTCACTACAAGAAATATGTCAACTTGTGACCCTCACTATTGGCCGCTGAAAGGTCATTGTTTTTCATTTGCGACCTTTTTTCGACCAAAAACAGAAGGTCAAAAGTTGGCAGTCGTAAACTGAAATTAACGACCTTTTGTAAAAGGTCGTTGGTCCTTCGACCAAAATTTTGGTCACTAGTGTCGGGGTAAATGACCACGGGTAGCCTAACCGACTACCCCTGGCTCTTCAGAAAAATTATCAGGCCTTTGGGCCTTCAAGCACTCCAAGCATTTGGGCCGCCTTCCCCGGTCAGCTAGCACTGAAGCCGACTCCCGGAAGGCGACCCAGCCTCGCCGACTCCAAGAAGCCGGCCAAGAAGGATGCCGACTCCTAGAAGCCGGCCAAGATCACAACCACTCCTACATAACGACGACTTGACGGGGCATGGCCACAGTGCGGCCCACGACCCCCTAAGCCCGAGGCGGGCATGGCTACAGGAGGCCGTACAGGGGGGATGTCTCCCGTGCGGCCCGGCACTGTAGCCACGCCAGCTACGACGTCATCGACGACCCACTCCTGTACGGCCCAAGGACTGCGGGCCCCTTCAGCCAGAGAGAGGCGTGAAGGCGGCCCGGTTCTTCCTAGTCGGCCAAGAGTATAGCCGGCCTCCAGAAGCCGGCCACTCCCTTCCTCGAAGCAGGAGCCCCATTAAGGAGACAAGACGAGGTGAGGCTACAGTGATGGCCCCCGACGCGGATCACTGTAGCCACGCTTACCTCGACAAAGCCCTCATCATCAGAGGCGCGGCTATAGTAAGCAGCCGCCGACAAGACCCTAGGCGGTGGGGCCGGCCTGTCGACCAGGTAGCCGGCAGCCGGCGGGACCCACCAGCCAGCGGGACCCAGCAGCCGGCGGAGAAGCCGGCGAGCATAGACACTGACGGCTGGGACCAGATCCCAGTCGGATTACCATTGTACCCCCGGGGGGTAGGCCTATATAAACCCCCCGGAGCACCCATGCAAAGGGGGGCACCTCTGCATGTTTGGCTTCCAAGCATAGCACACACACAGACACCATAGATAGAGAGAAGCAAGAGCTAGCCTTGTTCTTCTTCTCCCTTGATCCCAACAGCTCTAGGAGCGATTGTAGCTACCCTTTATCGATCTAGTGATCATGCGGAGACCCCGCAGAGCAGGACTAGGGGTGTTATCTCCTCGGAGAGCCCCGAACCTGGGTAAGATTCGCCGGTGTGCATGTCTTCGCCTCATCCCGTTTCCAGGCACCGGCGACGTTTTATTGGCTCCCACAATGATAAGCCATCCCTTGGCATATGTCGCACCAACCACCCGACAACTAGCAGCCTCCCCAGACCACGTAGGATCCAGCGTGGCAAGCTGACGTGGATAAGAATCAGCTCGGTCCAGTTCGGTGTTTTACATGGGCCGAGCCCAACAATTCAGTCGGTGCTTTACTTGGGCCAAGCCCAACAATTCGGTCTTCCTATTATTATTTTCCTACGAATTTTGTTCGGCTATATGGGTCAAGCCCAATAATTCAGCCTTTTGAATTTTTGGACCGTGGCCTTCCTGGCTCAATAGTTTCAGTTTTTTTCTCATAAGACGGGTCCTAATTGTCAGTTTCTAGTAATGGGTCCCAAGGTCAGTTCATATTTCAATTTGACAGTAAATAAGTAACCAATATTTAAATCAGCACCGACAAAAAACAATGTTTGAAATATAACTAGAATGGCAATCACAGTATTACAACGCGGATACATTTTTTTATAGGTAAACACAGATACATCATACAACAGAAATACAATGGCAGTCACAATAATACATATACATGTATTACAAGCTCTACTGCTCCTGTCCATGGACCTCCTTTCAATCTGCTTTTGCATGGAGCTTCTTTTGCATAGAGCTCCTATCAGAGGAAATCCACATTGTTAGTACTACTAACAATAAAAACAATTAAGAACAAAATACAGAACAAGTATACAAGCAAGCAGTTGGGTACATATCACTTTGGAAAGCACAAAATACCATTTTGCTGGACATGAAAATCATAGTACTAACCACATCAACAGTCTTTTATTGCAGGGTCAACAATGAAATAGAAGCATAATTAATAGCTCTAAATCTATAAGAATCATAATTAATAACTAATAAAAGGTACATGTAATTGACAGGAAGCGCATAACTCGACACTCGTTATTAACATGTAAACTGTTTAGAGCATTTAAGTTGGCACATGACAAAATAAACATTCGGTGAACATTGAATATCCAGGAGTGAATGATTTAGCATGTAGTGAACATGGAAGACTTCACAAACACAAAAACTCAAGCTGCTAGTGTACACGGGGTGCTTGAGCTCCTGCTGCTTAGTACATATACATGGTAGAATCCTGCTACTAGTGTTCTAAACCAACAGAGCATGTTATAGGAGTAGAAAAGAGGGAGCTAGGGGTAGGAGATGGAGCCAACTCACCGGAGAACTTCTGGTCGCCACCGTACACAGCCGCCATAACACCGGTCACCTTGTTGATCTTGTCCTTGAAGTTCTCTAACTCCAGGGTGTTCCACTACAGCTCGGTATTTGCTGAACCGTGTGTGTACATGCATAAGGGCATACATAAAATATTCAAGTCAATATTCTCAGCTAACTGTGATGTAATGAAAATAATTACTCAAGGACTTTGCAGCGCTCATTTCAGCTATGTTCAGATAAACTTGGGGTAAATTAGCAGTAAGGATATTAGTTGCAAGCTAGGTGAAACACAAACGAAGTCCTATTGTATTTATGGATCCCAACTTGTTTAAGCTAGAGCAGATCGTTCAACTTGTACAATCTAGCAGTCTAAAAAGAGAGAAATATGTTCATTCTCAGTTACACATTAATTAGGACAAAAATGAAAGACACTAATGTAAGCAAGAACTTACAACAAAGTATACATTAAATATTTTGCAGCATCTCTGGCACTTTTGTTGATTGCATATTAAAACCAATGGTTGACAACTATGGATCATCACTGATAAATTTGCATCTTATGCTACCACTTAATTTCAGCACATGACAAGACCAAAAGAGAAATCGAGCGGACTAGAAGGGGATGTCGTGCGGGGTGCGGGCAATGTGACTGAACTGCCCCAGAACATAAATCGTAAAACACAACAATCATTTAGGTAATTGCAGAGAATCAGTGAATCAAGAATCAAGAAAACAATAATATACGAGTGTCACAGCAACATTAATAAAGTGTTATAATGTTCACACAATCAAGAATCAACAATCATCTAACTTGTTTCTGTTAACTCTGTAGCAACATTAATAGGCAAGCTTAGCATGTTTTGTTGACAATGTATCACCGAAAAGGCTTGTACTGCCAGAGTGATTACCAGCAGCAGCGAGGAACGGAAGCAGAGTAGCAAAGCAATGCTTGTGCAGAACTCGGCATGCATGCAGAGTGACACAAACTCATCATCACACAATATGAATACTGTAAACTCCAAACTTACTCGGACACTAGTGACACAAGTTTCTGAGTAATGCAATGCATGTATCAAACCCTACGCAGACCGATGAAAACTCGTGGGACAAATGAGTAGCATGCAAAATCACTTGGACTAACAATGGTGGCCGCTATCAGGTTCAGCAGTATACACTTGAACACACTTAATCTGTTGTAACCACCAGATAGAATCAGACACAAACAGCAGCTGTAACCACCAGACAGCTGTTGTAACAGGAGAATTAAGTTGTTGTAACCACCAGCGGCAGTATATCTCCAAGCCCAAACCCTGTGCTAATCTCAGATTTGCGGAACGCACAGCACAAACCTAACCTAAATCTGTCCAACCATAGAACCAGAGGCTCCTAATCCTAGAACCACGGAAGCACCAACCAACACACACTGACGCTACCAAATCTCACTGATCGCACGATACCACAGAGGAAGGAAGGGGGATCGGGCGCGTTACCATACCTTGAGGATGCCGATCTTGATGGAGCCGTAGATGACGCCGACGCCGACGGCAGAGACCCTGGCCACCTGCAGAGCAACATCCATCCCGGGGTGAACGGCGTGGCTGCGTCGGCTGCTGGGTCTGGGCGATGAGGGTTCGGCGCTCCGACGGCAGGGCCGAGGACTTCGGGCTTCTCTTCTCTCTGCGTCGGCCAGTCGAGGTGGAGGAGGAACAACGCCGGCGACGCGGTGGCCCAAAATCTGCCTGCCTGCGTTGTTGAGGAAGAAGAGCAGAGAGGAAGTCAGATCGCGACCTTGACTTGGCGTGCGTGCGGGAGGGGGACGAACCTTGAAGAGCAGCTCCATGGCGGGCGTCGAGGGTGCCTGCCTGTCTCATCTCCTCCTCACGAGCCTGGTGCTGGATCTGTCCGCTGCTGGATCTCGCCATGGCTGTGCGGTGCAGCTACGTTTATGGCGCGAGCGAGGAGGGTCCGACCGTGGCCGTGGGAGAGGAGGGGAGGGGAGTGGTTGCCGGTGGCCGGGGGTGGCGGAGAGGATGGAGGTCGACGCGGCGGGTTGGGTGTGTGGGCTGGGAATCGAGAGAGACGGAGGAGGAGCGGCGCTCGCCTCTCCTCTGGTGGGTTTCTAGCCACTTGAGGGCGGGGAGGCGTGGGGACTTGGGCTCATCGCCGTCGACGCAGGGGTGGAGGCCGGCCATGGTGCGGGCGCGGGGGCGGCTAGGGTTTTGGCCAAAGGGGGCGGCGGCGGCTAAGGGTGGGGGAGAGAAGGTGGGGAAGTGGGTGCGTGGGGAAGTGGGGTTGTGTTAGGGCTAGGTGGGTGAGAGGGTGAGGGGGCGAGGGCTACCGTTGGATCCAGGAGCATCCAACGGTGCTTGATGCATGATCCGCGTGAGATGGCTATGGCCCAATCAGAACGTAGTACGCGTGTATGACGTTATGACCATCTAGTATTGGACGTTATGACCATTCAAAATTGGTCGTGGTCAAATAAAAATAAAGTGTAAAATCATGTCAGCATTTTATTTTTTATTTTTGAGTGTCCAAAATGAATTTTTTTGTGAAGAAGCTACCAAATATTTGTACAAGGGTGCATTTTGGGATGGCAAACAATGTTGCCTAAGGAAGTTTTCATTTTCTTTGGCCGAAAAATTCATTTTCCATTTTTCGAGTGCCCGAAATGAGTTTTTTTTTGTGAAGGACCTACCATATAATTGTTGCAATATTGGACCAAATCATTTTTATAAAATACTAGGCCATATATAATGCACAATTGATCAAATGGTTGGGTGTCAAAAGCTTTGATCCACCTCTCGTGAAAAAGACAACTTTCCGCGGATTCAGTAGGAAGCGGGTTAAATTGAACTGCAGCTGCCTCATAGTTTGCTATTTATTTTTTCCAAAAATCATTTCTAGGTACATAAGTATCTATTTAATCAGAGAAACACCAAAAAAATTCCAAGATTCAACCACTAGCTAGGAACGGTCATTCCCGCCGTTTTGACCGCATTTTGAAACGGGCATAAAAAACTCAAAAAGAAATCAAAAAATTGGGAAACCTTCTCATTGTGTCATTATATGTGGCCAAGTTCCCAAGAAAAATAATAAACTTGTAATACGGCAATTATTTTAAAAAAGTGTTCTCAGAAACGAGCTATCACGTGTGGAGATCAATGGCTTTCGAGCCAAATGATCAATCTTATGGCCACATTCATGGCATAGTTTGTTCAAATGATCTCATATTGTGCACAAGGGTGCATATTGGAATGGCAAACAATATTGCCTAAGGAAGTTTTCATTTTCTTTGGACGAAAAAACCATTTTCCATTTTTCGAGTGCCCAAAAGGAGGTTTGTTTGTGAAGGACCTCCCAAATAATTGTTGCAAAATTGGACCAAATCATTTTTCTAAAATACGAGGACATATTTAATGCACAATTGACCAAATGGTTGGGTGTAAAATTTTTTGATCCACCTCTCGTGAAAAAGACAAATTTCCGCCGATTCAGTTGGAAGCGGGTCAAATTTGAACTGTAGCTGCCTCATAGTTTGCTCTTTATTTTTTCCAAAAATTATTTCTAGGTACATAAGTATCTATTTAATCAGAGAAACACCAAAAAAATTCCAAGATTCAACCACTAGCTAGGAACGGTCATTCCCGCCGTTTTGACCGCATTTTGAAACGGGCATAAAAATTCAAAAAAATAAAAAAATAATTGGGAAACCTTTGCATTGTGTCATTATATGTGGCCAAGTTCCCAGGAAAAATAACAAACTTGTAATACGGCAATTATTTTAAAAAAAGTGTTATCAGAAACGAGCTATCACGTGTGGAGATCAATAGCTTTCAAGCCAAATGATCAATCTTATGGCCACGTTCATGGCATAGTTTGTTCAAATGATCTCATATTGTGCAGAAGGGTGCATATTGGAATGGCAAACAATGTTGCCTAAGGAAGTTTTCATTTTCTTTGGACGAAAAA
Organism: Triticum aestivum; assembly: GCF_018294505.1. Taxonomy (NCBI): domain Eukaryota; kingdom Viridiplantae; phylum Streptophyta; class Magnoliopsida; order Poales; family Poaceae; genus Triticum; species Triticum aestivum. Next base: position 135,060,124 of record NC_057802.1, read on the forward strand.
ACCATTTTCCATTTTTCGATTGCCCAAAAGGAGGATTTTTTGTGAAGGACCTCCCAAATAATTGTTGCAAAATTGGACCAAATCATTTTTCTAAAATACTAGGACATATTTAATGCACAATTGACCAAATGGTTGGGTGTAAAAAGTTTTGATCCACCTCTCGTGAAAAAGGAAAATTTCCACCGGTTCAGTTGGAAGCGAGTCAAATTTGAACTGTAGCTGCCTTGTAGTTTGCTCTTTATTTTTTCCAAAAATCATTTCTAGGTACATAAGTATCTATTTAATCAGAGAAACACCAAAAAAATTCCAAGATTCAACCACTAGCTAGGAACGGTCATTCCCGCCGTTTTGATCGCATTTTGAAACGGGCATAAAAAATAAAAAAAAATCAAAAAATTGGGAAACCTTCGCATTGTGTCATTTTATGTGGCCAAGTTCCCAGGAAACATAACAAACTTGTAATACGGCAATTATTTTTAAAAAGTGTTCTCAGAAACGAGCTATCACGTGTGGAGATCAATGGCTTTCAAGCCAAATGATCAATCTTATGGCCACATTCATGGCATAGTTTGTTCAAATGATCTCATATTGTGCACAAGGGTGCATATTGGAATGGCAAACAATGTTGCCTAAGGAAGTTTTCATTTTCTTTGGACGAAAAAACCATTTTCCATTTTCGAGTGCCCAAAAGGAGGTTTTTTTGTGAAGGACCTCCCAAATAATTGTTGCAAAATTGGACCAAATCAATTTTCTAAAATACTAGGACATATTTAATGCACAATTGACAAAATGTTGGGTGTAAAAAGTTTTGATCCACCTCTCGTGAAAAAGACAAATTTCCGTCGATTCAGTGGAAGCGGGTCAAATTTGAACTGCAGCTGCCTCATAGTTTGCTATTTATTTTTTCCAAAAATCATTTCTAGTTACATAAGTACCTATTTAATCATAAATACATGGTTTGGTGGCGATACGTCGAGGTTTGGGCGGTGGCCGAGGGCCCCAACTCTAGAGCGCGTAAACTCGCATGCCCGCCGCGTGGTCACCGCATGACCGTGGCGTTGCCATGTGTTCTGGGCGGCCTTGGCATGTCTAGTGGGTTGGGCACTCCCCAGGTAGGTGCTAGGAAGAAAATTATAACATAAGATTCTCACGAGGAGACCGATCGATGCTCAAACATGAATTAGCAGCCAAGTGTTTGATTAGCGGTACGGGAAATGTACATGGCTAATGGGCGTGAGTTTTGGCTGAGGATGATCAGTTACTAAGAAGACCGTCTTCACAAATTTTCATCTCAGAAGGAGGAGCCTAGGTGGTACTTGCTTTGCAAAGTACCACACTGGACATAAATACGAATGTTGAAGCTGGGCTCAAAATAATGAATGGATTGAGCTGGCATTTGGTGGAGGATGGTTATTTGGGTATAGGAAAGCACCGTAGAAAATGGATACTATTTGGACATGCCAAAGTGGTACTTCCTTCACAAAGTGTTGTTCTGAACAAAATAGGAAAATGAATATTGTTGAATTATTTTTGAAATAAGCAAGGAAGGTTTTTTACATATTTGACGAAGATATGACCCAAAGAATTTATGAGATTTTTTTGGGGAATTTTGGGAATGACAGAAATATAGGTTGCTTCACAACCTGGGGCAAAAATTGCCACATGGACATGACACATAGGCAAAATTGATGAGGTGGCGCCTAGTCATAGCAACCCACCACAATTTACAAGGTTATGACCATCTATATTGGTCGTGGTCAGCTAGAAATAAGGCAGCGGACCAGCCTGTTTGCTTTATGACCATTTCGTGTAAGGAAATTACGACCTTTCTGACCAAAATGGTCGCAATGGTTTAGGGTTTGGAGCCCCCCGAACAGCTTTTGACCAATTGGTATGAAATGGTCATAGATCTATGACCAATTCTTCCAGGGTCACTGACAGAAGGTCACTAGTTGACATATTTCTTGTAGTGAGTGTGTGAACACGATTTGGTAAAGGTAGCGGTGAGAGGCCATGTAGGAGTACATGGTGGGTTGTCTCATTGAAACCGTCCTCAGGGACTGAGTTCTGTGTTTGTGATCCATGAACAGTTACTACCACGCATTGGAATGCTTAAGTGCCCCTCTCGACTTATTAATCAACCTGATCTCTCTCCAGGAGTAGCAACTAGTTTCTGGTGTTTGTAGGTAGTGTTAGTAGTCTACCAAGTGGCACCCGGTACAGGTGGGCTTGGGACAGACTAGGCACCGTGGCCGGGTATGCCAAGCGCCGCCCATTTGGTGGGCTTGGAACCCTGTACACATTGTTTGGCGCCGTGAGCGACACCCAGGCCGGATCTCCTTGTGGATGGAACCCGAATAGGCGATAAACCTGGACGAGAGACTTGTGTGGTTAGTTAGGTCGTGGCCGACTCCCTCGCCAGGCTTCCGCTTGAAGGTTGCCGAGATACACGACGTGTACATGGTGGTAAGTGGCGAGAGCGTGTGTGAAGTACACCCCTGCAGGGTTAACATGATCTATTCGAATAGCCGTGTCCGCGATAAAGGACTTCTGGGTTGCCTGTACAGTTCATAGACAAGTGAAAGTGGATACTCTAAAATGCGCAAGATTCGCGTGAGTGCTATGGATGGCCTTCTCGTAGGGAGACGGGAGCGGATCCATAGTGGTGTATTGATATGGTGAATATGCGGACTCGTGTGCGCCACCTCAAAAGAGTTACTTGCAGTCGTAGTTCAGGATAGCCACCGAGTCAAAGCTGGCTTGCTGCAGTTAAACTACACCACCCCTTTGTTGATACCGATGCATATGTTTATAGTTCTGATGTAAGTCTTGCTGGGTACATTTGTACTCACGTTTGCTTATTTTATGTTTGGCAGAGAGACTTCAGTCTTGCTAGTAGTTCCGCGTGGACTTCGACGTTTAGCTTGTTACCTCAGCTACGATCTTGTACCCTTGGGAGGGTCTTGTAGATAGTCAGGCTTCTCAGCCTTCTTCATTTGTAGTTGTCTGTACTAAGACAAGTTACGCTTCCGCATGTGCTTGTTGCTTGTATGCTCTGTATGTTGGGTCATGAGACCCATATTTGTAATACTTGGCTCCTCGGAGCCTAATGAATAAATACTCCGAGTCGTAGAGTTTTGTTGTGATGCCATGTTGTATTTGCACATATCGAGCATATTGTGTGTATGTTTGAAATGCTTGGTATGTGTGGGATCTGACTATCTAGTTGTTTATTCTTGGTAGCCTCTCTTACCTGGAAATGTCTCCTAGTGCTTGCACTGAGCCATGGTAGCCTGCTACAGCCCGGATTACCGGAGTCCTGCTAGCCCAGTTGCTACTGCTCCGGAACACTTAGGCTGGCCGGCATGTGTCCTTTTTCGTTCCTGTGTCTGTCCCTTCGAGAAAATGTCACGCGGTGATCCTTTAAGTCCTTGTAGCTTGCTACGATTTGGGATTCACTCGCTGTTGATCGACACGTTCGTTGCTGGGTCATGTATGCCTGTCCCTGTAAGTTAGTGCCACTTTGGGTTTACGACTAGCCATGTCAGCCCGGGTTCTCCGTCATATGGATGCTAGCGACGCTATCATATACGTGAGACAAAAGGCGCAAACGGTCCCGGGCCAGATAAGGTGGCACCCGTAGGAATACCGTGCGTGAGGCCGCAAAGTGATATGATGTGTTACATGCTAGATCGGTGTGACTTAAGATCAGGTCCTGACATTCAAAGTCATGTAATACCTTGTGGACGATATCCTATTAGCCAAATCCCACCTGATTCTGTTAGCTCTTCTGCTGTATTCTTGAACCACAGTCTGCTATATGTGGAGGTCAAATATGGCTGGTAAGTTATGGCTGGTGATTCGTGCATTTTCTTCTATTTTTCCGCAATCTCCTTTTTCCTTTCATGATTGCACGCGCCTATTGTGTCTATCCTCTCCTGAATCGAGAAAGGACTAGTTTTACTCCACTTGGGAGTTGGGGCGCCCCAAAGTTGAGCGTTTTGTCCAGCCAAGTGCTGCCTCCACTGCCAGCACTTCTATGCTTTGTTACACGAACGGCAATGATGCAACATCTGCTTTATGGAATCTGCCATTTTTAATATGCAGAAAAGAAGAAGAGGAAGAGGAGCACGCACTTTTTGTCAGGTGTATGCATCACCGCTACATAATCAGGTGAAGAGGTCTGAAGTGACGTGCTCACGTGTTATCATACCAAAGCGTACTAAATTCACATGAAGCGGCATGTATCTCGCTCATTCAAATACATACTGAAATGAGTAAACAGACCCGCTAAAACGTGTCTACATATATTCAATTCACGTCAAAATGAGTGTCGCCAATCCGTACGTGGTAATATTCCGTGTTGCATTGCCAACTCGATGGCAAACACGACAGGTTTTTGCCTTACGCCACTCGATGTCACAGAGCACTGAATGAGCTGGGCTTGGCGTCATAATTTGCTGATCACCACGACATAAAAGAATGGGCACCTCCGTGTCGTTTGTTTGGAGCTTTGAAGGGGCTTTAGCTTGGGCGAGAACAATTAGCCTGTCCCTGCACGGCCAGATTAGGCAATGATGGAAAGCAAATTAAGCACAGCATTCCATAGTGGATCGCATCATGGCGGAGCAAAGACGTCGTGCGCCTTTCTTTTTCGAAGAACCTGGAAGCACTTCCCATTTACAGACAGGCAGTACTTCTGCCAAGTCAGGAGGAGTAAAGAAGTGAAAGAGTTGGCATCTCTTCGTGAAATGATTCGTTGCTTTATATTGTGACGGCACGGGCGGCTCCCGATCCAGTTTCTTCGGGACCTCCCCACCTCTCTCGCTTCCCTCGCCGCCGCCGGACGACGCTGCCGGGCAAAGCCTGTGTGGCTGACGGCGGCGGCGGGGCTCCGGGCGATGGCTTCTACGCAAGGCGCTGAACGGCGCGCGAGGTGAACAACAACTCAGCAGCGATCTTCATGCAACGTCCGAAGGCTAGAGCGATCTGCGCATGGACATGCAGCGGCAGGCGATCTGTGCACAGGGACATGCATAGGTCAATGGCTAGAGCGATCTGGGATTCTGAACTGGGCAGCATGGTGATGCCTTGGCAATGGCCTGGGTGGAGATGACCATCCATTCTCCTCCAGCAGCCTGCGGTCAAGATCATGCAGGTTCGGACCGAAGCTTCCTCCGGCTGTCCAGTACGTTGAGCATGGCAGCGTTGGTGATAAGGGTCATCTTCCCAAGCGACCCAAGACGCTCGCCGCTGTTGCCGCCGGCAGATCACAAGGCCGAAGGAGGTTGGTGGTGGCGCCTTGGGACTTACATCGGTTGACCGATGCTTGTCACTTGGCCGCAGGTGGTTCGTCCGATCGATGCGAGGGGGCAATTTTCGTCCTGACCATGGCGGCACCGTCCGGCCACTTCGAGCCGCAGATTGCAGTGGCCATTCAAGGGTCTTCATGAGAGTTTTTTCTTAGGATCCACTGGTTGTTGCCAGCAGCTCGCACTGGCGAGGTTGTGTGATGTAACCGGAAGGCTCCATTGGGAGTTTCGGTGGCTCTCAATCTGGCCAGTTTGCATTCAGCGGTGAGATAAATTCTATGGATGACGGCTTGACGCAGAGGAGATGGTTGTGCAGCGGCAAGCCATGCCGGCATGTAAAGACTGTGCCTCACTTTTAGCTGCTGGGATCGCGGAAAGTGGTGGCGACAACATGATGACTTTGATTTGGTGGTGCTTCTTGAGTACCCGGTCTCGAGTTCCGGGGTGAAAACCCTAGGTCTGACCTGAATTGGTTATACCTGGCGATGGCGATGTTTTTGCGTCGTTACCTTGATGAAGGCATTGCTCGGATGTGCTCGGACTTGTTCTTCAGGGTGAAAACCTAGAGTCTGACCTTTGTTGGTCGGGTCCAGTGACGGCGACGTTTAAGCGTCGTTTCCTTCCTGAAGGCGTTGCTGTTGAAGAAACTTTCTCGTTGCGCTTGTTCTGTCAAGAGATGGTTGGTGCGGATATGGTCGTTGATGTAGTTTATCAACCGTTGTTTTGATCGTTTCAGAGTGTTTTTTCTTTTTCTTTTCCCTCGCTTAGGCATAGCTTGAGTCTTGTATGACTTTGCTCTTTGCTGGCGTTTTTTTTCCTCTTTTGTGTGTGTTGGTGTTGGCTGTGTGCATCCTGGTTATGCAGAGGCCGGGTGTGTGCTCAATGTGTTTGTATCCCTTGATGCTTCATTTTGAGTTAATAAAATCCACCCTTTGTCGAAAAAATATTGTACTCCCTTTGTAAACAGTGACCTAAACTTTATCCAAACGCTCCTATATTTTTTTACGGAGGGAGGGAGTACTAAAATTTCCTCCTTTTGTTGTATTTTCAAAGCTATTTTTAGTTAATTATATTTTCGGGTTTATGCAAGCATCATTTCCTAGAGATATAAACCAGGCATATAACATGATAAACTATGAAACTAGCGTGTTTTTGTTACTTCCTGCATATGTTGGACCTTCACCTTGCCTCATGCCCATGTTATTGTTGCCCTTGTGTGCACGCGCGTGCGTGCTCCAATTTCTAGTTAAGCCATGTGTTATTCTCCCCGCAAAGGAAAAAATAACATATGTTATTCAGTATAGAAATCTGACCCTTACTTGTTCAAATTATACGTTAGCATAGTCACAGTAAACACTGGTTTGAACCTTCAACTTGGACGCAAAACCGGCTTTATCTAGAAAGGATTCCACTTCCACAGTTGGTTCTCTCCATTCGAGGAGCAGAATGCTTTCGCACGGACGGCGGAAAACCCGGGCTGCAGGTGGAATCATTTTCTCTGACCAGCAAAGGTCTTTTTCTTAAGCACCCAATCATGAACCTCCTCTCATCAATTATTTCCTGGGAGCATTAAGAAAGGATCCCCAAATATGCAGGCAGGAGGTAAAGCTCCAACTCTCGCATGTTTGCTGAAAAGCTACAGGTGCTGTTCAGTTAAAGTTTGTAGTAAATCTAATGCTAGCATGGGTTCTACTGTAGTTGAAACGTGCAATGCCAAACCCAAACATTTCTGTTCCTCAAGTTGCAGACACTCCTAGTCTCCTATGATCTACCGACTACTTGCCTCGATATCATGGAGACTAGCCGAACTCTGTTCTCTCTCTGTTGTCGTTAATGGTTTTCGATAATACACATGTAAAGATGGATATGATCACCCGATTATAAATCCTTCTGAAGAGGTACACTACGTCGATGATTAATTTCCTTCTCGTTTAACCTCACCTCGTTTCTTTTGTATGCAATATAGCATGATCAGTGCAAATTTTCAGACAAAACCTCACCTCTGTATGTAGGCGGTGTTCCTGATTGGCCACTACCAGTGGGCATCAGAGTTTAGAGAAAAGCAGATTGGGCATGTAGCATGGAGTTTGCTGTTAATCCCAGTCCCTGGAGAGAGGTTCAGGTGGCAGATCATGATAACATAACTTATCATCAAGATCAGAGACGCTCTTCCCGCCACGTTTCTCATCAAAATGTTGGGAGTTAGACCCTCTCAAAGAGTATCTCTCATATATTTTCATACCTACGAAACAAATAGATGGCCATATAACCAACAACCCCCAAATCCTCTTTCATCGCTCAGGCAAATAAGATGTGGCTTTTACACAAATTACTAGAAGGTCATGGGGCCGGCGTATCCACTTTCTAAAACTAGCAACATATTTCTAAGTTAATGAAAAATCATCAGTCTTCAATGTATTTTGTGTATGTGTCTAAGTCATACCCCGATATTTTTCAAGGAAAAAAACTTATAATATGAAATGCAGCATATCAGGTGTTCTGTCAACTAAGTGACCACTCGCACACCTAGCTAAGCTGGCTATCTTGCTCAAACATTAATCTGAAATGTGAGATCAAAACAACACTTGTGCTCTCATTCCAAATATCAAGAGACACCAGGGGCTCCACAAGAGAGCAGATTGCCAAAAGATACTCTACTCAGCCGCAGTGCTGCCAAAAGCAACATTTTGAGCACTTTTATGGAGGCTTTAGTTAGCACCCACTATCAGCATGAGCCCCTCTAAGCACTGTTAATTAACAGCACTTCATGCTTTGTCTTTTCCTGGCTCCCATATATAGGACAAGCCTGACAGTGTCATCCCTGTGTACTTGACTGAACTCTCAGTTGCTTATGTCAGATAGTGAGCACTCTGCCGGTCAAGCTCACTCTCAGCTCTAAGTTGTGTATCGCAGTTGCTTATGTCAGATAGTTAATACTCCAAGTTGTGTGTCTAGTTGATGCTGATTGAGCTTTGTCCTAGCATCAAGCTCACTCTCAGCTCTACTCTCGTGTGTACGTGCCCAAAATTCATGTGATTCTCAGCTGCAATCATGAGATACTAACTGCTGACATTTTTAAGCTGTAGAATGTTCGAATGTTTGACTTTGTGTAGTTTTGTTCAATACGAGTAACATTTACCTCCTGACTCTGTCAGGCAATGGAGGAATGCCTTGATCAGCAGCAGCAGCAGAAGAAGAACAGCAATGGCCAGCTCCAGAGGCTCGAGGGCATCGAGGAGGAAGGCGGCCCGGCCCCGGCGGAGAAGTGGCCTCCGACGACGGTGCGGGCGCCGGAGACCCCGACGGAGACGATGGAGTTCCTCGCAAGGTCCTGGAGCCTTTCGGCCGCGGAGATATCCAAGGCGCTCAAGGTCCTGAGCAGCAAGGGCGTCTGCGACATCCCCGACGTGGGCGTCGTCGCGGGCGCAGGTAAAGAGCAGAGGTCGCCACCGCCGCCACTTGACGCGACAATGGCGGCGGCGCAGGCAGGAGGAGGAGTGGCGAGCCCGCCGTTCTCTCCCAGGGCGGGCACCATGGACGCGCAGCTCCTTCGAGCCGCGGCCGCCGCGGGGAGGGCAGGGGGCAAGACGACGATGGGCGCGTGGATCAAGGAGCAGAAGGAGAAGAAGCGCGCCGAGGCCCGGTCCCGCAACGCGCAGGCCTACGCGGCGACGTCCGTGGCCGGGGTCGCGGCGGCGGTGGCCGCGCTGGTCGCCGGCGCGGTGTTCTCGTCCTCGCCTCCTGCCCCCGCCGCGGCGCCGGAGCGCGGCCCGAGGGGCGACGGCGGGGCGAAGACGGCGGCGGCCATCGCGTCGGCGGCGGCGCTGGTGGCGTCGCACTGCGTGGAGATGGCGCAGGCGATGGGCGCGAGCCACGACCAGATCCTGGGGTCGATCCAGTCGGCCGTGAACGCGCAGGCGAGCGGCGACATCATGGCGCTGACAGCCGGCGCGGCGACGGCGCTGCGCGGGGCCGCCATGCTGCGTGCCAGGCTCCACAAGGAGATCCAGGCCACCGCCCTGCCCGGGGACGCCGGCAGGGCGGCCTCGGAGCGGGACATCTCGCCGCTCATCTTCGTGTCCAGAGGCGGCGAGCTCCTCAAGCGCACGAGGCAGGGTACGTCGTGCCACTCCGATCGTATCCGTCCGTGGATGATCGACCACCGGCCAAGAATCCATTACCGTACTCTGACACGAGTGCATGCATGTTTTGATCACAGGTATACTCCATTGGAAGCTTGTGACGGCTTACATAGACCCCAACTTCCAGGTGATCATCAAGATGAAGAGCGCGCACATGGCGGGCACGTTCATCAAGACCAAGAAGTGTAAGCAAATTACTAGTACTTCTGAATCCACTAGCGTGGTGGTACGTACGTGGACAGGCTCTGTAACTGTGACGTGTTTTGCTCATTCAGGTGTTGTGGCGGACGTCCGGGCGGAGGTGGCGGCGTGGGCGGGCAGGGAGGTGGAGGAGGGGGCCCGGCGGAGGGGCTACTTCGGGGTGCGGACGGAGGAGCGGATGATCGAGTTCGAGTGCCGGAGCAGGCAGGAGCAGCACAAGTGGGTGCAGGGCATCACCGAGATGCTCAACCGCCGCGACAACATGAACATGAACATCACCCACCTTGTAAACTAAATCAGTCAGATGCCATGGAAATGCAGCACTCAGTCGGTGCTATTCTGGTTTCGTGTGGTCGATCACATCTGCATGTATATATGTTACTCCTTGTGATTCAGCACCAGCTTTGGTTGAATCGAACGAACTTTGGATGCGAGTACTACTGTTCTGTGAACGCCACGAGTCCCCACTCTGCTCGTAGTTGAGTTGTAGCTAGGGGCGGGGCGCTCTCCTCTGTTTTCCCAAGTCCCAGGCTCCCAGAAACCGCCGCCGTCGCAGCGCCTCATCCTGTAGCCGCCTCCGCGTGTCATGTTCGCGCACGGCTCTCTCGCGAGGTAGGAGCAGTACTACTCCATGCCATTGAATCGCTGTTATACTACAGTACTTTTTTGCGCACCAGACGGCAGAAAGGAAATCCCTGAACTTTTCCTCTCCGAATCGAAACACGAGAGGGCACCGGAATCCTTCCGGTCTCCGGCGGCGGCTCGCCCTAAAATTTACTCGCGCGGCGATCTCCTGCATCCTAACGCCACGCCGCCCCCCTCTTTTCTTGCTTGCTAGGTTTAGCCGGCTTGCTCGAACCCGAAGGCCCCCGCTCGTCGCGGCCTCCCCGCTCCGCTACCTCCAGGTTACAATTCCTACTATGATGTTAAGCTTCTGTGATTTGCCCCTCATGAATTTCGGTCCCCTTTATATTGTCAAAAAGAATCAAGTCATTTGTATGTTTCTACCTGTTCTTCCCCCCTGCTTGTGGCTTGTGCCCTTCAGCATTAACATAAGTTGTAGCTGCCTCGTACGTACTACAGTACGATGTTTATATGCCGGTGCTTTGGCTTGCAGGGATCAGTCGGTCCAAATAATTTGCCCTCCTCTGTCATGGAACGGGCGCAGGGAGCTTCAAATAATGCGGCGAAACACAGGAAAACTAATCCACCTCTGCAGACATGGAGGCCAGTCTCGACACAAGCATCTCCCCGGGAAGGTATTTGCTACCTGATTCCGTACCTTCAACTAAAACGGTTAAAACAAATAAATATGTACAAAAAAGATTGCATCTGTGGTAACTGGTATTCTTGAAAAATATCGTGATACTGCATATTGCTAGCCAGATGAGTGACTTATTATCATTGTCAGTTTAGGAGCTCAACCCTTGGGTACACATGGTACAAGTTCTCTTGGATTTGTCTGATTGCCCTGTCATTGTGTAGTAATTACTACTACTTCTTTGGTAACTGCAAGCCCATCAATAAATTGTGAGCTGATGTTCAAAAGCTCAGAAAGTAATTCAGAATCAGGCTGCCGTAGATTCTTTGTCCCTTGATGACTTGTCTCTTTCTTTCTTTCTTTTTTAATTCGACCCCTTTCGCATTTTACTTTCGTGTGTGCGTAGTTGTGCTGACATTTTAGAACGACCTTATATCTCCATTGATGCAGCTCACCTTGATGAGATATCCAATTCCAGAAGGAAGCAAATGGCAGGGACTTCCATCACTGATAGTGAGAATTCGGTGTTGGATGAAACAACGAATGTTGGCATTGAAGTAACCACCAATAATACTTTCTTGTCAGAAAGTAGTTCCACCTTTAGTTCCAGTGCAACTAAAGTAGCTGCAGAAAACACTATGGAGGTAATCAGAGAAAAATATTCCTCTTCTGTTGAGGTATGCTACACAGATCG